>NC_059374.1:41512724-41850224 GCF_019703515.2 Myxocyprinus asiaticus | reverse complement strand
CACTAGAAACATGCATACTACCTGCAGAAACATGCATACAGCACTAGAAACATACATACTACCTGCAGAAAGATGCATACAGCACTAGAAACATGCATACTACCTGCAGAAACATGCATACAGCACTAGAAACATGCTTACTACCCGCAGAAACATGCATACTACCCACAGAAACATGCATAATCACTGCAGAAACCTGCATACTACCCACAGAAACATGCAAACAGCAAGAGAAATATGCGCACTACCTGCAGAAACATGCATACTACCCACAGAAAGCTGCATATAGCTGCAGAAACATGCATACTACTATACTTCCAGAAACATGTATACTACTTGCAGAAACATGAATACAACTGTGGAAACATGCATACCACCACCAGAAACATGTATACTACCTGCAGAAATCACATGTATGCTTAAATATTTTTAAGCAAAAAAAAAAAAAACACAAACATAAACTAGTGTAAAAACCATCAGTTTCTTTGTATAAAGTGTGTCTCTGCCAGTCACCGTACACTTTTATCCTGTTAACGGAACAAATTGTTTCAGAAAGTAAGATTTCATTATTTAATGACATTTTCATGAGATTTGACCCCTGCAGGAGAAGCGTTCTGCCTTTCCTCGCTTTTACTTCATTGGAGACGATGATCTACTGGAGATTCTCGGACAAGCTACAAACCCCGCTGTCATACACACACACCTGAAGAAACTCTTTGCAGGTAACACACAAGAGCAAAAACTGCCCACTTAGACAGGAAGAGACCCTCTGACTGACATGTAAAGCGACCAGTCACAGCTTGCTTTGTTTTTATGTGATGGTCTCTCACAAACACCTAAATACTGTATAGATATGTGATTATTGTGTGTTTGTAAATGTTGTGTGTGTATTGTAGGTATCAACAGTGTGGAGTTCGATGAGAGTTTTCAGAGCATTACAGCCATGAAATCTCTAGAGGGGGAGACGGTTCTGCTCCAAAACACCATCAGCATCTCAAACGATGTGGAGGTGAGATTAATCAGATTCGTGTGTGTGTGTGTCCGAGGTCATAACGAAGTGTATCTGCCTAGAAAAGTAGTCCCACCTCAAAATGATGAATTAGACACCTTAAAAGCCCAAATAACTCACATTGTTGTACTAGAATTAATATAAGGGCTTTAACAAAAATTCAAGCTTCACATTTTTTCTTTTAAACTCTCTGCCCCATAGACTATCATTGTACAGGTGCATTACTGTAAATGTGATTTTTGTTTGTTTTTACAAACGGTGGGATGAGAGAAAACTATTTCCTTAGCATCTCCCAATAAAATTACCTTTAAGTTGAAAATAACCCAGAATATTCCTTTAACTTTGTTTGTCTCTTTCAGGTCTGGTTGAGTGCTCTCTCCACTGAAATGAAAAACACACTGAAACATCTTCTGTGTGAGTGTGTGAATGCAGGAAAGAAAGGAAACGTGGACCCCACACGCTTCCCCTCTCAGGTAACACACACACACACACACGCACACTCACACACGTCTCTTCAGAAACACCCATGGTACAATGCTGTGGTTCTTTTGAAATGACTCTGGAGTGACTCTGGTTTCAGATTCTGTGTCTAGCAGAGCAGATCCAGTTCACTGCAGATGTGGAAAGCTCCATTCGCCAGCAGAACCTTCAGCAGCTGGAGCAGGAGCTCACTGCTAAACTGGAGAACTACACCAGTGTAGACACCAGCACAGATGATACTGCAGGTACTGTACACAAACACTGCCTGTGTGTTAGGGGTGGGCAATAAACCGGTTAAATCGATATACCGGTCGAAATCTTCAAGTTATTTAAAGTGTCGCTGTGTGGAAGAGAATGCACATTCTGATCAGAGGTTTCACCAAAAATAATCATTCTATATTTTTCTATCCATCATTACTTACTTGTGCATTGTTTTTGTGCAAAAAGAGATAGAAGACACATACAGATGATTAAAAGGAAAACTGATGCAGCAGTTCTCTATCATGCTTTTAAATGGATTGCTTTTTTTATCTGTCAAAATGACAGACCACATTTAGGAATTATCCGTCAATGTGGTAAATAATGAAAAATTTCCGGTTAACACTACCTCTGATTCCAATCACTTTACACTGAACTGAACCTCTACTATATGCCTTCAAGCTTTCCTACCGACAGTGATCCCCCCACTTTGTCAACCGTGCAAACCGTCCAAAAAGGTTTCCAGTATGTAATGGAAGTTTAAATCAAAAACGAATATGTGATGGAGGTGTTTGCATCAGAATCTAAAAACATGCTTATATAACTAAAAATTTATATAAAAAAATAGTAGCTTTATTTTGTTTTGCAAAACGATGCTAAGTAGATCAATTAGATAATTAAAAACAAATGATTAACAATAATATTTTATTTATTGATAAAGTTGTTTCATTGCAATGGACATGACAGGTATACCATTAGTTTTGGACATTGTTTTAAATCTAAAAAAGGAACTTTCATTATTTTTCAGAAGTTTATTAACCACTTTCCATTAAAATGTGTATATAGTGATCTTTATCGGACAAACATTTAAAGAATATTGCACAAAAAGCCAAATGTTGTATTTTAGGGGTTACGGTTTTGGTTACAGTTTAGTCTGTAGTAGTTATAATTAGTCACATAATTATTTATATAATTATAATATGTAGAATTTAGCTGGAATTTTTGAAATTATAAATACATCTTTAGTAATTATAATTAAAATGATTCCAAATATTAAAACGATGTAAATAACCGAAAGTATAGTTTTAAATAAATGTTATAAATTAATTTAAATGCCTATTTAGATTTAGATAAATAAGTTTTATTAATTTACGTGCTATAATTTGGGGACAAAATTGCTGAAAAATCATTTTAAAATGTTGTAGAAATTAGCTAAATTTGACAAAACTTCCATTTGGATAAATCCAAGGTTTTTATTTTTATTATAAAAATTCCAAAGGTTTTCTTGCATGGTTAATGAAGTATGTAATTTCTGCGCCACCAAACTGAATTGCAAAAATAAACATTGTTTTGAAACAGCTTTCTAAATACGCCCCCCTTTTGTCGTTAATCGCACAAACAGATAGTCTCGCCACCAACTCACGGCATTGGTTGAGCCATTGTTATTGTCTTGAGACACTCAAAACAAACAGAGGAATTTTCATAGCGCCACAGAGACACAGCGTTTACATTTTTCAAGAAAATGAACCTGTGAATGACTTCTATGGCTGTCTCTGCATCTTAATCTGGAAAAGGAGACTATTGTTGAAAGTATTTCAACACTGCAGGAGTTACATACTTCAGCTTTAGGTTAGTCAGTAGTCATTCGAATTAGCTTTATATTAAAACAACAGATGAATAGAAATAGATTTATAGATGTAAGTGTGCGTGTTTCAAAGACAGAGCTCTGTGTGTCTGCTACATTTACACAGTTTAATTTCCTCGATGTGAATTTGATTGTGACTGCAGGGTGAATAAAAGCCACAGCCTCTGATTCTCTGCCTGCAAATGTACAGCTTTTGTTAATCGGTAGTTTAATGAAATGAATAAAGAGAGGGCGTCTATAAAGCTCTTTAGTCCATTTATGAGCTCTGAGAATTATTCACTCAAGCTCCAGTAAGATTAACAATACATTCAAGCAAATTAAGCCTCTGTTGAGTCACAGTGTTAACAGTGATTATGGCTAATTCTGCTTGTAAATTACTCCAGTAAAACTGCTGCTTTGGAGCACAAACAATCCATTACAAACACACTTTAAACTTGTGCTCTTATGTCTCTGTTTGTTGCATACTATTACTATTATTATTGCTCATACTTCTGGTTAAACATCTATCCCAAAGTGTAACACTGTTTCATGAAACAAGCACCACCCTTGTGATCACTTGGTGCTGTTAATTGAGAGTTGGTTTAACTCTAACATTCAGTTTCTAGTGTGTTTTGTCATGTAGAATCAAGGGTTCTGCAGCTGAAACTGAAGGCTTTGATTCTGGACATCATTCACAACATCTCAGTGGTCCAGAGTCTGAGAGAGGCTCAGGTGCACAGTGCTGATGACTGGATTTGGAAAAAACAGCTGCGGTTTTACCTGAATTCAGACCAGAGCTGCTCCATACAGATGGTGGATGCAGAGTTCAGCTACACATATGAATATCAGGTTTGACACACTTAATCTAGGGTTATCACCATACCAAAATATTTAAAAGTCAGTTCCAATAGTAGTCAAAGTTGATGATTCTCGATGCCAATTTAAATAGAATAATTCACCTTACCCTCATATTATTCCAATTTCAAATGCAGGCTGTCACCATCATAAAAGAAGTGTCATACAATAGCTTTGTGTGAGAAACAGACCAAAAGGGATTCACTCTGTCTCAATTTTTCAGGGTAATGCTCCTAAACTGGTACACACACCCCTGACAGATAAGTGCTATTTGACACTCACCCAGGCCATGAAGATGGGTTTGGGTGGGAATCCTTACGGTCCTGCGGGAACTGGCAAAACAGAGTCGGTCAAAGCGCTGGGAGGACTGTTTGGAAGACAAGTACTGGTCTTCAACTGTGACGAGGTACACACAGACGTGCACAAAGGCTCAAACCTTTCTGACTGATAACATGAGATAGTTTTAGCATAATTTCAGTGTGTGTGTTATGTATACTGCAAAACATATGCTAATAACAGATGTTTACCAGAAAAGTGAGTCTTATATTTCTGTGTTGTAGGGTATAGATGTGAAGTCCATGGGCCGCATCTTTGTGGGTCTGGTGAAGTGTGGAGCATGGGGTTGTTTTGATGAATTTAATCGTCTAGAGGAGGCTGTGCTCTCAGCTGTATCAATGCAGATACAAGCCATCCAGAACTCGCTCAAGAACCAGAATACCACCTGCCAACTGCTCAATAAAGAGGTAATACACTCACACACACTTTAGCTTTTTTATATGATTAATTGATGAATCGAAGAAATAATTAAAGATTAATCAATTATCAAAATAATCGTTAGTTACTGCCCTAATCCTAACTAAACTGTAACCTCATAAGTGACTAAAAATCAATTATTCGAAGAAATAAGCAAAGATTAATTGATTATCAAAACAATCGTTAGTTGCAGCACTAGTCCTAACTAAAATGTAACCTCATAAGTGACTAAAAAAATATATCAAAGAAATAATCAAAGATTAATCGATTATCAAAATAATGGTTAGTTGCAGCCCTAATCCTAACTAAAATGTAACCTCATAAGTGACTAAAAATATATATATCAAAGAAATAATCAAAGATTAATCGATTATTAAAATAATCATTAGTTGCAGCCCTAATCCTAACTAAAATGTAACCTCATAAGTGACTAAAAATCGATTATTCGAAGAAATAAGCAAAGATTCATTGATTATCAAAACAATTGTTAGTTGCAGCACTAGGCCTAACTAAAATGTAACCTCATAAGTGACAAAAAAAATCGATTAGTTGAAGAAATAATCGAAGATTAATCGATTATCAAAATAATCTTTAGTTGAAGCCCTAATACTAACTAAAATGTAACCTCATAAGTGACTAAAAAAATTGATTAGTTGAAGAAATAATCAAAGATTAATCGATTATCAAAATAATGGTTAGTTGCAGCCCTAATTCTAACTAAAATGTAACCTCATAAGTGACTAAAAATCGATTAGTTGAAGAAATAATCAAAGATTAATCGATTATCAAAATAATCGTTAGTTACTGCCCTAATCCTAACTAAAATGTATCCTCATAAGTGACTAAAAATAGATTTATCGAAGAAATAATAAAAGATTAATCGATTATCAAAATAATTGTTAGTTACTGCCCTAATATTAACTAAAATGTAACCTCATAAGTGACTAAAAATCGATTATTCGAAGAAATAAGCAAAGATTCATTGATTATCAAAACAATCGTTAGTTGCAGCACTAGTCCTAACTAAAATGTAACCTCATAAGTAACAAAAAAATTGATTAATTGAATAATAGAAGATTAATCGATTATCAAAATAATCTTTAGTTGCAACCCTAGTCCTAACTAAAGTGTAACCTCATAAGTGACTAAAAAAATCGATTAGTTGAAATAATCGAAGATTAATCGATTATCAAAATAATCTTTAGTTGGTGCCCTAATCCTAACTAAAATGTAACCTCACAAGTGACTAAAAATCGATTATTCGAAGAAATAAGCAAAGATTCATTGATTATCAAAACAATTGTTAGTTGCAGCCCTAGTCCTAACTAAAATGTAACTTAATAAGTGACTAAAAAAGTCAATTAGTTAAAGAAATAATCGAAGATTAATCGATTATCAAAATAATCATTAGTTGCAACCCTAGTCCTAACTAAAGTGTAACCTCATAAGTGACTAAAAAAATCGATTAGTTGAAGAAATAATCGAAGATTAATCGATTATCAAAATAATCTTTAGTTGAAGCCCTAATACTAACTAAAATGTAACCTCATAAGTGACTAAAAAAATTGATTAGTTGAAGAAATAATCAAAGATTAATCGATTATCAAAATAATGGTTAGTTGCAGCCCTAATTCTAACTAAAATGTAACCTCATAAGTGACTAAAAATCGATTAGTTGAAGAAATAATCAAAGATTAATCGATTATCAAAATAATCGTTAGTTACTGCCCTAATCCTAACTAAAATGTATCCTCATAAGTGACTAAAAATAGATTTATCGAAGAAATAATAAAAGATTAATCGATTATCAAAATAATTGTTAGTTACTGCCCTAATATTAACTAAAATGTAACCTCATAAGTGACTAAAAATCGATTATTCGAAGAAATAAGCAAAGATTCATTGATTATCAAAACAATCGTTAGTTGCAGCACTAGTCCTAACTAAAATGTAACCTCATAAGTAACAAAAAAATTGATTAATTGAATAATAGAAGATTAATCGATTATCAAAATAATCTTTAGTTGCAACCCTAGTCCTAACTAAAGTGTAACCTCATAAGTGACTAAAAAAATCGATTAGTTGAAATAATCGAAGATTAATCGATTATCAAAATAATCTTTAGTTGGTGCCCTAATCCTAACTAAAATGTAACCTCACAAGTGACTAAAAATCGATTATTCGAAGAAATAAGCAAAGATTCATTGATTATCAAAACAATTGTTAGTTGCAGCCCTAGTCCTAACTAAAATGTAACTTAATAAGTGACTAAAAAAGTCAATTAGTTAAAGAAATAATCGAAGATTAATCGATTATCAAAATAATCATTAGTTGCAACCCTAGTCCTAACTAAAGTGTAACCTCATAAGTGACTAAAAAAATCGATTAGTTGAAGAAATAATCGAAGATTAATCGATTATCAAAATAATCTTTAGTTGAAGCCCTAATACTAACTAAAATGTAACCTCATAAGTGACTAAAAAAATTGATTAGTTGAAGAAATAATCAAAGATTAATCGATTATCAAAATAATGGTTAGTTGCAGCCCTAATTCTAACTAAAATGTAACCTCATAAGTGACTAAAAATCGATTAGTTGAAGAAATAATCAAAGATTAATCGATTATCAAAATAATCGTTAGTTACTGCCCTAATCCTAACTAAAATGTATCCTCATAAGTGACTAAAAATAGATTTATCGAAGAAATAATAAAAGATTAATCGATTATCAAAATAATTGTTAGTTACTGCCCTAATATTAACTAAAATGTAACCTCATAAGTGACTAAAAATCGATTATTCGAAGAAATAAGCAAAGATTCATTGATTATCAAAACAATCGTTAGTTGCAGCACTAGTCCTAACTAAAATGTAACCTCATAAGTAACAAAAAAATTGATTAATTGAATAATAGAAGATTAATCAATTATCAAAATAATCTTTAGTTGCAACCCTAGTCCTAACTAAAGTGTAACCTCATAAGCGACTAAAAAAATCGATTAGTTGAAATAATCGAAGATTAATCGATTATCAAAATAATCTTTAGTTGGTGCCCTAATCCTAACTAAAATGTAACCTCACAAGTGACTAAAAATCGATTATTCGAAGAAATAAGCAAAGATTCATTGATTATCAAAACAATTGTTAGTTGCAGCCCTAGTCCTAACTAAAATGTAACTTAATAAGTGACTAAAAAAGTCAATTAGTTAAAGAAATAATCGAAGATTAATCGATTATCAAAATAATCATTAGTTGCAACCCTAGTCCTAACTAAAGTGTAACCTCATAAGTGACTAAAAAAATCAATTAGTTGAAGAAATAATCAAAGATTAATCGATTATCAAAATAATGGTTAGTTGCTGCCCTAATTCTAACTAAAATGTAACCTCGTAAATGGCACAAAGAGAGACTAAAGACACATTTGTTTCCAAAAGAGTTTGATATTGGCATGTAAAGTGAAACTGTAATAGTCATACAAATACATTGCACAAACAAATATTGGGCAAGTCTATTTTGAATTAAATTAAACAAATTAAACTCGACTTGTCCATCATCTTAGATGAACGTTTTCATGGAGCTTGTCACAATTAATTCTGAGATTGCCTTATATGCAAAGGATACAGGAGATGCCCTTTCAGAACTTTCTGAATTCTTAGAATGCAGCATCATTTTAATACCTAGCTTTTGTAACCATGTTAGGTCTTTGTGTCTGGGGCATGTGTGTGATGCCATAAAATACTGTCAAGGTAGGTTCTGAAACCGCTTTTGAGTCTCAAATGTTGTTACTGGACAGAGGAAAGACGGTCTGTATGTGTTTACAGGTGGAGCTGGACCCAAACTCGGGCGTCTTTATAACCCTAAACCCAGCGGGTAAAGGATACGGAGGGCGGCAGAAGTTGCCGGATAATCTGAAGCAGCTATTCCGTCCGGTTGCGATGACAAGTCCTGATAACGAGCTCATCGCTGAAGTCATTCTGTACTCAGAGGGATTTAAGGAAGGAAAAGCGCTTGGGCGGAAACTCGTCGCCATATTCAATCTGTCCAGGTAGTGACAGGAGCATGTGTTAACAAATTGTACATACACCGATCAGCCACAACATTAAAACCACCGGCCAAATATTGTGTAGGTCCACCTCATGCCACCAAAACAGCGCCAACCCACATCTCAGAAAAGCATTCAGAGATTATATATATATTAATATAGGTGTAGGTCCCCCTCATATATATTATGAGGGGGACCTACACAATATTAGGCAGGTGTTTTAATGTTGTGGCTGATCGGTGTGTGTGTGTGTGTGTGTGTGTGTATATATATATATATATATATATATATATATTATACATACAATATATGGTTTAAATGTGCAGTATTTACAGATGTGTCAAAAGTGTCCAGAATAGTGACAACAGAATGCCTTATGTCTGACACATTTTGGAATGCAACAACAAAATCAAGTTTGCAAAGTAAAAAGCAGATGCATTCACATACTTGAATAGAGAATATTTTGGGCCTAGTGTGTATCTTTGCATATGTTTATGTGTAAATATCTGTGTGTGTGCAGGGAGTTGTTGACACCACAGCAACATTATGATTGGGGTTTACGTGCGCTGAAGACGGTATTGAGAGGCTGTGGGAGTTTACTTCAGTTACAGAGACAAAACAACAACAACAGTAAGAGAATTTCTTATTTGCTCAGTATCAATAATCAGATCACTTAATCAATAAACTGTTTCTCTCTTTCTCTCTCTGTGCAGTAAAGGAGAATGGGTTAGTGGTTCAGGCATTGAGGCTAAACACTATGTCAAAGTTGACGTTTGCTGACAACTCTCGGTTTGACGCTTTGGTCAGAGATGTGTTTCCTGGAGTTGACTTAAAAGATGTGGAGTATGAGACGCTCAAATCCGCCCTGCTGGCTGTTTATGAAGAAGCACACTTGGAAACCATACCCAGCCAGGTAGAAACTATACCCTACAACTTACAGTACATACTAAACTCAACACACTACACCCAATGACCTACTTTGTATACCCTACGACTTTTCTTTCACACCCTACATACTATACCTTGCACCCTACACTTGTTATACATGCTGAATCAGTGTTGCACTCTACATACTACACTCTATACCCTACAACCTATTCTCTACACACTGTGGCCTACAGACATACCCTACACACTACATACAAAATTCAACACCTACACACTATGGGCTCTGTTTTCAGGACCGCGCTAGGCATAACGCAATGCACAACAACAGTGCGCTGTGTCTTATCCAATTTTCATGAGAGCGCAAATTCTAAGTGCTATTTTAGCAGCGTGCAAGTGGGCGTGGGTGGGAGTGCTTGCATTATCTGTGGGCGAATGCGTGCAAACTGTGGGTATATTGTATTTCGCCAACCCACTAACTCCGAAGACTTAGCGCATTCTTGAACGAAGAAACAAACTTTCATGGCCATGCCCAGTGACTTTGTGCATATTATGTTTTGCATAGCGCTGTGCTTAAGATGTAGTGATCTTAAAATAGGTCCTATACCTTACGCTTTATATCCTACATACTGCAGGCAGTAATACACTCTACATTTCATGCCCTTCATACTGTACCCTGGACCTTGCATAATAAACTAAACTATTGAAGTGTGTGTGTATGCAGTTAAAGAAGGCTCTGGAGCTGTATGAGCAGCTCAGGCAGCGGATGGGTGTGGTGGTTGTTGGGCCGAGTGGGGCGGGCAAGTCCACTCTGTGGAGAATGTTGCGTGCAGCACTTGGCAGGATGGGTCGTGTGGTGAAGCAGTACACTATGAATCCTAAAGCTATGCCACGACAACAGCTGCTGGGACACATCGACATGGACACAAGAGAGTGGTCTGATGGAGTACTGACATCATCTGCACGACAAATGGTGCGAGAACCACATGGTGAGGAAATGCTACGTCTACCAAAACAAAATACACACACCAAACACCAATTAGACACAACAAAGACACACAAAACAAAATACACACACCAAACACCAATTATACACAACAAAGACACAACAAACCCCAAATCCACATTCTAAACCTACATCGAATACAAGCTCAATGAATGTCAAATGCACTCAACAAACACACAAAATAAACACCAAATACACATACTAAACACCATATACACTCAACGAAAATCAAATGGACACAAAAACACACAACAAACATCAAATACACATGCCAAATACTACACACACACAACGAATACCAAACACACAAAACAAACATCAAATACATATACTAAACACCATACAAGCTCAATGAACACCAAGTACAAAAAACAAACAAAATACACCAAATACGCATGCTAAATACTGAACGCACAACAAATACCAAATACACACAACAAATATCCAATACACATACTTGAACACCATACATGCTCAAAGAACACCAAAAAAAACACACACAACATACACCAAATCCACATATTAAACACCATATATGGTAAACTCAACAAATATCAAATACACACAATAAACATCAAATACACATACAGAAAACCATACATGCTCAAAGAACACCAGATACACAAAAAACACACACAACATACACCAAATACACATATTAAACACCATATATGGTAAACTCAACAAATATCAAATACACACAACAAACATCAAATACACATGCCAAACACTACACACACACAACGAATACTAAATACACACAACAAACATCAAATACACATGTCAAACACTACACACACACATTGAATACTAAATACACACAACAACATCAAATACCACACAGAACACCATACATGCTCAAAGAAAACCAAATACACAAAAAACAAACCCACACACAACATACACCAAATCCACATATTAAACACCATATATGGTAAACTCATCAAATACCAAATAAACACAACAAACACCAAATACACATACTAAACACCTTACATGTGCAACAAATACCAAATACACACAACAAACATCAAATATACATGCCAAACACTACACACACACAATGAATACTAAACACACATAACAAACATCAAATACACTTACAGAACAACATACATGCTCAAAGAACACCAAATACACAAAAAACACACACAACATACACCAAATCCACATATTAAACACCATATATGGTAAACTCAACAAATGACAAATAAACACAACAAACATAAAAATACACATGCTAAACACTTTACAAACACAACGACTAACAAACAATCACAACAAACATCAAAAACACATACTAAACACTATACACTCAATGAACACCAAATAGACAAAACAAACACAAAGAAAACACCAAATACACAATAAACACCATACATGCCCAACAAAGACCATATACACAAAACAAACACACAACAAACATCAAATACACATGCCAAAAACTACACACACACAACGAATACCAAATACACACAACAAACATTAAATACACACATAGAACACTATACACGTTCAAAGAACACCAAATACACAAAAAAGCACACACAACATGCACCAAATACACATATTAAACACCATATATGGTAAACTCATCAAATACCAAATAAACACAACAAATACCAAATACACATACTAAACACCTAACATGTGCAACAAATACCAAATACGAACAACAAACATCAAATACACATGCCAAGCACTACACACACACACACACACACACACACACAACGAATACTAAACACACACAACAAACATCAAATACACATACAGAACAACATACATGCTCAAAGAACACCAAATACACAACAAAACACACACAACATAAAACAAATACACATATTAAACACCATATATGGTAAACTCATCAAATACCAAAAAACCACAACAAACATAAAAATACACATGCTAAACACTTTACAAACACAATGACTACCAAACACAACAAATACCAAATGCACATACTAAACGCCTTACATGTGCAACAAATACCAAATACACACAACAATCATCAAATACACATACCAAACACTACACACACACAACAAACATCAAATACACATACAGAACACCATACATGCTCAAAGAACACCAAATACAAAAAAAAACACACACACAACATAAAACAAATACACATATTAAACACCATATATGGTAAACTCATCAAATACCAAATAAACACAACAAACACCAAATACACATACTAAACACCTTACATGTGCAACAAATACCAAATACTCACAATAAACATCAAATACACATGCCAAACACTACACACACACAACAAATACTAAATACACACAACAAACATCAAATACACATACAGAACACCATACATGCTCAAAGAACACCAAATACACATAAAAAAACCCACACACACAACATACACCAAATCCACATATTAAACACCATATATGGTAAACTCATCAAATGACAAATACACACAATAAACATCAAATACACATGCCAAACACTACACACACACAACAAACATCAAATACACACACAGAACACCATACATGCTCAAAGAACACCAAATAGAAAAAAACACACACACAACATACACCAAATCCACATATTAAACACCATATATGTTAAACTCATCAAATACCAAATAAACACAACAAACATAAAAATACACATACTAAACACCTTACATGTGCAACAAATACCAAATACACACAACAAACATCAATTCCACATGTCAAACACTACACACACACAACGAATACTAAACACACATAACAAACATCAAATACACTTACAGAACAACATACATGCTCAAAGAACACCAAATACACAAAAAAACACACACAACATAAAACAAATACACATATTAAACACCATACACGCTCAACAAAGACCATATACACAAAACAAACACCAAATACACATACTAAACACACACAACAAACATCAGATACTAAACACCATACAAGCTCAATGAACACAAAATACACAAAACAAACATCAAATACACATTTTAAATGCCATAAACTGTACACTCAACATATATCAAATATACATACTAAACACCTTATACATGCAATAAATACCATATACACACAACAAATGCACTTAACCAACACCAAATAGACACATTAAAACATCAAATATACACAACAAACATATTTATGACTAACATGATCTACAGTGCATCAGCAATTGTTTGTTTCCTGGGAATCAAACCCATGGTTTTAGCATTGCTAGTGTCATGCTTTACTATTAAGCTAAGGGAACACACATTTACACTGTCAACAGACAAATAAACACACTATAAAATAAATTAAACCATCCATCTCTCCCTCTCTCTCTCTTTCTCTCAGAGGTCAGCTCATGGATAATCTGTGATGGAGACATTGATCCAGAGTGGATCGAGTCGTTAAACTCTGTGCTGGATGATAATCGTTTACTCACCATGCCTAGTGGAGAGAGGATTCAGTTCGGCCCCAACGTCAACTTCCTGTTTGAGACTCATGATCTGAGCTGTGCCTCTCCTGCTACCATCTCCCGCATGGGCATGATCTTCCTCAGGTACCGCTCTTAAACATCACACAGCCAGTCCTAAAGCAGCCAATCCAACACTTTTTCTTTTCCTGCATGGCTGTAATTTTCCTTTGGTACTGCCCCTAAACAAAACCCACCAATCATATTGCTGCATCAAAACAACAACAGCCGATCAGTTCGAATTATGCACACATAGATCTTCCTTTGGCACCACCACTAAACACAACAAAACCATTTGTCCAGCTTCACTAAACCTAAAGCAGCTGATCACACAGATTCATCCTGACAGTCCCAAATGAACATGTTCTACCTCAGGTACATGAGCTATGACTGTGTGTGTTTGTTGTAGTGATGAAGACACTGATGTAGGCTCTCTGGTAAAGTCGTGGCTGAAGAGAGAAGATGAAGACAACAGAATGAATCTGGAGAACTGGCTCAATGATTATTTCCACAGAGCTTTAGACTGGGTTCTCAAACAGGTACTGTACCCTGGCAACACTACTACACAGTGTGCCACAAGTTTGCAATCAGAACTGAATAAGATAAGAGAGAAAGACTGCTGAGAGATAATACATAGATAATAAATAGAAAACATGTCTGACTATATAGTGTGACCAGTGCAGTGTGAGTCACAAACAAATGATTCTTATGAGCTGGTTCTTTCAATGAATCAGTCATAAAGACTCATGAGTTACCGGTTTGAATCCGTTTCACAAGTCAATAGCTGAGTTAACTTGCTTCTGTCAGAGTGGTTACTGAATTAACAACACTAAGTGAACCGCAGGTCATCATTCTTTCTTGTATGACTCAAAATTAATTTAATTTAAAGGGATATTTAACCCCAAAAAAATAATAATAATCTGTCATTGTTGTTCCAAAACGTTTTTCTTTATTCCGTAGTGTACAAAAGAAGATGTTTGGCAGAATGTCAGCCTCAGTCACCATTCACTTTCATTGTATGGAAAAAAGAAGTAATGTAAGTGAATTGTGACTGAGAATTACATACTGCCTTACATCTGCTTTTGAATTCCTTGCAAGAAAGAAAGTCATACGGGTTTGGAACAACGTGAGAGTGAGTAAATGATGACAGAAATGCCATTTTTGAGTGAACTATCCCTTTAACCTTCTTGTGTTTGGGTAATTTTTGACCCATTTTGATTTTGTTTCTTTAATGAAAATGGTACCCTTTATCTGAGTGGTACAAGACTTGGTGATTTTTCCTCCACTAGCTATCTAAACACACAAATCTGGACTTGGTTCGATAAGTTGAAGTGGTCGTAAAAAAAAAAAAAAAAAAACACACTTGTGGTGTTCGGGTCAAAATTGACCCACCATAGGAAATGAATGGGGAATACTAAAATACAGAGATTTTGGGGGGCCTGGGTAGCTCAGCAAGTAAAGATGCTGACTACCACCCCTGGAGTTATGAGTTCGAATCCAGGGCGTGCTGAGCGACTGTCAGGTCTCCTAAGCAACCAATTTGCCCTGTTGCTAGGGAGGGTAGAGTCACGTTGGGGTAACCTCCTCGTGGTCGCTATAATGTGGTTCTCACTCACGGTGGGGTGCGTGGTGAGTTGTGCGTGTATGCCGCGGAGAATAGCGTGAAGCCTCCACATGTGCTACGTCTCCACGGTAACACGCTCAACAAGCCACGTGATAAGATGCATGGATTGACGGTCTCAGACGTGGAGGCAACTGAGATTCGTCCTCCGCCACCCGGATTGAGGTGAGTCACTACGCCACCACGAGGACTTAGAGCGCATTGGGAATTGGGCATTCCAAATTGGGGAGAAAAGGAGAGAAAATTAAAAATAAAACACAAATGAAGGGATGAGCCTATAAAACATCCACAATGCAGAAAACACATGCATGCACACACACCCACAGACACGTTTGTTTGACTTTATTAGTGATCTCTTATTGACTTCTGTTGATTTCATATCAGGCTAATGATATTTTCTATTTCCAAATTCTACCCCTAAACCTAACCATCACACAAACATATGCACATCACTAGATTTGAAGATCAACATCATCTGACCCATTTTAGAGCCTTTTTTTTTTTTTTAACTGATGAGGACGTTTGGCCCTCACAAGTGTAGACAAACCTGTCTATATATACCAAACATACAACACAGGTCGATGTCTGAGTCTGACCCCTGTGTGACAAAGTTTATTCTGGAATTTTGATGTTTAAAATAAATGACAGGTAACACAATAATAAGTCTTTTCTTTGTAACAGTCAGGTTTGACTGTAGCACCATGGTCAGGTTTGACCGCATATTGGAGCATCATTGCAATCTGACACTTCAACACAAGTAGTTTAGAAAAAAATCCTACAGTTTGACTATATTTATAATGTCTTAATATATGTCCAATGCATAACTTGTGATATCTAGAAATGACGTTTTTTTTTTTTTTACAACATTGGCTTATAGAGATCAGTCAATGCATGGAGCACTGGAGCCATGTACTGAACATAGTGATTTCATGTAATTGTTGTTTTTTATTCCAGCAGATGTCACCAAAGATCCCCAATGCATGACAAATTGTGTTGTACTGACACACTTTCAATTTACTGAAATTAAGGTTTTTATTGAAGTGAAGATAACATAAAATGTGCTTATTTTATATGAAAATGAATGGTAGAGCCAGATAAGGTCTAAATACCATAAAATCCCCCCTAAAAATGCACAACTTTAGCCTTTTTACTGTAGTAAAATTAGTGTTTTTACATATCTTTAAAAAAAATTAAATAAAAATATTACACATGTATGTTCGTGTCATATTGGACCCGCAAACACCACGTTTTGTCTGTTGTGGCTCACAAACAAACAACACACAAGGGTTAAATCAGTATCTTTACTGACTGGTTGTTCATATGATATTGGGTAGTTAATAGTTTTGCTGTAATGCAAATGGTATTTTCATTTTAATAAATTGCTTTGTTAACAACATTGGAGTATATTAATAATAATATAGCAAAGTATGTAGTTTGGACCCAGCACACTCACTGTTTATTACATCTCTTTCTCTCTCTGCAGAGTGATTTTGTGGTGGACACCAGTCTGGTTGGCACAGTGATGAACGGTTTGTCACATCTAAGAGGGGTGAGAGAGAGAGGACAGTTTGTTGTGGGACTCATACGCGGTTTGGGAGGAAATCTCACCCTGAAATGCCGTCAGGAGTTTGCCAAGGAGGTCAGAGCCACACTGCTTTATGGGAAATGTAATTTCACGCCTGCTTGGCTTTACTGCCCATCGATAAATTTAAGACCCACTCCCAGCTCAGATTAATACTGATGTCCTGTCATAAATTCAAACATGAAATTTAAAGAAACAGCAGCGTCTCTGGCAGTAAAACTTTGTGCTCTAATATGATCTGATCAGGGGCCATATTCTACAATTTTGTTGTAGTTTTGTAGTGTCATTTTTACCAGAAGTCCACTTATAATGATAGAAGGTTTCTAGCATCACAAATAGTAGTATTTTTATTTTTAGGACCTTTTCCTACTTCCTAACCTAGACTTTTACATCAAAGCCAGCTCTGCCTACTTATATATATTCATATATTGTATAATATACATATATATATATATATATATATATATTTAACTGTGAATATGCAGTTAATACATTGTGTATAAAATATTTTGCTGTTTTAAAAAAGTAAAGTCCATTTTTATACCCATGGATTTTCTTGTAAAATAAAGTAGGAAATTCACCCATTTTGTTGTTACTGATGTGTAGCCCTGAACTTAGAGTTGATTTTTATGAGGTGACATGCAGATTTAATACTCAAGCTGTAACGGTTCCATATGACACAACGTGAAGTCCATTGCTTCTAGTATAGACAGAGTGCTAGTTTCAACAAAATAATTTATTTCCAAAGAGCAATCCACGTTTTCTATGATATGGGGCCCATTAAGTATTAAAACTACTTTGAAAGTGTTTTTTAAAATGCATTTTCACCTGCTGTTTCTGTTGTTGTATCATATTCTGAATGTGTGTGTGTAGGTAATGAGTTGGGCGAGAGAAACCCCTCCTGACCCCCGGAAGCCTCTGGACACGTACTATGACCCCGCGTCCGGTCGTCTGTGCGTCTACGAGCTGCAGCAAGGGGAAGGTGTGTGTGTGGAAGATCTCAGTAACCCTCACAATCTGCCAGTCATACACACACCTGACATGCAGCGTGGACTTGACCTCTTCACCCCATGGCTCTCGTCCAATCACAAACAGCCGTTCCTGCTGGTGGGACCAGTGGGATGTGGGAAAGGGTATGACACACTTAATCACACTTACACACATCAAAGTTGTACACTATTTAGAATCGAGTCGAGAATGGTTCTTAAAGGAGCAATATGTAACATTGACATCAAGCGTTTAAAATGGGTACTGCAGTCCAAATTCAGAATATTGGAGAGAGTTGTCTCCCCCGCCCCCTCCTCCCCAGACTCAAAGCTCACATGGGTTGCCAGGTTAAGGACACGCAACAGGAACAAGCAAACTGACAGTGGCAAGCGATGAGCCTTACACTGTAAGTTGATCAGCTAATGTATACGTTTGCAATGTTTTTATTGTTTGCAAATTATAAACCAGCTCATGTGGAGTTTTTTTCCTCTACATTTCCATTAACATCTCTGTCAATGTTAGCTAGATGTATTGCTGGCTTCCATGGCTGCAGTGCACTGTGTTTGTCCGCTAACTTGTTTCAAATCTGGCAAACCTGGGTTTCGAAATACTATTGGGAAATGGGCAGTGGGCGGGATCACACAGGCCAAAACATAAACAGAAATTCCGTCCTGGAACGGACATTTCAAAGTAGAATATACTGGCTGTAGCATTGTTTTCAGAGAAGCCAGTATTTCAAAATTTCCTAAATCTCTGATAACATATTATGATAATTTTATGCTTTAGTACAGTAAATATATTACATATTCCACTTTTAAATTCCAGTTCAACTCATGAATTTGAATATAATTGGATTTGAGGTGGCAAAAGTGTTGTAGTCAAGACCACCTAAACTGAGACCAAGCCAAGACCAGACCAGTGGGAGTCCCACACTGCATGACACACTTACGATGAAATGTGGAACATGCAAACCATAGGCACTCCTCAGATTGATCTGAAAGATCCACATTCTCATAAAAACACCCACAGAAAACAAATTAAGATTCCTCTTCCTCTTTTATTGCTATATATATATATATGTGTGTGTGTGTGTGTGTGTGTGTGTGTGTATATATGTATCAGTGTACCATGAGAAATGTCTTGATAAAATAATCAAAGGCATTGCAGAGGTGAATTTTATGTGTTTTCTATGAGCAAACAAATACAAACAAACACTAAGGAGCTGAAATCAACTTAACCATATTTATTCAACACTACTTTTCCAAGTTTTACCATCCATCTAAAACAATAAAATTTTTGTGCAAGCGTCACATCAGCTTTTCTGGATGACTGTTCCCCTAGAAACCACATAGCTAAATCTAGAAAACAGAACAAAGAATGCCGAACATAAGCAAAGTAGCCAATTTAAAATGTAAATTTTTAATATAAGTGGAGGCACATTACTGACATTAGCTAAATTTGATGTAACGTAACTTTTTATATACATTAGCTACATAGCTTTATGTGACCTGTCTCGTTATTGTTTAACACAAGCAAAAACATAACTTGGGAACAACAATTTGTGACTACATGCCCCGTCCCCTCAATCTCTCACAAAGTTAACACTGCGTTAGCTACATCCCTCAATATATGTTGAGCAATTCAAGCAAGCAACTGAAACTAGTGACCTAAAAAATAGTAAATGCATAGGTAGCTAATATGTATAGCTAATCAAGGGCGGGGTTACAGTGTGAAGAATTTACATGTTTCCATTGATCATGGTATAATTATTGGGGGGGGGGGGGGGATTTGTACTTGCTTGTTTTGATTATTGGGGGGATTACCTTACCTCCCCCTATCCCCCTTGGAATCTGGAATCGCATCTCGGTGAAATCGGTGTTAAAAATTTCCGCACGACTTTCCAAGTTGTAATTATGATTTCAAGTGCCGTTCCATTGCACTTCTCCCAGTAGTAAGTTGGAAAATCCGACTTTCCCAGTTGAATGCAGCAAGAGGCAGATTGCTAATGTTTGCTAGCTAGCTTTGCTACCATCCCTTACACTTAGCTTACCTTTCTTTATGCTTCCTTTCTAAGTGCCGATAAATGTTTGACTTGGTCCCAGCCATCTCGGTAGTACATACTGCTGTGTGTTTTCTTTTGAACACTTTTTAGATGAACTCTTTGTGGTTTAGGTCAGTGTTTCCAAACATTTTTCTGCCACGGCACACTTTTTATGATTAAAAAATCCCATGGAGGGTGGCCTGGGTAGCTCAAGACACTGACTATCACACCTGGAGTCGCAAGTTTGAATCCAGCGCGTGCTGAGTGACTCCAGTCAGGCTTCCTAAGCAACCAAATTGGCCCGGTTGCTAGGGAGGGTAGAGTCACGTTGGGGTAACCTCCTCATGGTCACTATAATGTGGTTCTCACTCTCGGTGGGGCGCGTGGTGATTTGTGCGTGTATGCCGCGGAGAATAGCGTGAAGCCTCCACACGCATTACATCTCCGTGGTAACGCGCTCAACAAGCCACGTGATAAGATGCGCGGATTGATGGGCTCAGACGCAGAGGCAACTGAGATTCATCCTCCACCACCCGGATTGATGAGAGTCACTACGCCACCATGAGGACTTAGAGCACATTGGGAATTGGGCATTCCAAATTGGGGAGAAAATGGGAGAAAAAAACAATCCCATGGCACACCACTATCCCACACAAACATCGTCGTTAGTTTTCCTTTTCAAGAACTTGTCCATGTTTTCTGTCCATGTCTTAGTAGCGTGAACTCGTAATGTTTGAAATTCGGCTATACAAAAAATGCAAGAAACATCGGTACGCTGTATAATGAGGTCACAGATGCCAAGAGCACTAACTGGATAATGGAAAACCAACAAATGTGTGTCTTTTCCAGTTTCTAGATTTGTTCTTGCAAATTAATTCTTGCAACGGCACAGCAAATAAATTTTTTTATTATTATTTATTTATTTACTGTATTTTCCGGAAATAAAGTCGCTCCTGACTATAAGTCGCACCGGGTCAAAATCGCGTTGTTGATAGAGAGAAAAAAAACACATAAGTCACACTGACAGAGGTTGGATCTGGCAGGCACTTGGACCCGAGAGCAGCTGCCCGGCCTCCATTCACTGGTTCAGATGTCAGACGCGCTCCGTGAAGATTACAGTTCCTCAGAATCTACACATCGTATCACATATACACCTGTACACCTGTACAATACACTTGTATTCTGTTCATTCATTCGGTTCACTGTCTGAATGTTTTTACTACAAGTGTGATGATGAAGCATCATTTTGTGGGCATGTGAGGAGTTGCTTTTGACAGTGGACTAGAGTTTGTTAGAACAATAATATTATGATGGACAAAATATTTAAACTGGTTGCATAAAATATTTCGTAATGGAAAATATGCTGAATTGGCAACTTTAAAACTCTTGTACCGTGGGTGGCAAACAGGATGCAGAAATGTATTTGAATGTAGGAAAGTACAATTAAAATGTATGACTTTCTTTCATCTGCAGAACACAAACGAAGATTTTTAGAAGAATATCTCAGCTCTGTAGGTCCATAAAATGCAAGTGAATGGTGGTCAGAACTTTCAAGCTCCAAAAGCACATAAAGGCAGCATAAAAGTAATCCATATGACTCCAAAAGAGATATGATAGGTATGGGTGTGAAACAGATCAATATTAAAGTCCTTTTTTACTATAAATCTCCACTTTCACTTTCACATTCTTCTTTTTTTGTTTTTTGGCAATTCGCATTGTTCGTGCATATCGTCACCTACTGAGCAGGGAGGGGAATTTATAGTGAAAATGGACTTAAATATTGATCTGTTTCTCACCCACACCTATCATATCACTTCTGAAGACATGGATTTAACCACTGGATTTGTATGGATTACTTTTATGCTTCCTTTATGTGCTTTTTGAGCTTGAAAGTTTTGGACCCTGCTGACTTGCATTGTATGGACCTACAGAGCTGAAATATTCTTATAAAAATCTTCATTTGTGTTCTGCAGAAGAAAGCAAGTCTTACACGTCTGGCATGGCATGAGGGTGAGTAAATGATGAGAGAATTTGTATTTTTGGTTGAACTATCCCTTTAAGTAATAAGCCACAAGAAGCTGTGCATTGTATTGATTTTACCATGGTAAAGGGGTGTTGAGCACAACATGAAGTGAAGAACTAACTGCATCTAAGTAGAGTTTTAAATAATACATTTCATTTATCAGTATAAATTACCCATGAACATGCTGTCATACCCACAACATATAACACATGATATTAGTAATAAATGTTTCAAATATCACCTATATACATTTGTAGTGAGTAATATAGTTAACTTGTAAGTTATACAGTATATATATTTCATTTTTTGGATCAGATATAATTTCCCAAAATGCTCTAGTCAATATTTATTTTTATTTGACTTTAGAGAAATATTTAAAACAAAAATATATTCTTCATTTCAGGTAACAAATAAACATTATTAGACAAAATTAATTTTCTAATTATTTAGATTTTGTCACAAAACTTGTTTGACTAACGATATTTCTCTGTTGTGTGACTGTGTTGAATTTCTTTGAGTTGCAATCAAATCAAAGTTCATCAAATCTTGATATTATTAAAATTCAAATACTAATTCAGCATAATGTGGTGCGTGTCCAATTCATTTAGAGATTTAATTTAGATTTTTTCCTGACCCAGAGAAACAGACACACACTTACAGACACAAACGTGCACATACAGCACAAAAATATTTTCAGATTAATTCTCACATCTTTGTGTGTGTGTTTTTGTGTTAGTATGCTCCTGCGCTGTGCGTTCTCTCAGCTTCGCTCCACTCAGGTCGCTGTGATTCACTGTAGCGCTCAGACATCATCGCGTCACGTCCTTCAGAAACTCACACACACGTGTTTGGTGATCAGCTCAAACACGGGCCGCGTGTACCGACCCAAAGACTGTGAGAGACTGGTGCTCTACCTCAAAGACATCAACCTACCCAAACCAGACAAGTGGGGCACCAGCAACCTCATTGCCTTCTTACAACAGGTCAGAACACATGTAGAGAACACTTCGGTACTTTGTACTGCAAAAAATAAATAAAAAATCTCCAATCATATGACCCCTTTACATGTCTTTCGCAGGTCTTGACGTATCAGGGCTTCTATGATGAGAATCTGGAGTGGGTGGGGCTTGAGAACATACAAATTGTGGCCTCCATGTCAGCAGGGGGCGCTGTAGGACGACACCCACTCACATCGCGCTTTACCTCCATCGTACGCATCTGCACCATTGAGTGAGTACCACATACACAGTCATTTCTATGAATCAATTCATTCTAACAGTTCATGTCAATGAAAACATTTTAATTGGTTCTTTTACATCATCACGTGTTCATGTTTTAAAAACTTTGTAATAAATGAATTGTTATTTATTATTGTAGGGCTTTTTAATCGAATTAATTACATGGTATGCCGATTAATTAATAGAATTCTTTGCAATTAATCACACAACTAAATATTTGCTTAAAAAGCCCCTTAAATAATAGTAATTCAATATATAATGATTAAATAATTATAAATAGTTGCATGTAAATTATAAATAAAAAAAATTATATATATATATATATATATATATATATATATATATATATATATATATATATATATATATATATATATATATATATATATATATATATATATATATATGTATATATATATATAATAATAATAATAAAAATGCAGATAAATAAAATGCATTACATTATTTAGGCACACAAGCATTAAATAAGACAAAACAAAAAGTGGCTTTAGAATGCAAAATATTGTTTATTTCCTTATTATTGAACATAAGCCTATCATTGGCAGTTCACAGCAATCCATTTAGCAATTTAATTCATCATTCAGTCCGAGATTTATTATAAGGGCTTGTTTAAGGATGTGTCAATGTACACCTGCGACAGACGGACACTTTTGGAGCGTCTTGGTTGCGTCGCGTCATGAATGTACCGTTTTTAGGTCGCTGTGTCAAGTTAAACGAAGTTTGAAACTTAGAAAAACACGTCTCTGCGTTCAGATTTGTGCTCCATCAAACGGTGTTTTGAATGCAAGAACGTGTTCTCATCTTGTGCTGTCTGCCCTCGGAAAGTGTGGTTTGTTCTCTGTATAAGCTGTGCATTGCCTATACAGCTAGTTTCACTTACTGCCCCCTAGAGAAAACAGGTGGTACTCCAAGCTTGAATTGCTCAGATTGGAGATTTATTGAATTTATTGAAATTTTATTATAAGGGTGTTCCTTCAACGTCAGGAACTTTTAGCACTGTGGATTTCTAGAAAGTAAAGTCTTGTTAAAACCTTTTTTACACTCTGACTTAGGGCTGAACGATTAATCAAAATAAAATAGAAATTGCGATATGACCCAGTGCGATTATTAAACCGTGAGGGCTGCCTTTTATTTAAATAAATAAATAGTCTGAACTCTATGTCCTGTGCTTTAGGGCTGCAACTAACAATTATTTTGATAATCGACTAATCTAACGATTATATGAACGATTAATCGGCTATCCAGTCGATTATTGCAACGATTAATTACCTCTTAAACAACTATTCAGCGTGTGCCTCAAGTTAAGAGGTTGTATTAAACAAGTGCTTACTAAAAATATAGAAAAGAGGATGAAAGTATCTTTAAAAAAATACCTCTAAATGACCTTCACTCAAGTACAGAAAAAAATGCTTGAGGATTTTTATTAAAGTGTTATTCTGGTTTAGTTTAGCTCAATCGACAGCATTTGTGGCATAATGTTGATTACCACAAAAATGTATTTCGACTTGTCCTTTTTCTTTAAAAAAAGCAAAAACAGGGGTTACAGTCACTTTTTCCCTCTCATTTTCATTGAGATTAATGTTCATGCCACATGTGGTCATCACTGTTTCATATTGACTTATCCTTTATAGTTATCCAGACAGAGAGCAGCTGCAGACCATCTATAGTGCGTACCTGAAACCCGTGCTACAGAGGACTCTGGGTAATGATCCCACCTGGAGCTCTGCAGGGAAGATCTACCAGCTCGCCAGCTCATTGGTGCAGGTCTACGATCAGGTCAGATCTGATTCATTCTTTAAATGGAAAATGGATTGTGATTGTTTGTCAGATGGTCTGTATTGTAAATGTGATATGATGTATGTCTGTATTTCAGGTGAAGGCTAAGTTCTCAGTAGATGATCACAGTCATTATCTGTTCACTCCATGTATGCTCACACAGTGGGTCCTGAATCTGCTCCGATACGACCTGACCGCAGGTAAACACAATATTATTAATAGCAATAATTAAATCTAGTTAAAGTATGGAGGGTATTGTATTGAGCCTGGAACATTTCTTTAATGGTATAGCAGACTTATTTGCTAAAACTAGTCCCATACCTAACAGCACAATGTCAGACACAATGTAATAAGGTTAGTCATTATTTAGGAACTGCACTATTAGGGGCTGTTCACACCAAACACATTTTTAATTTTTCTATGTTAACAAATGCTAGACGGATGTGTACCATTGTTTTAGTCTTTTGCAGGAGTTTTAAAAACATTTCATTCCGCTATGTCTGCCTTTTTAACAGGTTTTGTAATGGTTCCTTATTTTTTTTAGAATTAAAAAATAAGAACATACTTTATTGTCCTGGTAAAGGAAAATTGTTTTTAGCATTCAATACACACCAAGGATATAAACTAATATACACATACAGGTGCATCTCAATAAATTAGAATGTCGTGGAAAAGTTCATTTATTTCAGTAATTCAACTCAAATTGTGAAACTCGTGTATTAAATCAATTCAATGCACACAGACTGAAGTAGTTTAAGTCTTTGGTTCTTTTAATTGTGATGATTTTGGCTCACATTTAACAAAAACCCACCAATTCACTCTCTCAAAAAATTAGAATATGGTGACATGCCAATCAGCTAATCAACTCAAAACACCTGCAAAGGTTTCCTGAGCCTTCAAAATGGTCTCTCAGTTTGGTTCACTAGGCTACACAATCATGGGGAAGACTGCTGATCTGACAGTTGTCCAGAAGACAATCATTGACACCCTTCACAAGGAGGGTAAGCCACAAACATTCATTGCCAAAGAAGCTGGCTGTTCACAGAGTGCTGTATCCAAGCATGTTAACAAAGTTGAGTGGAAGGAAAAAGTGTGGAAGAAAAAGATGCACAACCAACTGAGAGAACCGCAGCCTTATGAGAATTGTCAAGCAAAATCGATTCAAGAATTTGGGTGAACTTCACAAGGAATGGACTGAGGCTGGG
The DNA here is from genome assembly GCF_019703515.2 of Myxocyprinus asiaticus. Classification (NCBI taxonomy): domain Eukaryota; kingdom Metazoa; phylum Chordata; class Actinopteri; order Cypriniformes; family Catostomidae; genus Myxocyprinus; species Myxocyprinus asiaticus. Next base: position 41,823,429 of record NC_059374.1, on the reverse strand, counting down.
GTCAAGGCATCAAGAGCCACCACACACAGACGTGTCAAGGAATTTGGCTACAGTTGTCGTATTCCTCTTGTTAAGCCACTCCTGAACCACAGACAACGTCAGAGGCGTCTTACCTGGGCTAAGGAGAAGAAGAACTGGACTGTTGCCCACTGGCCCAAAGTCCTCTTTTCAGATGAGAGCAAGTTTTGTATTTCATTTGGAAACCAAGGTCCTAGAGTCTGGAGGAAGGGTGGAGAAGCTCATAGCCCAAGTTGCTTGAAGTCCAGTGTTAAGTTTCCACAGTCTGTGATGATTTGGGGTGCAATGTCATCTGCTGGTGTTGGTCCATTGTGTTTTTTGAGAACCAGAGTCACTGCACCCGTTTACCAAGAAATTTTGGAGCACTTCATGCTTCCTTCTGCTGACCAGCTTTTTAAAGATGCTGATTTCATTTTCCAGCAGGATTTGGCACCTGCCCACACTGCCAAAAGCACCAAAAGTTGGTTAAATGACCATGGTGTTGGTGTGCTTGACTGGCCAGCAAACTCACCAGACCTGAACCCCATAGAGAATCTATGGGGTATTGTCAAGAGGAAAATGAGAAACAAGAGACCAAAAAATGCAGATGAGCTGAAGGCCACTGTCAAAGAAACCTGGGCTTCCATACCACCTCAGCAGTGCCACAAACTGATCACCTCCATGCCACGCCGAATTGAGGCAGTAATTAAAGCAAAAGGAGCCCCTACCAAGTATTGAGTACATATACAGTAAATGAACATACTTTCCAGAAGGCCAACAATTCACTAAAAATTTTTTTTTTATTGGTCTTATGATGTATTCTAATTTTTTGAGATAGTGAATTGGTGGGTTTTTGTTAAATGTGAGCCAAAATCATCACAATTAAAAGAACCAAAGACTTAAACTACTTCAGTCTGTGTGCATTGAATTTATTTAATACACGAGTTTCACAATTTGAGTTGAATTACTAAAATAAATGAACTTTTCCACGACATTCTAATTTATTGAGATGCACCTGTAAAACAACCATGGAATGACAATAACAGAATAGAATAAAATAACACAATATAAATACATAGTAAAAAACAGCTTTAAGTGTTGAAAATGTTATATGCATAGGTACATTACTGAATACAATATAAATACGTAATTATTATGAGCTTACAGAATACAGATGTCTATTGGAGGTCCCCAGCATTATATTATGCATGACATGTTTTCTGCGTGTGTTTGTGTGCATGCAGGTAAATCTGCTATAGATTCAGTTTTAGAGGTGGTGGCGTATGAAGCTCGCCGTCTGTTCAGGGACCGAATTGTGTCCTCTAAAGATCTCAATGTGTTTGATAACATCCTGTCATCCGTTATCAGAGGAGACTGGGGCTCAGACGCCCTTGATAACATGACAGGTAACACACACACCAATATACATGTGAATTTAAAGTCTGGTTAGTTGGATAATTTATATAACAAAGAATTGTTACATAATTATTGTAATTTGTTTTTTTTTGTGTGTGTGATATATCACAGATGCATACTTTGTGACGTGGGGTGCGTCTCATGAGGGGCGGTCCCCTGGTCAGCCCCTCCCACCACATGGCAAACCGCTCGGACGTCTAAACGCCAGTGACCTGAGTGAGATTATACACAAGGTCAGACAGGAGTGTTAAAACCAATCATTGTTTCAGGAAAAGTAAAACATTTAAGATGCATTTTCAAAACATCACTATTACTATTGCTCATACTTAAGATTAGTAATTTAAACAAACTCCTAACCCTAAGTATTAAATTTGTTGTTTTGCATGTTACCTTAAATCATGCAGCTTGTAACAGAGTGGTGTGCTATTTTTTTCCAAATGATCGGACTGACAATTTTATTTACAAAGTTAAGTTTCTGATTGACTTGATCAACTTTATTAAAGGGTACACATTGATATTAAGAGTGATTCTCATGAAACCTGTCAAGGAAATGTCCTGGTCACACTTTAAGGATAGTTCACTCAAAAATGGAAATTCTCTGATAATTTACTCACCCTCATGCCATCTTAGATGTATATGACTTTCTTTTCTACAAAACACTTTTGAAGATTTGTAGAAAAAGATCCAGGCTCAGCAGGTCCTTAGAATGGGAGTGGATGGTGATTAGATATTTGTAGGTCTAAAAAGCACAGATAGTCAGCATAAAAGTAATCCTTCCTATCTCCAGCGGTGACATTAATGTCTTCTAAAGATAATAGATCACTTTGTGTGCAAAAAATAACTATATTTAAGTACTTTTTAACTATATAAGATCGCTTCCAGTCAGGCATTGACGAATGGCCGAATTTACCCGAGTGCTCCCGTGACGTAAGCGTGATGGGGCACTTATTTTCTGCACACAAAGTGAACGATTCACTTTAGAAGACATTAATGTCACCGCTGGAGATAGGAAGGATTACTTTTATGCTGACTATCTGTGCTTTTTAGACCTACAAATATCTAATCACCATCCACTCCCGTTCTAAGGACCTGCTGAGCCTGGATCTTTTTGTTCAAATCTTCAAAAGTGTTTTGCAGAAGAAAGAAAGTCATATACATCTCAGATGGCATGAGGGTGAGTAAATTATCATAGAATTTTTCATGTTTGGGTGAACTATTCCTTTAACCCCAAATTTATAAAGAAAATGAAACCCTGCATTTAGGACCTTTTTTTTATTTATTTTTATTTTTTTTGTATTTTGACACTATTTTCAGGATACGTAACCTCTTAAGCTCTGAGGGTATTTTAAAGATGTCCTGTTTCAGTGGCATACCCAAAATTAAAGGCTTGTTACTCAGGGTCAAGTGTTTGATATTATTTTAAAGAAAACTTTTCACATTTTTAAAGATATAGATTAGGATAAATTCTGAGACTTAAAAAAAAAACTTGAGCCAAAAATGTGTTTTTTTCTTATTTTTCTGATTTTACATATATCTTAGGGTGTAATTAAGGTATATTCGAAAAACTGCTTTTGTTTTGTTCACAATCATGTCACCTGCAACTGAGTAATATTTTGTTGATACGACAAAGCAATCAAAAGTTATAGCATTACAGGAATAATTTATCATAGTGTCCAAAAACGTCTCCAAACAAATAAAACATAATAATTGTGCATAAGAACTAATTATACATGCAAATACAACAGTGATTAAAGGTATGCTCTCTCTCCAAATCATGCAGGCATGAGTAACGAGATCTCATTCAGTTTCATTCTGTGCCATTTGAGTCATCATTAAGTCTGTGGTATGTACTTGGCGCCATCTCCTGGTGGCCATATGTAATTACAGTGAACGATCTTCTCTGCCCATATTTGGATGACTTCCACCTCTGGTTGCAGCAATCTGAATCCTAATATGATAGGTTTAGCGTTCCATGGCTTTGGACAACGTACTACATCATTTTTGAAAAAGTAATCTAATCAAGGAAAGATAACGTGTTTTTAGCCAGATAGTACATTATGTATTGGAAAGTAGAGCTTCTACGCTTTAAAACGATACCTATTTTGTGTTGGTCAAGACTGTAGTTATTCATATTTTTATAATAAATTGTTCTGCCAGACGTTTACTTATACTAGTTCTATTTTTTTCAATGATGATTCTCATTACTGTAACATGGGTAGTAAAAATGATGCCGTTGTACTGTGATTTTTTTTAAATTAAAATCAGTGAAAAATTAAAGGCAGTACTGCTATGATGTATAAATAATTCAAATTTAAATAAAACATTATTTTTTCACATTGTGGTAAACATCACAATGACCCTCGTTTTGCTGTAATAAGAAAAGATAAGGAAAAATGTGTTTAACTGTCACAAAACATGTCTCAATGTAAAAAACCTTAATGGCCCTAAAAATAGGCTCAATTTTCTATACTCAAAATATTTTTTGTTTCATGTGATTTTGGAGTAAAATAGGACCAGGCATTTTCTTAACAGGTTTCATGAGAATCACCCATTAAACATATGAACACATATGCAGGGAAGTTTGTGTGTTTGCATTTAAAAATGCATTTCTTTGCACAGTAGAACTCAATTTCACTGCTTTCTTGTCTCCTGTCCCTTTAGGGAATCGTTCTGTACGGTCGTGATAACCGTGAGCTGGACATCTTGTTGTTTCCGGAGGTTTTAGACTACATGTCTCGAGTGGACCGCGTTCTGAGCTCTCCGGGTGGGTCACTGCTGCTGGCGGGTCGTGGCGGCGTCGGGCGGCGTACGGCTACATACGTGGTCAGCCACATGCATGGAGCGTCTCTCTTCACGCCCAAAATCTCCCGCTCATACTCGCTGAAACACTTCAAAACTGACCTCAAAACTGTGAGTGTCTGACTGTATCTTTACGAGCCAATCAAATGACACTCTTGTTAAACCTTTCTCTTTCTCTGTAGGTGATGCAATTAGCCGGTGTGGACGGGCAGCAGGTTGTTTTATTGTTGGAAGATCATCAGTTTGTTCATCCGTCCTTCTTGGAGATGGTGAACAGTCTGTTGTCTTCAGGTAAGTTCAAATCTAGTACCAACTTTAGACCATTCATGGACCACAAAATGGACAAGAGGGTCATTCTGTAGCTCAAAAAAAAGAGGTCCCCGGCCCTTTTTTTAAAATGTGTTTTTACTCATGAAATGATGAAAGCCAAAACATTAACTGCCATGGATCAAAATGTATTGAGTTATCCATTATTTTGCAGAGGGGGGTCAAAATGACAATTTTCACCTATGATTTTGGCGCAAAACTACAGGTTCAAAAAATGACCTAATAAGGGTGTCGGCGTCATTATTTTATTTTTACACAGAGAAAGGTAGGTCTCAAATTATGGGATTACATTTGTGCAAATTGTTTTTAATGTAACTTTTCAAGAAACTACAAAAAATATGAACTTAGTGTGAATAAAAGCAAGCTGAAACTGGAAAAAATCTATTCAAAAGCTAAATTTACACTTAGTCTTCAAATAAACGGCATACTTTGTTAATGAAATTCTCTGCTTGCGTTCGCTGATCAGGACTTACGAATGCGCTTCTCGTGTTTTCAGGGGACATTCTAAAACTCTTAACGTGAAAAACACTTAACGTGGCTTAATGTACTAAAACAGTGATATTTGAAGAACAAATTAAATATGCATGTTACTGATGATGCATACTATATACAGACAAGCAGATGAGCTCAGAATCTGAACGTAAAGCCCAAAGTTGCACATTAAGTGATTTCCTCCCATAGAAAACCGTTATAAAGAAATCAAGGCTCATCTGCTTGTCTGTATATAGTATGCATCATCAATAACGTGCATACTGAATTTGTTCTTCAAATATCACTGTTTTAGTACATTAAGCCACGTTAAGTGTTTTTCATGTTAAGCGTTTTAGAATGTCCCGTTTTCAGTCACAATTCCAAAGTTTTCATTTTCACTCCCGGAGTTCTGGCACAATACTCTCCTGTGGGCGGAGCTAACAAAGAGGATGCGAGACAATTGCGAGACAGTTTATGCCCCAAAGTTTAATACTTAGGTTTAAGAGTTTTGAAACATCACGTGTGTATTTTTTCATGTGTGTTACAGGTGAGGTTCCAGGTGTGTACTCCACTGAAGAGTTGGAGCCTCTGTTATCATCTCTGAAAGATCAGGCATCACAGGATGGATTTACCGGTCCAGTTCTCAACTATTTCTCCCACCGTGAGTAAACACAAACACACACATGCACGGATGTTTTTCTATATTCGCGGGGACTTGCCATTGGCTATTATTGTTTTGAAACTGAGCTACCATAAACCTGACCCTCACACAATCCTGTCTGCATTTTTTTTACATTTTATTAAGACAGAATTGTTTATTAAGGTGTTTTGCTCATTGCTTTGGTTGTACTATCCTTATGTGGACATTTGATTACACAATGTAGGCAAAACTTGTGTGTGTGTTTGTGTACAGGCGTTCAGCAGAACCTCCATGTGGTTTTAATCATGGACTGCACTAATGAACACTTCACCATTAACTGTGAGAGTAACCCCGCCCTCTACAGGAAGTGCTGCGTACAGTGGATGGAAGGTTGGTCTGACAGCAGTATGAAGAAGGTGAAGAAAGACATAAATCATATTAGAGACAAATAGAGATATTTCATTCATGCAGCAGACAGGAAGTTTTACCTCTCGGTGGTTCTTTAGATCCCAGAGATGCTGCTGTCACGGATGGAAGGAGGGGACGAGAAGAACGGACAGACACAGAAGAAGAAGAAATCTGGTATGAAAGAGCTTGAGCTGATGTGTGTGTGTGTGTGTGTATTTGTTGTTTTGTTTAGCTTGCACAGTTTACACTAAAACTGAAAATCAGCTTTCATTTAAATTTCAAACAACATATAGATGCAAAAAACCTTAATAGATTTATGGATATGCTTAGAAATCAGATTTAGGCTGCCAGTGTGAACACGCTGTGTGTGAATATGGAGTAAAATGATAGTTGGTTTTGAGGTTTGACTGCTTTCTGATTGGTTGTCTTTTAAGCGTCCGTCCATGCAGACCTCTATCGGTCCTTCCTGATGATCCACGAGTCGTGTCGGGAGTTTGGAGCCACACCGAGTCAGTACCTGCGTTTTCTGCATGTGTATCAGTCCATCTACAGCTTGAAACGAAAGGAACTGACCCAGAAACAACAACACCTGCAGGTGACACCTTCATCACTGAATACTGCAGTTCACTGATGTGCCAAGGGTTCATTCGTGTTATAAAAATGGATAGTTCAGACTCCTAAATCTAATTGGATGAGTCACGTTCCAAGCTGTTGAATTTTACATGAATGTGGCAATAGAATGAATTTTTTGTTTTTGTTTCATTGCTTGGCAAATGTAAATAGTGTATATTTAGGCTAATACGGTATAAAGGTATGATCCTAAATGCATGTTTTAATTATTGAACCTGTGTCTTTGATGGGGTTCTTCACTTCATTAGATTAGATTCAACTTTATTGTCATTGTGCACAGGACAGGTACAGAGCCAATGAAATGCAATAGCGTCTAATCAGAGTGCAAATAGTGATATAGGATAAAAATAAATGTGGGTAAAGTGCAAACTGCAAATCAGGTACATATGAAGATAGTGTAAATGATCATAGTAGTGCAGAGACATGGTATGAGGTATGGAGTGGTACAGTAAAATGTGCAAAGATTTCACATATGTACACATACTGTATGTGTATCTATAATTCTGTATATAAGCAAGTAACATATAGTGATACAATATACAGTACTGTGCAAAAGTTTTAGGCACTTGTGAAAGATGTTGCATAGTGAGGATGTTTTCAAAAATAATGCCATAAATAGTCTTCATTTATCACTTAATGTCATACAAAGTCCAATAAACATAAAAAAAAAAAAAGCTAAATCAATATTTGATCTGACCACCTTTGCCTTCATAACAGCACCAATTCTCCTAGATACATCTGGACACAGTTTTTCTTGGTTGTTGGCAGATAGGATGTTCCAAGCTTCTTGGAGAATTCACCACAGTTATGCTGTCTCAGTTGCTTCTGTCTCTTTATGTAATCTCAGACAGACTCGATGTTCAGTGGGGGACTCTGTGGGGGTCATGCCATCTGTTGCAGGGCTCCCTGTTCTTCTATTCTAATCTTTTCTATTTGCAAAAGTAATGTTTGTGAGTCTAACATTTATATTTCCTATTGACACACTAAAACTGAAGATATAAATAACCATCTTAAGACAAATGCTTTTGTGAAACATCTTATGTGCCTAAGACTTTTGCACAGTACTGTATGTATAAATAAGATAACATATATAATATATACAAGTAAATAATATGTACGCACAATTCTAAATAAATATATCATAGTAGTAATGTCGTGCACAACACCCCTTTACTGTGATAAAATCTAGAATTGGGTAAAAATATTGCTTTTGTTCTTAGTGAGATTCGTTAGAACGATCTCAATATTGATTCTTAAATCCTAAAATCTGTCTTTTACTCTATGTGCAACCCTCTACAATACGAGTAAATCACTCGCATGTTCGATAAAATTTCACTCTATGTGACTACAAATATCTGTGCTTAGCCACTGGCTGGTAAATATTTAGTAAAGTTAATTTCATTTAAACATTTCATTGTAATCATGCATAGCACAGATGAGCTAAAAAACAAAACATGCTCTCTCGTTAATATGCGCTCACTGTCTGATGTCTGTAGTCTTAAAGAGACAGTACCTGTTTAGCAAGTGTTCAAAATATCAATTTAAATACTTGTAAATAGTACAAATTATGCATGTGAATTATAAACACGTGACAAAAAATATATATATACATATGCAATATAATATATGCAGTTTCAAAACATTTATTTATGGGATACACTGAATTTGAAAAAATGTCAAAAGCTAAAATGTGGTAAGTATGATGAAAAACTAATGGAAATATAATTTTTAAAATGAATATTTTTTTGAATTGTACGTTGAAGGTTAGAATGTCCCTTTATAATTAACAGCATTAGTGATGTAAGCAAAATGGACATTGTAAACGAAATATGCCAATATGAATCGGAATCAAATCGAGAGCTTGTGAATCGGAATTAAATCAGATCAGGAAACCGGTATCAATACCCACCCCTAGTAAAATCACAACAATGCACAGCTTCTCGTGGCTTTTTGCTTAAATGAACACAGGTTAATGATTTGGAATGTGCTAGCTGAAACTCATCATTTGCACTGTCATGTGACTAAAGGCGGGCGTGGCCAAGCTGAATGAAGCAAAGGCGTTGGTGGATGAGCTGAAGAGGCGGGCGGCCGAGCAGAGCAGCTTGCTGAAGACCAAACAAGCTGAAGCAGATGCAGCTCTGCAGGAGATCACCTTCTCAATGCAGGTCTGTGTTGAAGGAATGTGTGTAAAATAAGCATGCACACTGCAGTGTGTATTTCTCTGAATGTGTGTATGTGGTGTGCTTCAGAATGCTAGCGACCAGAAGACAGAGATGGAGAAGATCAAAGAGAGAATGGCAAACGAGGTCTCCAAGATCGAAGAGCGGAAGAAGAAAATTGACGAGGAGCTCAGAGAGGTCCAGGTGAGCACACCGGTTGTGGTCACATGGTCTGGTCTTGATCACACAAGCACGTCTGTTCTGATCACCTTTCCATACCTGATGTTTTGTGTGTTCTTAGCCCCTAGTTGATGAGGCAAAGCAAGCAGTGGGGAACATTAAACCAGAGTCCCTGTCTGAGATCCGCTCCCTGCGCATGCCGCCTGATGTCATCAGAGATATCCTGGAGGGAGTGCTGAGACTCATGGGAATATTTGACACTTCCTGGGTCAGCATGAAGAGGTGAGAGAGACATAGAACGAGAGTGAAAGTTTGTTCAATATCGGGAGGAAACCGTGAGCAAAATTATTATTCAAGGATTATATTTTAATGGCTGTAACGGAATTAAGTCTGTATTTACAGTGTTTATCTCTTAATGGGAAATTAAGCTGTCATATTGCTTGTTACACTTTCACACTCTTCAGGCCAAATGAATCCAGTCTCATTGTAGACTAATGAATGATTTTAATGTTACACATTTCCGTGCGGAGACATTAGGTCATTTGCTTTCGTTTAAAACCATTTAATTAATTGAATATTGAAGAGCTGATGGAGTGTTTAAAAACTGCAGTTTCTTAGCCAAGCGAGGAGTGCGGGAGGACATCGTAACGTTTGACGCTAGAAACATCACTCATGAAATCCGGCAGAGTGTTGAAGAGCTGCTGCATAGAAACAAGGCATCGTTTGACCCCAAGGTCAGATACACTCACACATACACACTCGCTACCCTGATTAAACCCAACTATAAGCCACTTACATTTGACATTTTTGCAAAACAACTTTGGTGAATCTCAAGAACATGTCCAAGTCATATTTCATACATCAAAAACAAGAATTAAGAAATTGCCTTTTGCATTAAGAGAGGCCTATTTTTTAGGAACATGAGGATTTTTTGCATTGATGTTATTTAATAACATTGCATTTTCAATCACATTTTCTCTGCATTTCTCATTGCAGAACGCCAAGCGTGCGAGTGCGGCCGCTGCTCCTCTGGCAGTATGGGTGAAAGCCAACGTTCAGTACTCGCACGTGCTGGAGAAGATACAACCACTGGAGACGGAGCATGCAGGACTGATGGAGTCAGTACACACACACACACACGTTTATCTCCTTAATGAGGACATACCTTAGACTTATATTGTTTTCATATAAAGCTATTAATAATGACTACAGACTAACCCTAAATGAAACTATAACCCTTAAAGAAAATGTTAAGCTAAAATTTCTGTGCAACAACAGAGCACAATAGTCTGGCTTCAAAAGTAAAAATTAGGTATGCACCAATCGATGCTGCCGAAGAGCCTGATCCAAATACTGTGTGTTAGTCATGGTCATTACTGTCAAGCTCAAAAAATGGCCATTAGAATCACCATTAAAGTAGTCCATATGAGTGGTGCATTTTATTTAAAGTCTCTTGAAGACATACAATGTCTTTGTGAAACTCTAAAAGCTGCGTTTAATAAATAAATATATAGTCTGTATGTGCAGCATGCTTCAGTAAATGAGTGGTGCTCTGTTGTGTCACACACACACACACACACACACACACACACACACAGCATGCGTGGTTTGATGTCCCACTGCTGTTTTCAGCTCTCAGAGCGGCACGCAATATATGAGCGCTCCACACAAACTACATCTCAGATGTAAATGCTCAATAGTTCGGTTAGCTAACATGCATTGAGATCAGATCCGGAGGAGCAGTTCACCAGATTTTGAATGAAAAGCATATTAAAGTACTGTGAAATAGCCCACACACACACTATGAGGTCACCATCTTCCTGGTGAGTTCCGTCAAAATAAAAGCCCCTGGGTTTTAAAGAAATTATGACTGAAATACTTTACTATTGTATAATCAAATTCTAAAATGTATTATTATTATTATTATATTAAATGATAATATATTTAAGTTGACTGGGTTTAAGAAAATAACTGTGTGATTGAAAAGTGGACTGATATCCTATTACAACTAAAATGAACAAAAAAAAGCCGTCTAAATCCATTTACAAGTCCAGATGCAAGTTAAAATGTGTAAAGAGAACTGGCTTCACTGCAAATACTGTTAATTTTGCTTCTGTATTATCCAGTAGACTATATAAATACAACGTTTTTCATAATAGGCTACACTTTTTTCTTCTTCTCTAGTTTATAAGGAAATAATGTGTAGTTAAATGTTTTTGTTTATTTACATATAAAAGAGTACACCAATCGCGTGCTGAGTGACTCCAGCTAGGTCTCCTAAGCAACCAAATTGGCCCGGTTGCTAGGGAGGGTACAGTCACATGGGGTAACCTCCTCGTGGTCACTATAATGTGGTTCTTGCTCTCAGTGGGGCGCGTGGTGAGTTGTGCGTGGATGCCGCGGAGAATAGCGTGAAGCCTCCGCACGCGCTGCGTCTCCGCGGTAACATGCTCAACAAGCCACGTGATAAGATGCGCGGATTGACGGTCTCAGACACGGAAGCAACTAAGATTCGTCCTCCACCACCCGGATTGAGGCGATTCACTACACCACCAAGAGGACTTAGAGCGCATTGGGAATTGGGCATTCCAAAATTGGGGAGAAGAAAAAAAAAAAAAAGTACCCCAATCAATTCCACACAGTGAGGTATAGATATTCTGAACTGATTAAGAAACAAAACAACACTGGAATCGGATCGGGATCTGTATTGGCCGATACTGAGAGCTCAGATATCAGAATGCCAGAATGCAATTTACCTGTGCATCCCGAGTAAAAATCCCATTTATTTAATGACGCAATCGAGTCGCTCTCCCTACACTCTCAAACGATTTATTTATTTGCTTATATCTGAAAATGTATTGTTTCTATACATATAGTATAATCAACTGATTTAAATATTTTTCCATACATTTTATTCAGTTAATTTGTGCCGTCATGAAAGACGTTAAGTACATTGTCTTGTACCTTTTGTCTGATTTTTATAAAAACACTTTTTTGCTTCAAACCAAAGTTTGTACTGTTGTGATTCACTTCGGAGCTGGTTGGTTTGGTTCATGGCTTACAACTCTTTGATTTGTTGAAATCCCTATTGGAAAAATACGGAATCAAGACAGCTGAAAAAGTGGGCGGGCACTGTTGCGCATTTGTAAACATAATTGCATAAATAATCGCTGTTTCAGACAGATTCCAGAAAACTTCCCCCGTCATCCATTTGATTCCACAAACAGATACACACATAACAGTTAGAGATACTTTCTGTGAATACACTGATAGAAACTGTTTCTTCTAGAAACCTGCGGAAGACAGAGAACCGTAAAAACAGGCTTGAAAAGGAGCTGAACTCAGTTGGAGAGAAAGTTCTTGAGCTGAAAGACAAGTAAGACTCTCTTTCTCTCTTTAGATTCTGTGTGTGTATGTGAATCTTATTTGTCTCTGTTGCTCAGGTTTCAGTGTCGTACGACTGAAGCAGCTAAGCTGGAGTCAGAGGTGAGCAGAGCGCAAGAGACCATCAGCGCAGCTGAGAAACTACTGCAACAGCTGGACGGAGAACACACACGATGGAACACACAGGTCAAACCCTTGAGTTCATTTGAAAGAGAGGAAGTACACTGTTGCTTGTGTGTGTATTGGGGTGTAATTGTTTTATACATCTACTTCAGCAGCTGTTATAAGGTAAGTTTGTAATGTGTGTGTGTGTGTGTGTGTGTGTAGGTGGATGAAATCAGTGAGGAGTTGGATACGCTTCCCAAGAGAGCTCAACTATCAGCTGCGTTCATCACATACCTGCCGTCGGCTCCTGAAGACCAGCGACGCACCAGTCTAGACAACTGGATGAACAATTCTGGACTACAGAGTAACACACACACTCACGTTTCGATAGATACTCAATATGGAGTTAAAATAGTATCAAAAGTGTACACAAATTTATTTTCAGAAACAAATGTGTAAAATATAGTTTGTTTACAGCAAACACAATTCGCACAATTTCCTTAAAGAAATGTTCCAGGTTCAATGCAAGTTAAGCTCAATAGACAGCATTTGTGGCATAATGTTGATTATCACAAAAATTAATTTCGACTTCCGTCCTTTTATTTACTAAAAAGCTAAAATGGAGGTTACAGTGAGGCACTTACAATGGAAGTGAATGGGACCAATTTTTGGAGGCTTTAAAGGCAGAAATGTGAAGCTTATCATTTAAAAAAGCACTTACATTGATTCTTCTGTTTATTATTTGAGCTGTTAAGTTTAAATCGTAGTTTTTAAGGTCGATTTAGGGTTTATGGCGGTATGTTGTCATGGCAAAAGTTGTAAAATTAGATATAACTTTACACAGAAAAGGTTAGTAAGCTATTTTATTACACTAAAATCATGTTATAATGTTATGTCTTGTGGCTATACTTTGAAACACTGTGTATTTTAACATTTACAGATTGGCTCTGGCTCCATTCACTTCCATTGTAAGTGTCTCACTGTAACCCAGATTTGGCTTTTTTTTTTTTAAAGCAAAGTAGGGACGAATCGAAATAATTTTTTTGGTAATCAATATTATTCCACAAATGCTGTCGACTGAGCTTAACTGGCATTGAATATGCAGTATTGCACTTATGAATCCTTTTTTTTTTCCTGCCCATTTGTCAATATGTACCCACAGATTGGCATTCTTGTTCTGTGCAAAAAAGGAAAAACTCCATACAGGCAGCCATGCAATCAGATTGACTTTGCTTTCTTAAGCCATTAGTAAGCAGGAAAACATCAACCAATCAGTGAACTGACTTATTTCACATAACTTACCGAATGACTGAATAAGTACATTTGGCACTATTTTAACTCCATTACTCCTTATTATTGGCCGCGGCTTTAACGGATTTGTTCTCTGATTGGCAGAATTTGATCTACGTCACTTCCTGTGTTCTGAGAGTGAACAGCTGATCTGGAAGAGTGAAGGTTTGCCGTCTGACGACCTGTCAATGGAGAACGCTCTGGTTATTTTACAGGTAACACACACACATACACACTGCTCTGGTCATAATGGCCAGTGTTCACTCACTCACTCACTCACTTGGTTGTCCCTCATGTTGTCATCAGATTAATGAATTAAGATCATACACATAATTGCATCTATCTTAAATGTGACTTCCCATATTGGATTAAACTATCGACTAATCATTACTCATTCCTATCCCAACCCTTAAGGCCTGTTCACACTGAGCGTGACTGCGATAAGTTGGTATAACTGAACGAAAAACAAATCATGCTCTGATCATTCACAAGCTTTAACACAACATGAAGCCAATGGCTAAAATGTAATGTGTTATAAAATGAACATGCTGTCTTTCTCCTGAAATGGAACAGAGCTTATGTCTTATTCAGTGAGTTTATTTCACCAAGCAAAACAAAGGTTGGCATACACCATCAAAAACTAGGGATGGCACCGATCCGATACCTGGATCGGTATCGGGTCTGATACTGACGTTTTTACCCGGATCGGGTATCGGTCCAATGAGTCCGATCCAAATCCGATACCGCATGTTAGTCCTAGGCGTTACTGTCAAGCTCAAATAAAGACATAAATAACCTTCAAATCACCATTAAAGTAGTCCATATAACATGTGCATTTTTAATAATACATATACAGTCAGCATGCACAGCTAAGTAGTTTCTGGCTTTACTGAAGGGGGCGCCACTCTGACAACACCCACACAAACTCCATCTCAGATGTAGATGATCAATAGTTCGGTCCGCTTATAACATGCATTGAGAACGGCACCGGACAAGCAGTTTTCCAGACGCTGAATGAGAAGCGTATTACACTACTGTGAATTAGCCGACAAACAAACACTCAAACTCAGGCATTTCCATGCCGCGCACTGGATGTTTTTTGTTTTTGGCACCATTCGGAGTAAATTCTAGAGACTGTTGTGTTGTGTTCTGACGGAAACGCCTTGTTGATGAGAGAGGTCAGAGAATGGCCAGACTGGTTTGAACTGACAACGTCTACGGTAACTCAGATAACCACTCTGTACAATTGTGGTGAGAAGAATATCATCTCTGAATGCTGCTCTGAGATGCAGGTTGGCACTGTTTTGGTGGCACGAGGGGGACCTACACAATATTAGGCAGGTGGTTTTAATGTTGTTGTCTCTAAAAGACCGAGTATGTAATAATGTTTAGTAAAACACAACCACAAGTTTCAGAGGTCAAATGGCAACTTAACAGAAGTCAAGTTCAAATTGACCCCCATTTACTTTATTAATAAATGTCCCTGGTTGTGCTGTGCTACAGTAGATTCACCAGTTTTTTCATTATTCTAAAGAAAAAAAAGTTTGTTTACATAATCTCTTATCAAAATGCAATAACTTGCTCTGCTTCAGAAACCACTTTTCTTTTCTGCTGACTACATGGGTGGGGAAAAATAATAGACTGTTTACCAATAAAATCACAGCAAGCAATCCACAATCTAGTCCCACAATGCATTATTTCTGTCACATTTAAAAGTTAAAAGCATTTTGAATGTCATTTCTTGTTGTGTATCTAGAGTGCTTCTTGTCCGTTTTTGATCGATCCGTCCTCTCGTGCTACAGAGTGGTTGCGAACTCATCTTAAAGCACACCGTCTGGAGGTCATAAACCAACAGGTGAACACACACTCACTCACAGTCACACATTCACACGGGGATATTTGGATATATACTAGCATACTGCACAGTAAATACTGTATACTGCCTAATATGTTTTCAGAGTGAAAATATAAAACTGCAGAATTGTACCTTGATGTCACATGATCTCACTACATTGCATGTGTAACTCTGTGGCTTCCAGTTATCATCACAGAAATCAGTATTTATTTTGCATTTGTAGTGCAATTTTGTATAAAATGTCTCAGCAGTCGGATCAAATAATGAGCCAAGAAAGAGATGTTAAAAATGTAATATACTGTATTTACTATAAGCTACAAAAATTAGTATGCTCTTCTGAACATACATTCACAAGCTCAGAACCTGTTGAAATGACACATGTTTGTTTGACATGATCTGATTGGTTCTGTGTCTCAGGACGCTAACTTTATGACAGTGTTAGAGTTAGCTGTGCGCTTCGGAAAAACTCTGATCGTTCAGGAGATGGACGGCGTGGAACCTGTCCTGTACCCACTACTGCGGCGAGATCTCATCGCTCAGGGTGAGTGTGTGTGTGTGTGTGTGTGTGTGTCTCTGCAGCTGCCTTTGTGTACCTGTGCAGGTGTGTATTAAGTGGTGTTAATGCAGGGATAGTTTATTTTACCATGTCTTAAAAGAATATTCTAGGTTCAAAACAAGTTCAGCTCAGTCAACAGCATGACAATTTAGGGAGTTAATTTATTTATTAATGTTGCACTGCAAAAAATGTTAAAGGAATAGTTCAGCCGAAAACTAAAATTCATGCCATCCCAGATGTGTATGACTTTCTTTTTTCTGCAGAACACAAATTAAGATTTTTAGACGAATATCACAGCTCTGTAGGTCCATACAATACAAGTGAATGGTGTCCAAAACTAAGTAAGGCAGCATAAAAGTAATCCACACGACTTCAGTGGTTTAATCCATGTCTTCAGAAGTGATATGATAGGTGTGGGTGAGAAACAGATCAATATTTAAGCCCTTTTTTTACTACAAATCTACTTTCAAACAGCCCTCGTAAGTGTTCTTCTCTCCTAAGAGTTCTTCTTTTGTTTTTGTTGATTCACATTTTTCATGCATATCGCCCCCTACTGGGCAGAGCGGAGAATTTATAGTAAAAAAGGACTTAAATATTACACCTATCATAATGCTTCTGAAGATATGGATTTAACCACTGGAGTCGTATGGATTACTTTTGTGCTGCCTTTATATGCTTTTTGGAGCTTCAAAGTTTTGGACCCCATTCACTTGCATTGTAAGGACCTTCAGAGCTGAAATATTCTTCTAAAAATCTTCATTTGTGTTCAGCAGAATAAAGAAAGTCATACACATCTGAGATGGCATGAGGGTGAGTAAATGATGAGAGTATTTTCAATTTTGGCTGAACTGTCCTTTTAATGCTCATATAAATAGGCATTATTATTTTTTTCTACTCAAAATATACATTTAGTTTTGTGCTGAGTAGCTCCAGTCCATTACTGTTTTAGTGAGGGCAGAAAAATTAATTGACGCTTGAAACTTGTCACGTCACACAGGTTTAGAACATGGCATTAGATGCTTCTCTCGCGCGCACACACAGTTCCTTGCCTGCAGTGTGTTTATCCTCATGTCCCAGCTGTGTGTACGAAATAAGACCCGCAGGCTTCTCTAAAGCCCTCTCCATATGCTCCATATGTGTGTGTGTGAGATAAGGTTGAGTGTATGGGGTGCCAGGGGTAGGTAGATAAACAGAGTTTTTTTTCTGCAGTTGGATGAAGAGAGAAAAATAGAGATGAAAATACAATCTGGCAACCCCTGCAAACCCCACTCCCATACAAGAAGGGATTTCACATTAATCTGGCACACAGGACTGCATTAATTCTAGTCTCAAAATGGCAAACTGCAGGGTTCCCTTGATCTTGAAAAACCTAGAATAACTCAAATTTAGAAATGGACTGGAAAAGTCATGCAAATTCATGGAATAGTGAATAATTCACATAAATTAATTCATTTTTCCTCTGTGTTTGTGTGTGTGTGTGTGTGTGTGTGTGTGTGTCAGGACCGCGATATGTGGTGCAGATCGGAGATAAAGTCATCGACTATAATGAGGACTTCCGGCTGTTTTTGGCGACTCGTAACCCCAGTCCATTTATCCCACCTGACGCTGCGTCTGTTATTACAGAGGTTAACTTCACCACCACTAGAGCAGGCCTACGAGGACAGGTAACACACACTTAAACATTTCTTACAAAACACTTGACCCATGTGGGTGAGTTTTTTTATATCAGTACTGATGTATAGAAAGGAGAGTGACTGATATTGCCAAAATAATGCAGATATACAGGCCTGCACGAAATCTGCACAAATCTCCTGCAGATTTCCAGAGAATTTGCACAGCCCTCATTCAAGTTCTGCTCATCTCCTGCCCCTTGCATGTTATTATTTATTTTTTGCTTAATTTGACAATACTTTCAGCTACTAATAAGGATGTAATCTCTCAGCTCTGTTAACCCCCAAATATTTGTACAAAAAGTCTGAGAATTCCTGCTGATTTATTATATAATACAAAATAGTGATGAAACAACTTTGCTTACGTAAAACGAATATCTATATTAATATATATTTAGAGTATATTATCATTGTACACAATATTTAGTCCAAGTCACAGAAAAATATTTGACAACAGAAAATGTGTATTATCAATTGATGAGGTTTTTTTATTTTGGAACTGACATTAATCGATCAAATGGGCACAGTTAGTGGTCTGTTCTGATAATCTCTTATTAGCTAAATGTCTTAGAAATAGGGCTGTCAGTCAATTAAAATTGTAATCGAATGAATTACATGGTATGCCAACCAATTAATCGCAATTAATCGCAATTAATCGCATACATATTTGCTGAGAAAGCCCCTCAAATATCAATAATTCAATATATAATGATTAAATATATATATATATATATCATAAACAATAATAATACAGATCATTAAAATGCATGACATTATTTTGGCACATGAGTAAAGCATTAAAAAAGACAATACAAAATGTGGCTTTAGAATGCAAAATATTGTTTTATTATAAGGGCTTGTTTAAGGACAATGTACACCTGCGTCAGATGGACGCTTTTGGAGCATCTCGGTTGCGTCGCATCATAAACGTACTGTTTTTAGGTCGCTGTGTCAAGTCTTGAGATCGTCTTTAGATCTCTGCGTTCAGATTTGCCCTCCATCAAGCAGTGTTTTGAATGCAAGAACGTGTTCTCATCTTGTGCTGTCTGCTGTCAGTAAGTGTGGTTTGTTCTCTGTCTGTTTGAGCTGCGTGTTGCCTATACTGTGAGTTTCGCTTACTGCACCCATGCTTGAATTGCTCAGATGGAAGGAATACTCCTTATTACGGTCCAGGGACATGATTAATTGCATTACACTTTTTATAGAATTAATCACACCGAATTAGCACGTTAAATCAACAACCATACTTGTAAATCTTTTCTGTTAACCACGTGACATTTATTAACTTTGTGTGTGTGTGTGTGTGTGTGTGTGTCTTTAGTTATTAGCATTGACCATCCAGCAGGAGAAGCCAGAGCTGGAGAGTGAAAAAACGAAACTCCTTCAACAGGAAGAGGAGAAGAAGATTCAGCTCGCTCAGCTGGAGGAGTCACTGCTCGAGGTACAATCCCAGCATGCTTTGCTTTTACACAAAACTTCTGGAGTTGGAAAAATATGTTCACTACAAAAAAACATTTTCTTAATTAGTATTTTTTGTCTTGTTTTCTAGTAAAAATGATCTAAGTAGATAAATTTACTTGACAAGCAAAATGGCATAAGATATTAAGTCTAGTTTTCAGAGAAATCTAACTAAATTAGAAATTTATGCTTAAAAGAAGAAAAAAATACATTTGCCAATGTGGTAATTAAAAAAACTTAATTGAAAGGGAAAACAAGTTTTTTTGTTGTTGTTTTTTTACACCATTGGCAGATTTTTTTTTTAATGGTTTTAAGCATGTCAGATTTCTCTGAAAACAAGACTTAATATCTTATGCCATATTGCTTGTCAAGTAAATATATCTTGTTTAAAGAATATTTAGATATTGTTATTGGAAAACAAGACAAAAATATTAATTAAGAAAATGATTTTTTGCCGTGTTGTGTGTTTAAAATAATATTCTGAGTCAGTACAAGTTGAGCTCAATCAGCAGCATTTGTGGCATAATGTTGATTACCACAAAAACTAATTTCGGCTCATCCCTCCTTTTCTTTAAAAACAGTAAAAATCTGGGTTACATCAGACAGTTACAATGGAAGTCAATGGGGCCAATCCGTAAACGTTAAAATACTCAGGAACAGATTTACTAAACAGTTGCTCCACTTCTGAACGTGGTATTTCAGTGTTATTCACTAACCACTCGCAATCACGTTTAGCAGGCACAATCAGCGTTGAAATTGCGCTGCGTCGTCAATATTTAAACGAAGTTCTTGTCATTCCTTTCTGTACAAACACGCCTCCTTTCTTTGTCAATTAGACTCATTAAAGATTGCGCTTCATTCACAAACCTCAGTGCAATTGCCCTGCGCAATTTACATCGCGCTATTACCGCCAAATGAAAGTAGGCGATAAAATGAATCTTATTTAAAAGAGATGTTTGTGAACATTTTCAACCGATCATTTCAGCAGTAATTAATCAAATGATGTTGAAGAGCGTTATCACCTGGCATATATCCAGATGCGCGGTGTCGTCAAGCGCACGTTCTGCATGTTTAAGAGATGATCTAGGATCAAAGTGATGCTGTTTGGTCTCAGCAGGGTGGGTCAAATACGGTGGTCTGCGGCATCCTCGGCTATATTGCGCTCAGAATCACAGCAATTGTGTGGGTGCTTTGCGCCTTTGTCTGATCTGCATAATTCCTTTAGCGAATCGGGCGCTAATCGAGCACAGTTAGCGAGTGCAAAAAAACAGCACTTTTAGCAGCCGCAATTCATTCTTAGTGCTAACCTTTTCTGTGGAAAGTTATATCCAATTTTACAACTTTGTTGACATGACGACGTAACACAGTGAACCCTAAAACCCTAAAATTGCCTTTAAAACTACGATTTAAAGTTTACAGCTTAAATAATGTAGAGAAAAATTAAGTGCTTTTATAACATTATAAACATCACATTTCTGCCTTTAAACCCTCTGCCTCACTGTAACCTCCATTTTTGCTTTGTTTAAAGAAAAGGAGGGACAGGTCAAAAATGATGTTTTGTGGTAATCAACATTATGCCACAAATGCTGTCAATTGAGCTTAACTTGAATTGAACAGACCCAGTGACAGATGACACTGAAACTGCTATGAAATGTGTGTGTGTGTGTGTAGACTCTGGCCACAGCTCAAGGGAATATCCTGGAGAATAAGGAGTTGATTGAATCTCTGAACCAGACTAAAGCGAGCAGCTCTCTGATCCACCAATCACTGGCTGAATCTCACAGATTGCAGACATCACTCGATCAGGTGACATTAAGAGAAGGGTGTTTGGTTATAAAGAACACATCACGAGTCTTTTTTATTTATGGGGGATTTTTCCCACTTTTTCACCCAATCTGGAATGCCCAATTCCCAATCTGGGTGGCAGAGAACAAATCCCAGCAGCCTCTGTGTCTGAGACTTGTTGAGTGCGTTGCCACGGAGACATAGCGCGTGTGGAGGCTCACGCCATCCACCGCGGCATCCATGCACAACTCACCACGCGCCCCACTGAGAACGAACCACATTATAGCGACCACGAGGAGTTTACCCCATGTGACTCTACCCTCCTTAGCAACCGGGCCAATTTGGTTACTTAGGAGACCTGGCTGGAGTCACTCAGCACGCCCTGGGTTTCAAACTAGCGAACTCCAGGGGTGGTAGCCAGCGTCTTTACCACTGAGCTACCCAGGCCCCCGGCTTTATACAGACTGCATTTTTATTTGCATATTCATGAGGTTAGTAACATTAGATAAATACAGTGTGCAGTGAGCATGCAACCTGTTTAAAAAAACTGCTTAAATAATAGCTCTCAATCACTCCAGTTTGCCATCACTGTTCGACAGTAACTGGTGAAACTGAACACAGCACGTTCAAGTTTCTTCAACTTTCCCCAGGGGTTGAAAAATAACAGATTTCAACTTTTTTCTTTGTTATATATGAATGTCTCATTGAAACTGAATTAGAAACTTTTTACCATCGTTTATTTTCGGTACTTTTCAAATGTCTTTTATGTATAGATTGGACTGTTTTAGTCTTGTCCCAGAGCCAGACTTTCAATAGTTAACAAATCCATGATAAAAATACTAATTATTACACGTTTAAAAACTATGATAATCTAAACAAAGAGTGAAATAAACATAAACCATTTCAAAATGTATTGTGTGTCAATTTTTCAACAATTGCGACTGTCCCGCAGTTGTGGTGTCATTTCCACCACACAAAACAATTTTGCCTTTAATAAAGTTTTTTCAAAAGTTAGTGTACTTGAGAACCAAGTGGACAAGTGTCAGTGAAGAGCATGCTTAAGATGAAATATGAAGGAAATATCACTTTTTTTTAATTGGCCGTCATTTCCAATCAAGCTGTAATTTTGTCATAACGTGAAAAGTGTGAAAATATTATTTAATTGTGTGTATTTGGGATTCATAAAATGTTAGCTTTGAAATGAGCCCTAGCGAGACAAAGGAGTCGGTCATTTTATTTCAAAAACATTAAAAATGTCATTTTTTACTGAATTTTCATGACAGCAATAACATAAATCTCCTGTGATTCATGTACATACACTGTTGGACATTGTTAGGAGACAAATGTACATTTTTAAGAGTGTGAAAACTTTACTTTCAAGAAACACTTTTAAACAACTCATTAATGTTTAATGAGGCAAGCATTGAGGCAGCTTTAATTGGTTGTCTGTTGCAAAACAACTTGCTCTAGCACCGCTTTGTTTGAAACTATATATCTTTGGAGCAGGACTCAATAACACAGGGCTGAAAGAAGTCAAAATTACTAGTGTGAAATTAAAAGAGATAGTGTGAAGAGTCTTAAATTAGTGAATGAACGAATCAGACAGCAGAGGGCCCCAGTATAACATCAGTCTCTCTCTCTCTCTCTCTCTTTAGGAGAGGGATGCGTACCTGCCGTTAGCTGAGACGGCCAGTAAAATGTATTTTGTCATTATGGATCTGTCCAAGATTAATAACATGTACAGATTCAGTTTGGTGTCATTCCTACGTCTCTTCAACAGAGCGCTGCAGACTAAACAGGTGACACTAAAACACACAGTTTGTGTCTGCTCCACAATCAGTGAAACTGTACGGGTGAACAGTAAGTGTGTGTGTGTTTGTCATGTGTTTATGGGATGCAGGAAAGTGAGAGTACAGATGTGAGAATTTCCACATTGGAGACCAGTCTGAAGAACATGGTGTATGAATATATCTGCCGCTCACTCTTCAAGGTAATTATTTATATTTAGTTTAACATTTATGCATTTGGTATACTGTATGTCTTATCCAAAGTTTCTTCTAGTGCATTTAAAGTATTCACTTTATAAGCAGTGTTCCCACAGTCATGATAAACCTGGAAATATCAGGGAATTTTACAATTGTGGTTTCCAGGGGCCGGTTGCACCAGCTATACATATGTTACAACTTAGCTTAGTTGTGGCATAAATGGGCGCTAAGTCACAATTTACGCACTACTAAATATTTGAGCACTGCACCATTAAACTTAGGTAGGACGTAACCCTACGTATAAACTAAATATTTACGGAAGACTCTGACCAGGAGTAACGGATGGAATAAAAAAGCAGACTCATTTAATGACATCGCTGAGCTCATGTTTTGCGTGACAGGCATCAATCATTTCGACATATATGATGGTGTTGGCATTTACACTCGTTGACATTTACGAGAGAGGGAAAAAAACGCACTTTTAAGTGGCTCTTCATCATGAAACAGATCTAACGGTGCAGTTTTTAGGATGCGTCGCCCGGTGTCAAGTTTCAACATATACAAAATATAGAAGATATTAAAATGAATAAATGTCTATTTTTCCAGCCTGTTGTATTAGTATTTATTTATCACCCCTTATTTATTTTAGATACGGTTCCTATTTATTGTTATTTACACAGAGCAAATATACTATTTATCAAATGTAGCTACTTTTATTATGTATCATATCTTAATGGGGATTTAATTTATTACAGCTGACAGTTACGTGAGCAAACAAGGTGTGAACATTAACCATAACGAGATAAAACTGAAATTCATGGCTTTGTAGGGCTTTACTTGTTGTTTAGATCAGTGTTACTATCAGAAATAATTAATAATTATTTCTGTAGTTATTAATCAATATTTAAATTAATTAATTGGATCTAACTCATTAAAACCTCATATGGGGCTCCAGTAAATGTAGTGTGCTACGTTTAGGAGCAAGTTTGGTTATTAGCAATAATTAATAATTATCAAAGATAATTACTAGTTATTAAAATCAATAGAACATTGATGAGAATCAATGTTAGTCTTTTTTTAATCCTTTAAATCAACAATTATCAAAGATAGTCGTTAATTGTTAACATCGATGAAACATTAATTAAAATTAACACTAGCTTATTGATCATTCAAATTCAATCAAAGATCATTATCAATTATCAAAAATCAATAGAATATTAATAAGGATTAACATTGACGGGGCACCACCCTAGAATTAGGGACTAATAACCGAATATTAAAACAGTCTCAATATTAGATTGTTTCCTTAGGAAAATCGGCATCCGAAGAATATCGATTTTCGGGGAAAAAAAACAATGAATGAAGGCTTGAATCCGAGCACTGACATCCCATCAGCATGACACAGGCGTATGCAAAACAAACCTTAAACACTTCTCTTTGTAATATAAACAAAGTTTATTTATGCAGTAATATCAACTAATAATTAATACAATGCAGTCAATAAACTTCCGACTTACAACTACAAACTAAACAGTGATATGATTAGATATGGAAATAAAATAATCCTATAACACATAAGGTGTGTGTGTGACTGTGTGTGTGTGTCAGTGTGGTTAGTGAGAGAGAGAGAGAGAGAGAGAGAGAGAGATTATTAAGTGAGAGCCTGAAAGCTGATTTCGCGATAGCTGGAGATAAAGCAGACGTGTTCATCACTCAGAGACGCGGTTTTACGAGCGGGGCTCGTAAAAGTCCTGCGTTATTTGACTCTAATGGATGAACTCAGTTTCTGTCTCACCCGCGATGGCGAAAATGCACAACAATCCAATTTGGTTGGACCACAATACAGCAAAAAAAATTTGTGATAATTAATACCCTGAGTATTAATAATGAGCGGACATGGCGGTCCGTAAACTGTACAAGCAAAAACCTTGAAACACAAGAATAACACGCTATAATATTCTATCTCTGCCCAGACGTAAACCTCTTACTTGAATCGCATGAGGACACAGGTAGGATGTGTTTTCCTCCATCCTTTAACTTTGACCCGGTTCCTTGAGGCTCGGGTGATGACGGGAGGCCGTTTCCTCGCTCTGTCAGCGGGCGGTACGGCTGTTGATTGTCGGCAGGCGGTACGGCTGTTGATTCTCAGCGGGCTGGCGGAGAACTCAGAAATGTTGACTTGATTGAAGAGGGAAGAGAAATCTTTAATCTCTTCACTTCTGTAGGCCAACGGATGAAGATGCGAATTGCTCGGCGGTCTCCTTCGGATCCGTTAGAGTGTTTGGTTGAACACAGAGTAATCTCAACTCGTCCAGCGAGATGGAGATTGTATGGCTACAGTTTCAAGTCGGACATTACTCCCTTGTGCCACGAGGTTGCACCGGAGAGCAGCAAAAAGCTACGTCCGTATTCGGTGAACTAAGTCGCTGGAAGCTAAATCTTTAAGCATTTCAGAATTATTTGAAGTCCTGATGATGTCATGTTTGAGGGACGTTCTGCTGTGTGCCTCATCCAATAGGAGTTGAGAGCTCGATCCTATAGTGAGCAAGGCTTCATGGATCTGTAGTCTGTTTTGGACTCTCTTTGTTTGATTTTGGTGCGATTTTTATCAGTAAAATTTACGACTTAGAAGGTGGGGGCTTGAGTTATGTTTTTATGACTGTTAGGCCTGCCTTTGTCTTCTATCTGAACACATGAGGCCCAACAGCTTTTTAACACTTGTATGTACAAATATGAAGGCTGTTTATTGGATCAATACAGGTAAACATCATATTATGCGACTACGCATTTCTTACAGAGAGCTTACAACCTACTAGTTAAGTCTTGCCTTAAGAACAGGTGGTGCAACCAAATTAAGCACTGACTTAGTTACAAACTAACTAGTAGTTACTAAGCCCTTAGTGTGAACTTGACGTCCCAACTTACGTGAGAACTTACGCACAGCTGGTGCCCCTACCCTGGCCTGGGAAAGTTGTGGAAATTATAACATCTTTAAAAATCACAAAAAAGTCATAGAAATGTCATATTTCTAATTGTGCTCAACTCTTGAAGATTTGATCTGCTATAAATGGCTCTTTGTGAGAGCAATCTCTATATAGTGAACTCTACAAATCCTTAGTCATCATGAACAACTGGAAAAAGTCTTGGAAATTCATTGGTTAAAAGGGGTGTAAACCATGTATCAGCAGGGTCAGATTGGGAGACTACATTTTACCGGGAATTTCAGGACTCTTGCGTTTTTTTATTTTCAAAATTAAATATATTGTACAATAATAATTTGACATTTTAATTGGATATATTTAGTTTAATTGGCTATTTTTAAATCTTTTTTATTTTTTATTTTCATGCCATAATGTGCATGGGTGAGCCAGCAGCCCATTGGCCCACTGGGAAAAGTCCTGCCTCTCCCGATGGCCAATCCATCCCTTTGTATCAAGTATAGCATTTCCTGGGAGTCAAACCCATAACCTTGGCATTGCTAGTGCTAGGGATGAGAGATATGACCAAATCTTATATCACGATATGATTAATTTTATATGCCAATAACTGTATATCACGACACAGTACATTTTTTTCTGGAAAATCAATAAAAATTGCTTTATATTAAATAACCATATTGTAATGCCTATATCTGGAAAATTCAGTCAGTGAATTGAATACTTTATAAATAATTTGAGATACTTTTCTCTTTATTTGGAACTTGACAAACAGTCAAAGAAAAAAAAACATTCAACTTGGTTTTAAATAAGGTTCAGATGGGTCATGTAAGTTTTGTGGTCTGCACCGCGATATTGAGAGAGGCCAGATTGAGTAGCGTGATCCCGCTCTACGATCTCCTGTCACTGGAGCACAAATATCGGGAAGCCTGCTGGACTCGTAGGCTCTTGCGTGCTCCAAAGATAGCACACGTGACACTCACGTGAAACACAGATGCGCGTGAGAAGACGAGAAGCATATTTAGCGCTTATGAAGTGCTGAACGTAAAATCAATGTCCTTGAATTTGCCGAAATGTTCTATGCCTGAAAATCTCTGTCCATGTTTCTTCAGTTCTCTCAGTCTTATGTGAAATTCTGCCCACTGATAGATGCACGCCACACACATGGATATTGACAAAGCGCGATATACACAATATAGAAAACTCATCGCCACAGTATATGTTGTCATATCGCCATGCTCTACCAGCTGAGCTACAGTAACACACACATAGTGCTGGGTGATATAGACAGAAAATGACATGTAGATATTTTTCAGCCTTTTGACAATATTTGATATACATCTCCATATTTATACATTTGCTCTGCTTAAAAGAGTGATTTGTATTTTTCAATTAGAGGATCCATCATTTTACCCAAACAGCTGATGACTTCACTCACATTCTCATCTAAATTGATCTCAATCAGGATGTTTAATAAGGTGAATGATCTGTGTGTCTAATTACAGGCTGATCAATTAATGTTTGCTCTGCACTTTGTGAAGGGAATGAACCCAGAACTGTTCCAGGAGAACGTGAGTGCACACACACACACACACCATCTATTTTTCTCCTGTCTTCTCTTTCTCAAATAGACAAATGCACATTAATGCATGAAAAATCTCTTTCTCGCTTGTGTTTATAAACTGCATGATGACATTTCTGTTTTGGGTTGATGACAGCTCAACTGCAGCCACTTTGACATGACAAATGTTGTGTTATTTATCATCATAATAAAACTTAAACTCTGCTGTGTGTTTGTGGTGGTCTGATGACTGTGTTTAATTCAGGAATGGGATGTTTTCACTGGGCTGATAGTTGGAGACATGGTTCGTAAGACGGTACGAATCTCTCTCTTTCTCTCATGTTTTTTTCTATGAAATAATTATAGTCTCCTCTCCCTCAGTTGTATAAACTCTGTCTGTCTTTCTTCAGGACTCCCAAAAGTCTTTCCGAGAACAGTTTCCATCTTGGATTGATCAGGAGAGACTGAACGCAGTGGCCCTGCTCAAGGTAGTGATGCAGAGTCAGACTTTTGACTAATCAGCACAATGTCTGATCCACATTAAAGCTTATTCTGAACAAAAACCGACCACTTAGCACAGAAGAGACTGACCACAGTTTGTTTTGTTTTTACATGACATTTAAGGGTGGGTAAATCTGAAATCTGAGTGATAAGTTCCACAGTTTTTTTATATTAGTTATGTTTTTTTGTCTTTTGTCTTTAAATTTAGTGAAGGGGCCCTATTTTAAGAGCGTAAGTGCTAAGCGCAGCACTATGCGATATGTCATATGTCAAGTCAGTGAGTATGGCCATTAAGTTTTGGTATTTTCTTGCAAGTCTTGGCGCAAGTGTGTTTGGCGAAATTGCGTGAGCCAAGTCGAGAATTGAATTCGGAGGTTCTTCTCCAATCATTGCACCATCTGCATACTATTATATAGTCCATTCCCTCAAGCACCAGTGATGTAAACAAAGACAGCACATTCATAAGAAGTTGGTAGTTTAAATGGACTGTATGCAATGAATTAGAAGAATAGAAATATGGACTTAACGTTCTTTTGTGCATCCTTGTTGAATGTCAGGCATATTTCTATGACAGTGACACAATCCTTTTATACGCATGGAAATGTGGTTCTCATCAGGACTTGGATGTAGGCTTTGTTAAATGTTAGAGAATGTAAGTGTAATTAATCGTGTTGATCTGTGGATTTTTGCATGCACTTCACTTCTTCCGGTCGATTTTGCTTTAAAAATTGTATTCATTTATTGAAACACTAGAGAATTAAACCAAAAATATTCCTAAATTTAAATTACACTTCAAATGAAACAAAAATATAATCAAAATAAGGAAGCCATCAAAAAATCATGTATAACCACCTCCCTAAATCCAAACATTTTACTCTGTCCAACTTCTTCCACCGGCCCCTTTTGCAACAGGTGGAAAAATACCAATACAAATTAGATCATAAATACAACTGTAAATGTAAACATGATAATAATAATAATTAAAAAATCAAATAAATCATGACCTCTAGAAAGTTTAACACAAATGTCATAATTTTTGTCGACAAATTTGCTCATTACATTCTACAAATCGAGACCTTTTCAATGATATATAACACATGGCTATCTCATCTTTTTTATATTTTTACCAACTCTGAATATAATTGTTGTGATAACAAATTTGCAAATGATGAGAATGAAATAAAAAAGCATTATTTAAAGGTGCAATCTGTAATATATTTACTGTACTAAGGCATAAAGTCATCATAATATGTTATCAGAGATTTAGGAAACGTGCTAATTTGAAATACTGGCTTCTCTGAAAACAATGCTACAGCCAGTATATTCTACTTTGAAATGTCCGTTCCGGGCCGGAATGTCTGTTTGTGTTTTGGCCTGTGTGATCCCGCCCACTGCCCATTTCCCAATAGTATTTCGAAACCCAGGGTTGCCAGATTTGAAACAAGTTAGCGGGCAAACACAGCACGCTGCAGCCATGGAAGCCAGCAATACATTAAGCTAACATTGACAGAGATATAAAAAAAACTCCACATGAGCTGGTTTATAATTTGCAAACAATAAAAACATTGCAAACGTATACATTAGCTGATCAACTTACAGTGTAAGGCTCATCGCTTGCCACTGTCAGTTTGCTCGTTCCTGTTGCGTGTCCTCAACCTGGAAACCGCATGAGCTTTGAGTCTGGGGAGGAGGGGGCGGGGGAGACAACTCTCTCCAATATTTTTTAATTTGGACTGCAGTACCCATTTTAAACTCTTGATGTCAATGTTACATTTTGCTTCTTTAAAAATTGGTGGGATCAGCTATATGCATTGTAAAGTCCTGATTCTAAGCTTTAAAACGACAGCGATTTTTTTCAGATCAAGCAAGTGGTCATTCATTTATTATGTAATTATATATATATATATATATATATATATATATTTTTTTTTTATATAAATTTTTTTCACAGGGAGTGCCCACTGCTAGCCTGTAATGAGCTCAGTTCTATAAATCCATCTATCAATAAAAATATATTTTTTATAAAATATGTTCAAAAAAAGGAGTACAAAACCTGTCATAATTACTATTAAAGAAGATGATAAAAAGATCTAATGCAATATCTTGTGATAATATATGCAATATGAGAGATTTATAAACTATCTTAGTGGGCCGGTCATTTTTGACCGGGAACACAACATTTGTTAGAACAAAACAACAAAACAAAAGGGTTAAACATGTATCGAGCATTAAAGATGAATATGTTTGATATGTAAGATTAAACAAACTGATAAAACTGTCCTGATATCGTGAGCTCCTGAAATAATAGCGTAATAAGTGTGGAAATCCCCAACATACCATTACTGGATTATTGACAAAATTAAAAAACTCTTTGTCAATAAACATTTTTGTTTAACACTGTCCGGAAAGCAATAAAGTTCATTCAAATACGGCTATAGCTGTCTCCATTCATGCTTATACACACAAAACCAAAGAAATCAGCTGAAAATGTGTGTAATGAGTTTCACATTATTTTGCTAACTTGCTACTATAGTAAGTGTCTCAAATAAACCTGAATATCACAATTTTATAACATGAACTTTTTCAAATCAGGTGATTAATTCCTCTTCAGAAGTGCCTCTCATGACTTTGACCTGTGCACTCTTGACTCCTGGATGTTATGTAAAGTCAGCAAATCAGATTGCAGCTTGCGATTTTACAATGTTTTTGCCATTTATTTGTGCAATATGCATCCGACGGTCCATAAAGCCGAGACTACAGTTATGTTGACTAATACAGTATCCTCATCTGTCTCTCTCTCCAGAACACATTTCCAATGTTATATCAGTCTCTGTGTCTGAATGATGCAGACCTCTGGCTTGCATTCTCACGCAGTTCCTGCTGCGAACAGGAAATCCCGCCTCCCATTGCCAAGAAGATCTCTCTCTTTCAGCAGGTCAGCTGTCAATCAACAGCACACACCCAATCAAAAAAAATATTAGAACCAGCCGCTTAGATTCCAACAAGTGTCTCTCTCCGTCTCTTTCTCTTTCAGGTGTTGATAGTTCAGGCATTACGGCCGGATAGGTTGCAGAGTGCAATGGCAGTGTTTGCATCTCAAGCTTTGGGTAAGCTAACGTAGATGGTTTCTGCACAAATCATATGAGCAGTATGCTGTTCTAAACATAGCCAGATACAAATATGCCTTTAGTACAGAACACACACATAGCTCTGTATAATATACTATCTGAAGGCTGCATCTCACTCTTTGTCATCAGTTTGTGTCAAGCTTTTCTCTTGAGTTTAATTATGATCCATAGAGTGAGACTTAACCTTCCCATATATTATAAATATACCTGACTCAGAACTGTGTGTGTGTTTTGTACAGTCGATAAAAGGCTATTGATTTAGGTTTAGTCATCAGCTTATAACTTTCAAATTAGCCGAGTGTGTAACCAGACACACAAACACACACATAATTAGTGCAGATTGATGCTCTTTAGGGTGCTTGTATTGAGACTCAATTAAAACCTGAATTAACACAACATTCATCTCTTTTACCTTCAACTCACACACATAGACATTTGAGGCTGTATATGTGAGGACCTTTCTCTGCTAGACTGTAACTCTATCTTTAAACCTAAACCTCACACAAACTTGCTGATATTACTTTAAAGCAAAACAAAAGCTAATGCAGAGGACAAGCTTCATCATTCACACAGGGTTCCCACACGTCC
Organism: Myxocyprinus asiaticus; assembly: GCF_019703515.2. Lineage (NCBI taxonomy): Eukaryota > Metazoa > Chordata > Actinopteri > Cypriniformes > Catostomidae > Myxocyprinus > Myxocyprinus asiaticus. The sequence goes on along the minus strand of NC_059374.1, from coordinate 41,791,600 downwards.
TGGAAAACCTGGAATTTTGCAGTGCAGTTTTCCAGTCATGGAAAAGTCATGGAAAATTAGAAAAATACCTAAATGTCCTGGAAAATAATGATTTGTCCTGGAAAAACACATTTGTATAATTTTGTCACTGCCGGCGGCTGCGCATTGTGAAACAAATGTCATGAACGAATCCCTGTTACACACTATCTGCTGTTATCTCTGCTTTGCTCTGACAAAATAGTTTAAGTATTGATATAGAACAAAATACGATTTTTTCGTTCCAACATTGATGTTAACCACAAAAGCATTTGACGGTCGGACCATTGATTTTATTTAAATAAATTCACACCCTAAGATGGTAGCGTGGTGATTCGGCCTTCACCCTCGAGATGCGAATTAATGTTCAATAATTCAACAATCGGAGTCCGCTTATACAGTGGTTACCTGATGTAGTATGCGGAAAACATGGAATGAATCATGGAATTTAGTCATAAAAATGGCATTAGCTATAAAACGCAGAATGTCATGTAATATGACATATTTGGACAAAAATTCATGTTTGAATGCACAATAATCAAATTAAAATTGCCATATGTCCTTGTGTGATAATTAAACTGCAAAAATCTGTGATTTAATTAAATAAATATTCTGCAAGTGGTGCACACTTCAAAATTAATGTGTAGAGACGGCCACTTCATGATCATCACACGCACTCCCCCTTTTTATCACCAATTTGGCATAACCAATTCCCACTGCGCTCTAAATCCTCGTGGTGGCGTAGGATGAATCTCAGTTGCCTCCGTGTCTGAAACTGTCAATCCGCGCATCTTATCACGTGACTTGTTGAGCGCATTACCGCGGAGACGTAGCTTGTGAGGAGGCTTCACGGTATTCTCCACGGCATCCACGCACAACTCACCACACGCCCCACCGAGAGCAAGAACCACATTATAGCGACCACAAGGAGGTTAACTCAACGTGACTCTACCCACCCTAGCAACTGGGCCAATTTGGTTGCTTAGGAGACCTGGCTGGAGTCACTCAGCACGCCCTGGATTCGAACTCGCGACTCCAGGTGTGGTAGTCAGCGTCTTTACTTGTTAAGCTACCCAGGCCCCCCATCACACGCACTCTTGTGTGTGAGATGACAGAGAGCAGATCACTCTGAAGTGTGCAGCACATGCAGACTATGTATTTATTTATTTAAATCACAGCTTTACGGGGATTAATAATCACACTGGGCCATGTAGCGAACTGCTTTTCTGGAGGTGAGAAACTACCATCAAAAACACACAGAAACTACAAAATAAAAGCACAGTTTAAATGGACACGTGTGTTTTTGCTTAAATATTACACTTGTTGGGCACATTAAATGTCCTGGAAAACTGTGCCTTGAAAAGAGTGGGAACTCTGTACAGAATTCAGTAAATGAGAGTTAAGAACGTTCCTAAAATTAAGAAATCTTACCAATTTAGTGTGAACCTAACAGTTAATGTGAATTAAGAATGTCAATGGGAGTTAATAATGTGCTTTTAGGATCAGTGTTTTCTTTATAACTGAGACCAGTTACTTTGAAACATGGAAGACATGTGGAGATGATGTCTTTCAATGTTTGTATAATTCAGGGGTTTTCAAACTTTTTCCCTTACCCAAGTACCACCAAATATGATAATCCCTTTGCGAGGGATTCCCTGTGTGAGAAAAGTAGTAAACTTGATATTATAAAGACTTCTTGTTTGCTAAATTAATTAATTGGCTTTTAAAATAAATTATAAAAATATGATCTGGAAAAATGTACATCTTATTAAGCAGAGAAACATTTTTCAATAAAAAAAATAAAAAAATAAAATAAATATATATATAAAGTATTTATATTTATTGTAAAAAGTGCTATATAAATACATTTGTAAGAGTATACAATAAAATAATAAAAACAATGTTTAAAGCAGCTTTACAGAGAATAGTGAATTACAACCCTTATTTCTTACAAATAAGATTTTTTTCGTAATATACTGTATGAGGTTATATGCTAATTTATATGTATCTGTTTTTTCTTTTCTTACAGTCGCTGTCAATACAATAAAATAACTGTTATTAAACTAATTATTTCAAAATCAAACAGTAATAATGCCAAGTAATATTTTATTATAATTTCTCTGAAATGTTTTACGGGCACCCCCTTGTGGCCCCCTGGGTGTCCCCGGACCCCAGTTTAAAAAAAACAACCCTGGTAATTAATTAATTATCAGTTATTTGAAGCATAGTATCATAAATTCAGAACTTACATTTTCGAGTAAGGGGCAATATTTGGCCCCTGAATTTAATTTTCAGGGGCATTTTTTACCTTGATGAGGGCACAACTTTTCTAATCATAGAAAATTAATACAAATCAAAATTAATACAAAATTAAGACATGTATCTGTCATTATGTGGGTATTTTTTGCCCACACATTTTTTTACTTAGTGGTCATTTTAGTAATTTTCGGTGGCATTTTCCCAAAGCCCTCGTTAATTTCGGACCCTGCCCCAAACTATTGGTGTCAGTAGATGTTGTTCTAAATAATCAGATATCGGTATTGGCGCACACATTTTTATCCTTACTTTACAAATTTTGGCCTCACAAATATAGTAAAACAACACACACACACTTCACTGTCTAACCTTCACTCTTAAACGACTTTCCCATCTAAAGTTGTCTCTTCTCGTCTAAATTGATTTCAATTTATTTGTTCTTGTGAGTTTTGTGCTTTGTTATCATATCTAATGATTGCTGTGAATTAAAGCAGGTATAATTTTATAATGAACAGAGGTGAAACTGTAGTATGATTTAAACATTAAATAGCATACAGCAGTTTAAAATCACACAGTGGAGGTAAAATGACAGTACAATACGACATGTAACACTAACAGTGATGAAGAAATGGGCTATTCCAGATTATAGAAGGTTGAAAACAGTATGTCAAATGCGACTGGATGGTTTACTGTTTCTGCTGAATTCAGCTGGCATTAAACTCTCTCTCTGTTGAGGTCATGGTGGGTAATGTGTAACTTTAGAGTCCTGGAATCAGCAGAGCTTTAAAACCACAAATCAGCCCTGTGTGGAAATCAGCCTTCTCAATTTCAAACACTCTTGCACTGTCTGCTGCCCTACCTTTCTCACACACACACTCGCAGGTCTCATTACTGACAATACAGCACTTTTGCCGTCACCAGCATTTCCACATCCACATTCAGTAAAATTAATTGCCTAATTAACAAATAAATGGCTTGTTTGTCAGCAGCCGTAGTTTAGTATGCAAGACATTTAGTCCAAGGGTGAACCATCAGTTAGCTTGTGATTAGCGTTTCCAGTATACGTGGTAATTAATTTTTCCAAACACTATTGATTCACGACACACCAGAGGAGAGAGGGTGAGGAAATTAACGAAGCTAGGAACTGTTATATATAGATTTTTTTTAACACAAAGATGCTCTGATATTATGTATGCATTGTGATTAGTGTCCATCTCTTCACAGAGTAAAGAAAGAGTCGGATTCTCTGTGTGTTTTGATGACATTGGCTGTGATGATGTCAGAATAGGAGTGGGTGAAACACAGAGTGACCAGTGTCGTCGGATTCCCAATCGAATGACTCTTATGGGTCGCTTCTTTTTAACATATAGCGCGAAACACACAGCGCTACCAGTGTCTTCCGATTCCTGAACGAATGACTCTTATGAGTCGGTTCAGTTGAATCTATAGCGCGAAACATACAGCGTTACCAGTGTAGTCCGATTCCCAATCAAATGACTCTAATGAGCCAGTTGATTTTAATCTACAGCGCAAAACATACATTGCGGCCAGTGTCATCCTATTCCCGAATGAATTACTTTTATGAGCCAATTCATTTGAATCTATAGTGCAAAACACAGTGTTACTGGTGTCTTCCGATTCCTGAACGAATTACTCCTATGAGTCAGTTCAGTTGAATCTATAGCGTGAAACATGCAGCAAAACCAGTGTCGTCCGATGCCTGAACTAATGACTCTAATAAACCAGTTCCATTGAATCAATTGTGCAAAACATACAGCGCAACCAGTGTATTCCAATTCCCAATGAAATTACTCTTATGAGCCGTTTCATTTGAATCTATAGCGCAAAATACAGCGCTACCAGGGTCTCCCGATTCCTGAATGAATGACTCTAACGAGTCGGTACATTTGAATCTATTGGGTGAAACATACAACGAATCCAGTGTCGTCTGATTCCCAAACAAATGACTCGTATAAACCAGTTCCTTTGAATCAGTTGCGTGAAAAATACAGTGTGACCAGTGTAGTCCAATGCCCGAATGAATGACTCTTATGAGCCAGTTCATTTGAATCTATAGCGCAAAACACAGCGCTACCAGGGTTTTCCAATTCCTGAATGAATGACTCTTATAAGTAGGTTCATTTGATTCTGTGGCATGAAACATACAGCCCAACCAGTGTAGTGTGATTCCCAATCAAATAACTCATATGAGCCGGTTCCTTTGAATCTACAGCACAAAATATACAGCACGACCAGTGTCATCCGATTCCCGAATTAATTACTCTTATGATTCAGTTCTTTTGAATCTACTTTTTTGTTCCACAGAAGATAGAAAGTCATACAAGTTTGGAACAACATGAGGGTGAGCAAATGAAGAAAGAATTTACATTTTTAGCAAACTATTGCTTTAAAATGCTGCCTATTGTATGCAGCTCACTAGGTTTTGTAACAGAGCTGCTGTGTCTGCCATCCTCTTATGGGATGATTTCCACCACTCACAACACCTTACGGCGTCAGTCACCCTTCACGCACCACGCAGAGGTCTTTCTTTATCTCTATCATTGTCTCTCTCTCTCTACTGATGGTATCTTTAATTTCTCATTTGTTTTTTCCTGCTTTCCTCGTGTTGGTCTTGTGGTAAATGAGCTGTAAATGTGAAGGCTCCTTGGCTAAAGACACTGCATCACTCGGCTCACTCTGATTGGTTGTGCCAGCGCACAGACCCTAGACGGTGTGATTTGATGGGTTTGGTTCACAGCGCTATAATTATTAGTATGCTAAAATAAGGAATAACATTCCCCATGAATAGTAATGCCCATTCCACTGCCATTAACTCTAATGCTGTCATTATAAATTAAAGCTGAACTTGGTCTTACACAGTGTTAAATCTTTAAATACGTCTGAGCATGGACTCTGATAGAAGTAGACCTTTTCCACTGCCACCGCCATGTCCCAAACAATTACTTTGAGCTTATTCCTCTGCGATTCGAAATATGAGTCACATCAGCGTCTGTCTCCTCATGCAAATGCTGAAGGCAACCCTCAGTGACTCGAAAGATCCAAATTTAACATTATGCCACTCTCATGAAGTCTTATGTACCTTCAGTTCTTTATCCATTAACATTCACATTAATCTCAATAGTAGTTGCTCAGCTGGCGCATGCAGTGGCATGTAGTCATTTTTGCTTCATGGGTACTCTGTTTTAGAAAGATTTTTTTGAGTCAATCACTTGAGCTATAGATGTCATATGACTTGTCACTGTATATTAACTCCTAGTAGCTTACAGGGAAAAATACGAGTCTATTTCATACTCAATACATTTACATGCGCAGTTATAATGTAGCTACAGCATTTTTTTATTTCATTTTTTTGCATAGTCGAGCTGCAGTCTTCATCTGTCTGTGCATATATATACATGACCAGTGTTACTTTTCACAGTTTTTTTATTTTAGTCAGTTTAGATAAAAATATAATATTTTAGTTTAGGATAATGTGCAAAATGACAAAAACTGTAACAAACCAAACTTGAACCAAATACTTAAATATTTAGAAAAATGCGTAGTATAAACTACTTTGTTAAAATACAGAGACAACTACAAGTAAGATATTATATATAGGTACATTTTCATGAAAACTGTAAACACTGTGTGAAAATTAGTGTTGGGTTTGAGTCCACCTTAGTCAAGTCCGAGTCCAAAAGGAGCCGAGTTAGACTCAAGACCGAGTCCGTAACAGGCAGAGTCCGAGTCGAGACCGAGTCCGTAACGGGCAGAGTCCGAGTCGAGACCGAGTCCGTAACAGGCAGAGTCCGAGTCGAGTCCGTAACAGGCAGAGTCCGAGTCGAGTCCGAGTCCATAACAGGCAGAGACCGAGTCATGAAGACCGAGTCCATAACAGGCAGAGTCCGAGTCAAGACCGAGTCCATAACAGGCAGAGTCCGAGTCAAGACCGAGTCCGTAACAGGCAGAGTCCAAGTCGAGTCCGAGTCCATAACAGGCAGAGACCGAGTCATGAAGACTGAGTCCATAACAGGCAGAGTCCCAGTCGAGACCGAGTCCGTAACAGGCAGAGTCCGAGTCGAGACCGAGTCCGTAACAGGCAGAGTCCGAGTCGAGACCGAGTCCGTAACAGGCAGAGTCCGAGTCGAGTCCGTAACAGGCAGAGTCCGAGTCGAGTCTGAGTCCATAACAGGCAGAGACCGAGTCAAGTCCGAGTCCATAACAGGCAGAGACCGAGTCATGAAGACCGAGTCCATAACAGGCAGAGTCCGAGTCAAGACCGAGTCCGTAACAGGCAGAGTCCAAGTCGAGTCCGAGTCCATAACAGGCAGAGTCCGAGTCAAGACCGAGTCCATAACAGGCAGAGTCCGAGTCAAGACCGAGTCCGTAACAGGCAGAGTCCAAGTCGAGTCCGAGTCCATAACAGGCAGAGTCCGAGTCAAGACCGAGTCCATAACAGGCAGAGTCCGAGTCAAGACCGAGTCCGTAACAGGCAGAGTCCGAGTCGAGTCCGAGTCCATAACAGGCAGAGTCCGAGTCATGAAGACCGAGTCATAACAGGCAGAGTCCGAGTCAAGACCGAGTCCGTAATAGGCAGAGTCCAAGTCGAGTCCGAGTCCATAACAGGCAGAGTCCGAGTCAAGACCGAGTCCATAACAGGCAGAGTCCGAGTCAAGACCGAGTCCGTAACAGGCAGAGTCCGAGTCGAGTCCGAGTCCATAACAGGCAGAGTCCGAGTCATGAAGACCGAGTCCATAACAGGCAGAGTCCGAGTCCATAACAGGCAGAGCAGAGTCCGAGTCAAGTCCGAGTCCATAACAGGCAGAGTCCGAGTCAAGTCCGAGTCCATAACAGGCAGAGTCTGAGTCAAGACCAAGTCCATAACAGGCAGAGATCGAGTCGAGTCCGAGTCCATAACAGGCAGAGATCGAGTCGAGTCCGAGTCCATAACAGGCAGAGTCCGAGTCATGAAGACCGAGTCATAACAGGCAGAGTCTGAGTCAAGACCGAGTCCATAACAGGCAGAGTCCGAGTCGAGACCGAGTCCATAACAGGCAGAGACCGAGTCAAGTCCGAATGAATCTGAAAATTGTAACCATAAACACAACATCAATATTTTAAGCTTCACAACTAAGAAAAACAATTTGTCAATATAAACGTAACAAAAATTTGACAGACTAAATTAAGTGACACTTGTGTCATTACAACCAGGGTTATTACTGTTTGTGATATTTCAGTTTTTTCTTTTTAATAAATTTGCAAAATTATCAAAAATCTGGTTTTTGCTTTGTTATTATGGGGTATGGAGTGAAGATTGATGTGAAAAAAATGATAATTTAAAGCATTTTAGCATAAGGCTGCAACATAAAATGTGAAAAAAATGAAGGTCTGAATACTTTCTGAATGCACTGTATATAGGATGTGTTTAAGTGAGGAAATTAACTCATTTATAAAGTTCATTATACAGGTGTTCAGCTCACACAGCTCAAGCGGAACCTTTCAATATTATTTTTTCTTGTCATATTTTTATCAGCAATTTTTAATCTTTTTTGTCTCATCTTTGTTATCATTGTCAAAATCAAAAAACCCTTCGTCAATGAACATTTTCATCAGTAATTATGTTGACGCGATTGACACTGCACTTGACACAATGCATAATCGAATATTTGAAGGCAGGACAACAAATATACCTGGTTAAATACATGTTACATGTCACCTCTGTCTTTTGGAGCATGCACACAATGGGAAGTCTAATTGTCGTCCTATTAACGTGTATACATGCTACAATCACATTATCTAGATCTGTTAGTCCGACATCACAAAAATGAGCTAGTACAGTTTCAGTCGGACCAAAGCGTTTACATGACATTTTCAAAAGACGAATTCTTGCTTTATTCTGACAGAAATCAAACATTTAAAGTGCTTGTAAACGTATAGATTGTTAAGAGCCCTCCAAAAATTTGGCCAAAATAAGTCATCTAATTTTTTGTGACATATATGTTGCTTGCACAATATTGTATTTAGTCAGAATACACAGCTAATTTTGAATGGCCATTGTTGGGTGGCAGTTGAATTGGGAAAATGTATCTTTAAAAGAATTTGCCCCATTAAGTGTAGACAGCTTCACTGAATACATTTTGAACAGCTCTTTCTTACATCCTTGGCAACAGTCACTGATTTTTTCTTCAGTTGATTGGTTGTATCTCTTTGATTTGATTCACTTATGTCAATGATGGTTCAACTATCATTCTTATACTCCAATTTTTTAAATGTTACCATCCAATTGGCCAGTTACTCTGTTTTTATTTACTTGCCAAAGCCAGTTTTAACTCTCATTTGGGACTTGGCGAATGTTCATTTTGGACTCCACTGAAAGAGTTTCAGATGCTTTCAGCATCTTAACGGTGTTCCTCAGAGTATGCAAGAGAGAAACTGAGTGAACTGTGTGTGTTTCTGTTAGTGGAGAGTTTGATGTCTAGCACTAAATCACTGTGTGTACGCTAACTCAAAATGCTAATGGATCTTTGTTTGTAATCCTCTTACGAGCGACGCTAAGCTTCAGAGTCATTTAGCGGCTGTTATGGCCCTGATCGGCCGTCTGAGGTGAAAGATGTGTGTGTGTGTTCTGTCCAGGTAAAAATTGCTCTGTCGAATGGAATAGCTTTCCGCTGGCCTGTTTTTGTGGTTGCTATGGAAATGGCAATGTAAGGACACAAAGATATTCTGTCCCCTCACAAGAGCGTAGAGCATGACTGGAATGAAAACGACGTGCCGCATTGTGTGTGTGTGTACTTAGCTATAGTTTGGGGACAAATTTGTACACAGAAGTGAGGCAAAATCAGGCAAAACCTCCCTTATTGGACATTTTGGAATATCCTCAATTGGAAAATGTATCCATACATTAAAAACCAACCCCTTATACTCTGATGCATTTTTGGACTGCCGCTCACAATTTTTTACACTCAAATTTAAAACCTCAACATTCATACATACTGTGGACTAACTGCAAAAAATTGGCCAAGAACCCCCCCAAATAAAAAAAGACTCCAATTATTCATAAATAATATAGTTTGTGTTTATAATCTTATGATAAACAAAGTTTTTGAAAAAAATCTGTATATATATATATATATATATATATATATATATATATATATATATATATATATATATATATATATTGTTTTGTTGTTGTCCTAACTTTGTAAACATGTAATTCTGGTTCTGTTCACTCTACCTCACGTTGAGAAGTGTTTTTATTCCACTTGATGGCAGCAAGCACTAGAATTTATTTTCCTCTATTACATTCCATCACAATATACAGATCTGAAATGTAGGTGGCGCTCTAACGCATTTTAGCACTCAAACATGTGCTCGTCCATAGACATTTAGTCTAATTTTCAGTTCAAGCAACACCCTTGTTATTTCATTGAATATCTCGGCCTCTGTGTGGATTAGAAGTTTAGTCTAGGTGTCATTAGAAAGCTGAGATTCTGCCCTTTGTGATGACATACAGTTTTTTAACCACTCCACAGATTTCATATTAGTCGTTTAGGACATCTATTTTGTGCATGACATGAGTCATTTTTCCAACAATTGTTTTCAGACAGATTGTTTCACTTTTAATTGGCAATTCCAGTGGGTCAGAAGTTTACAAACATTAAGTTAACTGTGCCTTTAAGCAGCTTGGAAAATTCCAGAAAATTATGTCATGTCTTTAGACAATTAGTCACTTTGCTTCTGATAGGAGGTGTACTGAATTGGAGGTGAACCTGTGGATGTATTTTAAGGTCTACCTTCAAACTCAGTGCCTCTTTTCTTGACATTATGAGATAATCAAAAGAAATCAGCCAAGACCTCAGAAAAAAAAATTGTGTCAAGTCTGGTTCATCCTTGGGAGCAATTTCCAAATGCCTGAAGGTACCACGTTCATCTGTACAAACAATAGTATGCAAGTATAAACACCATGTGACCACACAGCCATCATACCACTCAGGAAGGAGACGTATTCTGTCTCCAAGAAATAAATGTAGTTTGGTGCGAAAAGTGCAAATCAATCCCAGAAAAACAGCAAAGGACCTTGTGAAGATGCTGGAGGAAACAGGTAGACAAGTATCTATATCCACAGTAAAATTAGTCCTATATCGACATAACCTGAAAGACTGCTCAGCAAGGAAGAAGCCAATTCTCCAAAACTGCCATAAAAAGCCAGATTACAATGTGCAAGTGCACATGAGGACAAAGATCTTTCTTTTTGGTGAAATGTCCTCTGGTCTGATGAAACAAAAATTGAACTGTTTGGCCATAATGACCATCGTTATGTTTGGAGGAAAACAGGTGAGACTTGCAAGCCGAAGAACACCATCCCAACCGTGAAGCATGGGGGTGGCAGCATCATGTTGTGGGCTTGCTTTGCTGCAGGAGGGACTGGTGCACTTCACAAAATAGATGGCATCATGAGGAAGGAAAATTATGTGGATATATTGAAGCAACATCTCAAGACATCAGCCAGGAAGTTAAAGCTCGTCGCAAATGGGTCTTCCAAATGGACAATGACCCCAAGCATACCTCCAAAGTTGTGGCAAAATGGCTTAAGGACAACAAAGTCAAGGTATTGGAGTGGCCATCCCAAAGCCCTGACCTCAATCCGATAGGAAATGTGTGGGCAGAACTGAAAAAGTGTGTGCGAGCAAGGAGGCCTACAAACCTGACTCAGTTACACCAGTTCTGTCTGGAGGAATGGGACAAAATTCCAGCAACTTATTGTGAGAAGCTTCTGGAAGGCTACCCAAAACATTTGACCCAAGTTAAACAATTTAAAGGCAATGCTACCAAATACTAACAAAGTGTATGTAAACTTCTGACCCACTGGGAATGTGATGAAAGAAATAAAAGCTGAAATAAATCATTCTCTCTACTATTATTCTGACATTTCACATTCTTAAAATAAAGTAGTGATCCTAACTGACCTAAGACAGGGAATGTTTTCTACGATTAAATGTCAGGAATTGAGTTTAAATGTATTTGGCTAATTGTATAAAAAAAATGTGTCAGTAATATTAAACATATTTTTCTGGGGATTTGTTTAGCATGCTTTTCCTTCTGGATGGCATATTTTGTTCTGGACATCTAAGAAATAACTGGATTATTCAGCAAAGCAAGTAAACGTAAAAAATGGCTCATTTTTTAGAAAACTCCCTAAGGTTAAAGCAGATATAACATTTTCGGCTACTTGGGGCTTTCAGTAGCAGTTATTGGAGCATAAAAGAGATGTTTGTATTTGATGACTTACGGAAATCGTATTTAACTTTGTGATTCTTTTGAAAATCTTTTGAAATGTGGTATTATGGCAACAAAATAAACTGTACTGTACAATCCTGAGAATGAGAGCTTTCATTTGATATATGACTTGTCCATTTAGGTGCTATGTGAAGGACTTTTATTTTCATATAAATATTTCTACCCCATTACTTCTGGGGGGGGGGGCGTTATTTTAAGTAACAGAAGTGATGGTTGTCTCTGAAAAGTTCAGATTCTAAGCTTTCAATTGATACCTCATATGCCTGACTTCTGTAAACGGAGACTTTGACGTTTTAAGTGTAAACTATTTTCGTGACTTTGGACCTGCCAGCGGATCCATAGAGTTTAAGAGGTTAATTAAAAAGATTTAAAAAATGCAAAAAAAAAGTAGGGTTAGTTTATAGTAATTATAGTTAGCTTTACTGAATGTCCCTGTTTAGATAGCTGAGCATGTGTGTTGTGTAGAGCTGGGTTTCACCAACTGCCTCATGATTTAAAACATGTCACGGTTCAATACATTGTGATGCATCACAATATCATACACTATAAAGTATTATGTCTGACTGCTAATGCAACCCAATATCCCAAACAAGATTAAGTATCCGTCGGCTTGCCTGTCTGTTTTTCTACCTGTCTGTCTGTCTTTACCTAGAACCAATGCAAGAGGACAACATCTCTCCACCTGTGATCTGTCTGTCTGATTCTGTCTGTCTGCCTGTTTGTCTGTAGGAATGAGGGAGCTGTCTCCTCCACCACTGAATCTGAAGCGTTTGTTTGGAGAGACACTGGAGACTGAACCTGTCTTACTGATCATCTCTGCTGGTGCTGATCCATCTCAAGAGCTGCTGGAACTCGCCAGTCAGATTGTGGGCAGAGAAAACTACCACGAGGTCAAACACACACACACACACACACACACACACACACACACACACACACACACACACTAGAGCTGTCAATAGGGCTGAGATACTAATTTCAAAATTTTCACTAAAATATTACCAAAGTTCGAATTATATTCAGACATTTTTTCATTTAGGGGAAAAAACCTAAAAGACATCTAGATTTTTAATTTTATATGGTCTCTTAAGTCCACAAGAGGGCACAATGAATAATATACCTAGCTCTAAACTAAAAAGAGGGTGACAGAATGGAAAAGAATGCAGGGATTTCAAAACGTGCTTTTCCAAATTGAACTCATTCCTCCTATGGGAGCAAGACGCAAAGGCCAATGACCTTAGGGGCCTGTCACACCGAACACTTTTTTGCGTTAATTCGCACATTTTCAATTGTTTTTCATGTATACGCGCTAGATGGACCACTTTGACCGTTGTGTTGTTTTGCTGTTTTTTCAGTGTATTGTGCTGGAGCACTGCGTTTTTTAAAATGCTGTGTCAAGAACCTCAACATTTAAAAACACGTCTTGAGATGTGCATTCTGGTAAAGTCTATTTATTGCACTGCATCTAGCTTTTTTAGCGCAAGGACATTATTGGTCTGAAGTCATTGTCATTGCTTGGCACAGCCAAAATTCGAATGCACAGTTTTAGCATTTAAATGTGTTTTTTATCTTAAATTCAACACATTTTCGTGTTCCAAATTTTAACTTGACAGCCTTGACACACGCACACATCTTAGACTATAAACACACATATATGATAGAAAGAACTCATTGTTTGTTTGGTGGTGGTTAGTGGAATAAAGCAGTAAGCCACTTTATGATAACTTTTTATAATATTTTTTAATAGCTACTGACATGGCACATCCAATCAGATTGTAGAACTGCAACTGTTTACAATCTGATATGCAGTAAAGGACAACATTTTGTGTAGGTAAATTAGTGCAGATTGTCATGATTGTGTGTGTGTTTAGGTGGCGATGGGTCAGGGTCAGGCTGATGTTGCTCTGCAGATGCTCAGAGAGTGTGTGCACTCCGGTGAATGGCTGTGCTTGAAAAACCTGCACCTTGTCACAGCGTGGCTCCCCCTACTGGAAAAGGTCAGGAATACATCATCTGTCTGTCAGTCTATCTATTTATCAATCTATCTATCTTTCTGTCTGTCTGTCTGTCCATCTCTCTGACCATCTGTCTGTCTGTCCATCCATCTCTCTATCAGTTTGTCTGTCCATCCATCTCTCTATCTGACTGTCTGTCCGTCCATCTCTCCGACTGTCTATCTATCTGTCTGTCCATCTCTCTATCTGTTTGTCTGTCTGTCCGTCCATCTCTCTGACTGTCTGTCTGTCCGTCTCTCTATCTGTCTGTCTGTCCGTCCGTCTCTCTATCTGTCTGTTTGTCCATCCTTCCATCTCTGCGGCTATCTATCTGTCTGTCTGTCTGTCCGACTATCTGTCTGTCTGTCTGTCCGTCCGTCTCTCTGGCTATCTATCTGTCCGTCCGTCACTCCAACTGTCTGTCTGTCCGTCTCTCTGTCTATCTATCTATCTGTCTGTCTCTCTGGCTATCTATTAATCTGTCCATCCATCTCTCCAACTGTTTGTCTGTCTGTCCGTCTGTCTCTGGCTATCTCTCTATCTGTCCGTCCGTCTCTCCAACTGTCTGTCTGTCCGTCTCTCTGGCTATCTATCTCTCTGTCTGTCCATCTCTCCGGCTATCTATCTGTCTGTCTGTCCATCTCTCCAAATATCTATCTGTCTGCTTGTCCATCTTCTCCGACTATCTATCTGTCTGTCTGTCCGTCTCTCCGGCTATCTATCTGTCTGTCCTTCCATCTATCCGTCCGTCCGTCTCTCCGACTGTCTAGCTATCTGTCTGTCCATCCGTCTCTCCGGCTATCTATCTGTCTGTCTGTCCATCCGTCTCTCCGACTGTCTAGCTATCTGTCTGTCCATCCTTCTCTCCGACTATCTATCTGTCTGTCCGTCCATCCGTCTCTCCGACTATCTATCTGTCTGTCCTTCCATCTATCCGTCCGTCCGTCTCTCCGACTGTCTAGCTATCTGTCTGTCCATCCGTCTCTCCGGCTATCTATCTGTCTGTCCTTCCATCTATCCGTCCGTCCGTCCGTCTCTCCGACTGTCTAGCTATCTGTCTGTCCATCCTTCTCTCCTACTATCTATCTGTCTGTCCATCCATCCGTCTCTCCGACCATCTATCTGTCTGTCCATCTGTCTGTCTGTCTGTCTATACAGTATATGTACTGCCATCTATCTGTCTTTCTGTCTGTCCATCCGTCTGTCTGTCTATACAGTATATCTGTCTGTCCGTCCATCTCTTTATTTGTCTTTATTGTCTCCTGTCTCTGTCTTTGTTATCTGTTACATCAGATGTTGTTTTCTGAGGTTTGCAGTTAATTATACTTGAAATAATTAAGTCTCAAAGTGAGAGTGAATCACTGAGTGATTGCATCTGATCCTGCCTGTGTGTGTGTGTGTGTGACTGTTACTGAGAGAGATTGCTGTCACAAATACTTTAATTGCTCTTTGTTTTCATTTTTTTTTTTTTTTGCTCCTTTTCATTATGTGTGTTATCATCTGTGTGTGTGTGTGTGTGTGTGTTGTATAACACTGCAGATTTGTAATGAATTTAGGGTGAATGAAATGAGTCAGAAAGAACTCATTCTTCTAAAACACACATTGAAGATTATTAGTGGTTTGATTGTTTGCATTTATTGACTTTAATTCCTTGTAGTCAGACATGTCATGTGTGTTTGTGTTCACAGGAGATCAACAGTATGAAACCCAATGCAGGCTTCAGACTCTGGTTGACTGCTGAGGTCCATGTGAAATTCACACCGATACTGCTGCAGTCCAGCCTCAAAATCACCTATGAGGTCGGTGTATGTGTGTGTGTGCTTCAGCAGAGATACACTCCGTCTTTCATAGCCTATAGACAGACAGTACGTCAACCCATATGTGTATGTGTGTGTTCAGGCTCCTCCAGGACTCAAAAAGAACTTGAAGAGGACTTATGAATCGTGGACTTCAGAGCAGATCAGTAAAGGTGGTCAGCTGACACGTGCTCAGTCTCTCTTCTGTCTGGCCTGGTTCCACGCTGTGTGTCAAGAAAGACGCAATTACATTCCACAGGTACACAAAACACTCTATTTTGAAAAAAGTGTACTGTAGTTACTGAATTTTACCTTTGCACAGTAGTACAGATCATAGACACACACAGTTGTCACAGTTTTTTTTGTCACGTCTATAAAAGAAATATCAAAATGACTTTGAAAACATGTTCATCATAATAGAGGTGTATTCAAGTAATTGCTTTGTGTAAATTGCATGTTTTATTTATTTTTAAAAACTTAATATATCCAGAGAAAATAATGAGCATTACGTCATTGACCTGTGTGTGTGTGTGTGTGTGTGTGTGTGTGTTCCACAGGGTTGGACGAAGTTCTACGAGTTCTCTCTGTCAGACCTGAGAGCCGGCTTTGACATTATTGACCAACTGTTTGAAGGTGTGTGTGTGTGTCCCTGATCTTTTATATGTCTGTATGTGTTTGTTTGTATTTATCCGGTGTGTTGGCATGTTTGTTTATTAATTCTTCCGTGTATGTTTGTGTGTCAGGTGGGAAGGTGTTACAGTGGGAATACGTTCACGGTCTCCTGGAAAACGCCATCTACGGCGGACGCGTTGATAACGTGTGTGACCTACGTGTTCTCCGCTCGTACCTGCAGCAGTTCTTTAACGCACAACTACTCAATCAAACAACCTCTCGCATGAAGAAAACACACACATTTCCTGCTCAGATACACCTGCCCAACTCCTGTAGCATAGCGGTAAGTGATCATACACTCATATTAATGTTTTTAAGAAATATTTGTAATACTCTCAGTAGGTTTTGTGTTTAGTCTTGTGGTGTTTGCTGTCATCTGGCGCCACATTGAAAATCTGGGATGCTTTTATTTCAACCTGGAAATAAACAGAAAGTTTTGAGATTCTGAATAGTTTAAAACAAAGAAATGTAATGACAAAAGAAAGAAATGTGTTTGTGTCATTCCACAAAATAACCCTGTCAGGTGTTGATCTTGTCAATAAAAATGACTGATGAAAACACGAAGAGTCTTTTTGATTTTGACAACGTTAACGAGACAGGAAAAAAAAGACACATCATGACAATAATCAAACAGTTTTAATTAAACCATACTGTAGACGAAAATATGATGTGAAAAAAATAAAATTGCAAGATATTGATAATGCACTAACATGTTTATATTTATTTATTTTTTAAAGAAAGAAAAATCTAGAAAGAATTGATTGCAATAATCTTGTCATAGAATTTTGGAGATTTCTGAGCTAAACACCTGTACAACGAACTTTGCTAACAATTTCACTATCTCACTCAAACACATCACATACAGCATATGTGACATTAATCAGCTATATCCACAACTTACACATACTATTACATCTGCACAGACAATGAAGCCAATAAACAGGTGAACTTGAACTAAATTTCGCACTAGTCAAAATGCATAAGTTGTGTTCTGAATATGGCATTTCCTTAAAAACGTGCTACACGTAACGCAATATCCTAAACTATCTAAACGTTCTGAAAAGTTATTTTAGTATATTGTATGCTATTATTTCAGGTGCTAAGCTGTTCAGCACAGTTTTCTCATGTTGTTAATTCTAACATATTAAACATATTAATCTTTAATATTTTTGATCAACAAAAACGTATGACTCATATAGAAAAAAAAACAGTGTGAAAATTAACAGTATGTCTGTGTGTGTAGGATTATCGTGCGGTGATAGACGCATTGCCTGAAGATGACAGACCCATTTTCTTTGGCCTGCCTGCAAACATCGAGCGATCGTCACAGAGAATCGTCAGCTCACAGGTGTGTGTGTGTGTGTGTGTGTTGTTAGAGTCTGTGTTTTATTGTACTGAGGTCATGAGGGGTCAGAGATGTTTTGAGAACATTGTGCTGAGCAGGACATTCCTCAACATCAAAGGTGTGTGTGTGTGTGTGTGTGTGTGTGAGATTGTTGTTCTTTTCCTGTGGGGTGGAGATAACAATGTGCTGACAGACAAAGTACATTCTGACAAACTGTTTTACTATATTTCTTATGACATTTCATAAGCTAATCATATTTAGTCTTAAGCCAAACTCTTAAAGGGATAGTTCACCCAAAAATGATGATTCTCTCATTAACTCACCCTCATACTGTCTCAGACTCATATATCTTTCATTCTTCTGCGGAACAGAAATAAAGATAATTTCAAGGGTGTATGAGGTGCTTTTGTCCATTCAAAGTAAGTGTATGAGGTGCAAAACTTTCATGCTCCAAAAAAGACATAAAAGCACTCGAATGGTTTAATCCATGTCTTCTGGAGCAATGCGATTGCTTTGGGTGAGAAACAAACTAAAAGTCTTTATTCACTATAAATCTTGATATTTGCAGTCTCCTTGCGCCTTCATGAGAGAAGCTCATTCACACACCCATCCTCGCACATAACGCAAGTGCAGATAGTTACTTAGATACTTAGCAAATAGTTATGGCACATCTCTTTCTGGTATCGTTGCATGTACAGTAGGTACTCAACCAGAATGAGCCTTATTATCGCAGGGATAACGCGGCAATAAAACTTTAAATTCTCACACGTGAGACTCATTTGCAAAATCACCGCCAGGAAGCATAAAGTGAGTTATGATGATCATGATCATTAATATTATTATTTGCATTGTATTTTTATTTTTACGTGTTAGAAGGCGATCGAACAAATCTAAATTAATGGCAGCATTAAAGTTATAGCTTAGTTATGTCACGAATAGAAAAAAATGCTAGAATGTCAGCCTTTTTCAATAAGTGTAACTGTTGCTTCATAGATATTAGTTAATTAGTTATCTTCTTGAAAATCACAATGAAAATACATTGTGAACATTCATAATTTTACTTGTTAGCCCTACTGAAAACAACAACGCGTTTCATTAATGGTGTTAAACCGTGTTATAATTGACACGGATAGTCGGTAGTGATAGACTAAAATAGAGTGGTTAATGTTACAGAGGATGGTGTGGAGTAGAGAAAAGCTCAAGTTCTTTGAAAAAACTTAGCATGGTGGCTGTGCACTCGGCTCTTGCGCAACAGGTCACAGGTTCAAACTCGCTTTTCTTATCTTGTTTGTTTGTCCGTTTGGATACTGTGATGAGGAGGAGGGCAGGGCAGGGCCAGGCCGTGAGGACACACGCCCGGCCCTGAATCGGGCTAATCAGCTGGGAGGGGGATAAAGACGAGCTAGAGGTGACAGTTAGAGAGAGAGAGAGAGCCACATGCAGCCGCTGTGTGTGTGTATGCCCATGTGTTTGTGTTTAAGTTCATTTGAGTTCATTTATGTTATATAAACTTACATTGACTGTTCAGCCAGTTCCTGCCTCCTCCTTGCCCACCTTACCCCGTTACAGATACATTTTCCATGGGACGGAAAATACATCCAGCAGATTAACAAAAGGCAATTTTGCACTGTGGCTGGCACTGACACTGTATCCTGTAAGATCATTGTTGGTCATTTGGTCTATTTATACTCTGTATAATTTATACAGGGTATTTAACTTCATATTTGTTGCCACGATTGTGTTTTAAAGGTAATATCATGGGTGGAACAGTCACACAATGCGGCGGCGTTCATGATTACATGATAAAGTTTATGTATTACATCATACAGTATTGTGAGTGTAGTTCAGAATAGTGTGAAACATTATTGCTTTTTGTCACATTGTGTTGCACACGCTGCAGCTGAGCAAAATGAGACAATGAGCCCCACGGTGGAACATGACGTCTGAGGAAGACTTCGTAAGATTTTGTTCTCTGTTGCCTCACTTTTTTTAGTTTAGCATCTTTACATTGTAAAATAAATAAATAAATAAATTGAAAAATTGGATAGAACTTGGCACAGACAAGGTTAGTAAGCAATGTTATTACACGACTCTCTGGAATAATCTGTTGTGATTGGTCAGTCGTGCCATCCAGCAGTTTGATATTTCTGAATAATGACCGTACATACGGGTGATATCATAGTGGTCATCCGGGTATTTTGAGTCATCTTTCCTGCTTCTCGTATAATTCTGCAATCTCTACAAGTAAACTAATAAAATAATTTCAACTCAAATCAATATTTCATGTCCACTTATTTATTTATTTAGAAAGTATTCTTGTAATAAACTGGATAATGAGCAGTCAGATGGTCGTTTTTCTCCCCAATTTGGAATACCCAATTCCCAATGTGCTCTAGATCCTCGTGATGGCGTAGTGACTCGCCTCAATCCGGGTGGCGGAGGACAAATCTCAGTTGCCTCTGTGTCTGAGACCGTCAATCCACGCATCATATCGCGTGGCTTGTTGAGTGCGTTACCGCGGAGATATGGAGGCAGCATCCACAGCGGTATCCACGCACAACTCACCACGTGCCCCACCAAGAGCGAGAACCACACATTATAGCGACCACGAGGAGGTTACCCCATGTGACTCTACCCTCCCTAGCAGCCGGGACAATTTGGTTGCTTAGGAGACCTGGCTGGAGTCATCAGATAGTCGTTTTTGCTAAATACTCAAATTTACCAAAGAACAGATGCAAACCAGAGGTGGAATTCAGCTGTTTCTGAAGACTCTGTGGTCTCTTTCTTCTCGCATAATAACGTATTTTGAATGCAAAAGTAAATTTTCATGTCCATTTAATTATTGATTTGGTAAGTAGCCATAGATAATAAACAGTGAGTCTACTAAAGTAAAGTTTTAAAGGACCTCTTAAAATGTTCCACTTAAAATAGGTTTAGGTATATTGAGGTTACATTTGTCCAAAAATTGTCCCTCAGAAGTACAAAACTACACAGTCTGAGTGGTCAATAAATTTCACACAGGTTGAATATCCTGCTGTTTCGTGAATGAAACGGGCAAATTATCCCTTATTTTGCTCAATGTCACTCTCTCTTTACAAACACACACACACACACACACATGCTCTCTCTCCCTTTGTGCAGACTGTTACACCGTGCTTTTATTTGTCACTATCAGGTTTAGAGTCTGTGTGTGTGTGTGTGTGTGTGAGTGAGAGAGAGAGAGAGAGAGAGAGAGAGAGAGAGTGAGTTTAGCTCCTGCAATGAGCCCAATTTATCAGACAAAGAGTCGCCCACACTTCTGCTGCAGTTCAGCACAATCAGAGAGAGAGACAGATGGGTGAGAGTGTACAGAAGGGCTATTCAACTTTATTTACAAGGGGGCCAGATGGAAAAAATCTTTCGGGCACATGGGCCAAGCCAAAAAGGATATTTTGTTATCGAAAAGCTTCTATCTACAGATATTGTGTTATAGTACGCCTATAATATTTGTTCACTAAATAAAACACCTGTGTTTATCATGAGCAAAATTTCCAACTAGCAGGAAATTCTGGAAGAAAACAAAATAAAGGTCACTTGAGACAAAACATAAATCAACTAAAAAGTGCTTTCAAAATTGGTCCATTACAGAGAGAGTAAATCAGACTGATACTAAAATGTCATTGAACAATAACAATAAAGTTTATTATAGATGGAATTATTTAAACTTTTGACTTTTCAAATTCAATTTCTTGACCAGATGAATGAATGGAACTTTTCTGTTTCTCCAAACTCACGCTTGTTAGTCGTCCAAGATTTTAGATCTTTAATGTTCCCCTTCCGTCAGGATGATGGATAACGCAACCTCTAACCTCTAAAAGCATCTAAAACACGGCGCTCCTGCACGAGACACTTTAAAATCATCAAGATGTTGCGCAACGTCCATCTAGCGCAAGTTTACGTAGGAAAATAATTGAAAAACAGTGTGTACAAACGTTTGGTGAAAACAGCCCCCAAGACAGCTTTCAACCTCAAGTGGGCCACTGAAAATTTCAAATGGGCCGGATTTGGCCGGCGGGCCGCCAGTTGAATAGGCCTGGTGTATAGTATCTACTGCACTCATCTGTGCTGTGTGTGTGTGAGTGTGTGTGTGTGTGTGTGTGTGTGTGTGTGTGTGTGTGTTTACTTGGGTATAGTTTGGTGACAAATTGTCCCAAGGATGTGAGCTAAATCTGAGAAATTCTCCTGTTGAGGACGTCTTCATTTGGAACAGCGATTCATACCTAGAATATGTATCAGCATATGTAATTCTAAAAATATTAATTGTTTGCATTTAGGGGTTTGGGTTAGTCTGTAGTAAGTAGCTGTAAGATTAAAATGTATCATAGTTCATTTCAGCACATCAAATACAATATGAATAAAATAAAAAGATTCCAATAAACAATTTTTATCATATGTATTTTATGGACCAAACACTACATTGAAAAAAGGGAAACTTTTTTTCTCTGGGTTTCATGAACGTATGGTAAGATGACATCATAATAGCTTGTAATGTAAAATAATGAGATCTTTATAATGACAGAGCTGGCTGCATATATGAAAATACACAGAAATATTACAACCCCAATTCCGAAAAATTTGGGACAGTATGAAAAATGCTAATAAAAACAAAAAGGAGTAATTTGTAAATTATATTCACCCTTTGCTATATTGAAAGCACTACAACTACACATTATATGATGTTTTACCTTGTGAATTTCATTGTTTTTTGAAAATGTACAGTCATTTCAAATCAGATGATTGCAACATGCATTTTTACAATAATTACAGTACCTGTAATTACGAGTTAAGGGGGCACAAATTTGCAGCATCCAAGTCGGCAACTCCTATTTATGATAATTCCGATGAGAGCAGTGTATGTAAGAGTTTGTTTGTGTTTGAACAGGTTATCTCTCAGCTGAGGATTCTGAGCAGGTCGGTAGCAGCCGGGTCTAAATTCGACAGAGAGATCTGGTCTAACGGACTTTCACCTGTGCTCAACCTGTGGAAGCGACTCAACCAGGTAACCAACATTATCTTGAGACCAATTAATCAAGTTGATCCCGAACATATTTCTGATTGGCTGTGGATTCTTCCTGTCTTGTCTCAGGGCTCCTCACTGATCCATCAGAAGGTGGCTCCGCCCAGCGAGGGCGTCGGCTCTCCCGTTCTCTCATTCGTCCAGCTGGAGCAGTTTAACGCTGTGCGATTGGTCCAGTGCATTCACCAATCACTGGCCTCACTCAGTAAGGTCATCAGAGGCTCCTCCCTCCTGACTGCTGATGTGCACAAACTGGCCACTGCACTGTTGAACCAGGAGGTAAGAGTGTGTATGTGTTTGAGAAAAGTGGAAAAAAGGAGGGTAAAGACGTAGTTAAAGACGGCATAAAATAGTTTGACGAGCGCAGTTTTCTTTCCAGTATTGATGTAATTTTCTGTCAAAATAGGAAGTTGAGTTGGTACATATTAAAGGGCCTGTTCCTTTTTTAAATAGGGACATACTGATGAACCATGATTTGCAACTTGCTGTTGTTAGAGACAGCTGATATTCTTTTTCCAGAGAGCATTTCATTGGACAGATATTTGTAAATGGCCCTGTGAAAACAAGATGATGTCACCAATATTTTGGGTTGATTTTCCAGAAAGCCAAAGACTATATTTTAACCACTTCAAGACATTTTTTAGAGGAAAATCTCTGAGAAAATTATTAAAAAGGGGGTCCCTTCAAATGTAAAGTCATGTGAGACCCTCTGACATCAATTAACACTCTTTAAAGTGAAGTGACAGCATTTTGTGAGATGTTTGCTGACCTCAAGGTAAGTTTTCCTATCTTAACATGTTAGATTCATGAAAATAAAAGTGATATTTTGAAGAAAAACATGAAAACTTATTATTTGGGCCCTATTTATGGAATTTATGGATGGAAAAGAGCAAAACATTAATTAATTTTGTATGTTCTTGCCCTTTTAAGGGTCAAATATCAACTAAAAGTTGGCTTTTAAGAGTACACCAGCATATACACTGATGAGCCAAAACATTATGACCACTCACAGGTGAAGCGAATGACGTTGATCATCTCCTAACAAGGCCACATGTCGAGGTCTGGGTAGATTAGATGCTAAGCGAACAATCAGTTCTCGTAGTCAATGTGTTGAATGCAGGAGAAATGGGCAGGAGTAAAGACCTGAGCGACTTTGACAAGGGCCAAATTGTTATGGCCAGATGACTAGGTCAGAGCGTCTCTGAAACAGCAAGGCTTGTGGGGTGCTCCCGGTCAGCAGTGGTGAGTACCTACCGACAGTGATCCGAGGAGGGACAAACCACAAACCAGCAACAGTGTTGGGCGCCCAAGGCTCATCGATGCGTGAGGGCAACGAGAAGGCTATCCCGTAACCAAATATTTTAATGATGGTTATGGGAGGAATGTGCCACAACACACAGTGCATCGCACACTGCTGTGTATGGGGCTGTGTAGCCGCAGACCTTTCAGAGTGCCCTAAATGACCCTTGTCCACCATCGAAAGCGCCTACAATGGGCACGCGAGCATCGGAACTGGATCTTGGACCAGTGGAAAAGGTCACCTGGTCCAATAAGTCCCGTTTTCTTTTACATCACGTGTACGGCCATGTACGTGTGTAGCGTTTACCTGGGGAAGTGATGGCACCAGGATGCATTTTGGGAAGAAGACAAGCCGGTGGAGGGAGTGTGATGCTCTGGGCAATGTTTTGCTGGGAAACCCCGGGTCCGGCCATACATGTGGACGTCAATGTGACACATGCAATCTACCTAAACATCGTTGCAGACCAGGTACACCCCCTCATGGCAATGGTATTCCCTGATGGCAGTGGCCTCTTTCAGCAGGATAATGCGCCCTGCCACACTGCACACATTGTTCGGGAATGGTTTGAGGAACATGATGAAGAGTTCAAGGTGTTGCCCTGGCCTCCAAATTCCCCAGATCTCAATCCGATTGAGCATCTGTGGGATGTGCTGGACCAACAAGTCCGATCCATGGCGGCTTCACCTCACAACTTACAGGACTTGAAGGATCTGCTGCTAATGTCTTGGTACCAGATACCACAGGACACCTTCAGAGGTCTTGTAGAGTCCATGCCTCAGCAGGTCAACGCTGTTTTGGCGGCACGTAGAGGACCAACAGCATATTAGGCAATGTTTTGGATCATCGGTATATTTATGAACTAAAATCTACAAAACTCCAATTTCAATGCGTCTTACCATGTAAATAAATTACTGTAATGATTATCAAAATTTTCTCTCTCTGTCAGTGTCCGTTGAGTTGGCAGAATAAATGGGAAGGCCCTGAAGACCCGATGCAGTATTTGCGAGCCGTCGTGTCCAGAGCACTCGCAATTCAGGTAAATACACACACACATGCATCTCATAAGTGTTTCAGTAATGTTTAAATATGTTTCTTTGAGAGGATATGGAATATATTTGACCTCATCCAGGTGTTCATGGAACTCTTTAAGTTTGTTTAGTTTTAGTGTGTTTGCGGGCGTTATGATCTTGGAATATAGGAATCTTGTTTTTGCAGGATGCACCTGGTCTTGTGAATCAGTTGCATATTTCTCTGCTGTAATAGGGCCATGTAGAGCGATCATCAGACTTAATAAGTCTCACGAGACGTCTGATCGTACCGCCACAGATCCCCCGTCATGTATAACAGCTGCCAACAGACGCTGTGTGTTGAAGCATCTCTCATTTTTTTCCAAATGGAAACCCATCAGAATGTAGGCCACAGTGTCAGAGATGACTCATCTGAGTTTTTTCCCATGGTTTTATGCTCTGTACACTCTTTTGTGCATTGGCCTTGGATAAATGCTGTATCTGAATTGCAGCCCTTTTATAAGTTACATTTACAGCATACAGTTTTTGATAGCGCTGGGTCACAGCGATCTGATTCATGCTGTGGTGATTTTCAAGAATGTAGTGGTTTAGCAACTATTGTTTATAGCGTGCACCTACCCTTACAGAAAAAAACACCATGGTAATTATAGATTCAGCCAAATTACCAGTTACTACAGTTATTGTTACTACAGTAAAACTGTGTTAACTTGATATCGGCCGTCAATGTCATCAAAACAAGAAATTAAAATGCCAGACATTCTGAAAGCTTCTTACACTATTTGATTGAGATCCCAGATGAATTTATTATGGTTTTACAGTAGTAATACTTACCAGATAGATAGATAGAGGAACTGTGTGTGTATGTGTATGTGTATGTGTGTGTGTGTGTGTGTGTGTGTGTGTGTGTGTGTGTGTGTGTGTGTGTGTTGTCTGCTGATACAAGCAAAAATGTGAAGCTGAATTAAAATCCAAATAAAAGAAGACTTGGACATGAATAGACACACACTGAAACACTGACCTTGAGGAAGGAGGAGGAGCTACGTGGCGTGAATATTAAACACATCAGACAGGGACTCATGAATAATTAATGAGCACACCAACACCACCTAAGGGAGAGTTCATCACAGCTGAAACCACACACAAACACCAGCGTGTGTGATGAGGAGAGCGGCTACATGAATGCCTACATGATATTCTTCATGTAATAATGTGACTGTGTTTGAGTGTAGTTTATGAGGGTCTGTGCTGCTGCTCTGTTTGATTAGATGTTAGTGCACAACAAGATGCCTAAATTCCAACATAGTCTAAACACTAAATAAGTAAATGTATCTGTCTCACTCAAAGAGCAGGTGTGCTAAATGTTTGTTGCTTGATAATGTTGATATATTGTATATATGAAGTACAAAAGAGGAATAATACAACATAAGTGATTCATCTTATGGAGATGGCAGTACGAAAAGTGCTGTATTACAAAGTTTCAACTGCATCAGAAAAATACTACCCACGACAGATTAGAGTGCAACAAGAATAATATATATATATATATATACACACACACACACATACACAGCTCTGGAAAAAATTAAGAGATCACTGCAAAATGATCAGTTTCTCTGGATTTATTATTTATAGGTATGTGTTTGAGTAAAATGAACATTTCTGTTTTATTCTATAAAGTACTGACAACATTTCTCCTAAATTCCAAATAATAATATTGTCATTGAGAGCATTTATTTGCAGAAAATGACAACTGGTCAAAATAACAAAAAAAGATGCAGTGTTTTCAGACCTCGAATAATGCAAAGAAAACAAGTTCATATTCATTTTTAAACAAGATAGTACTAATGTTTTAACTTAGGAAGAGTTCAGAAATCAATATTTGGTGGAATAACCCTGATTTTCAGTCACAGCTTTCATGAGTCTTGGCATGCTCTCTACCAGTCTTTCACATTGCTGTTGGGTGACTTTATGCCACTCCTGGTGCAAAAATTCAAGCAGTTCGGCTTTGTTTGATGGCTTGTGGCCATCCTTCTTCCTCCTGATCACATTCCAGAGGTTTTCAATGGGGTTCAGGTCTGGAGATTGGGCTGACCATGACAGGGTCTTGATCCGGTGCTCCTCCATCCACACCTTGATTGACCTGGCTGTGTGGCATGGAGCATTGTCCTGCTGGAGTTGGGGAACATTGTCAGAGCAGAAGGAAGCAAGTTTTCTTCCAGTATAACCTTGTACGTGGCTTGATTCATGCGTCCTTCAGAAAGACGAATCTGCCCAATTCCAGCCTTGCTGAAGCACCCCCAGATCATCACTGATCCAAGGATTGGTGATGAAAAAAGAGTAGTTTTCTTTTCTATTATGAGCGTATGGTCAAGTGCTCATGGAAAAGATGTGTCGACAAGGCGCCGCTCATTAGCTGACCGCAGGCTTCTGGTGGGAATGTAGCTCTGTGGGAATGATTTTAGGTAAGCTGGAGCAGACCCAGTGACTGGTTCTGTATGCCAGCATCCATTGAACTTGATACGTGCAGCAACCTGCAGCCAGTATAGAGAGACATGGAGTGGTGTAACATGCGCTCCCTTTGGTTCGTTGAAGACCAGATGTGCTGCTGCATTCTGGATAATTTGCAGAGGTCTAATTGTGCCTGCAGGAAGGCCGGCTAAGGGAGCATTACAGTAATCCAGTCTAGTTATGACAAGTGACTGAACAAGGAGTTGTGTGGCATGTTCAGAGAGGAAAGGTCTTATCTTCCTGATGTTGTAGAGTGTAAATCTGCATGATTGTCTTTGAGATAAGATCGTTCTACAGAGGTGACTCTCAGAAGAACATGTCCAGGTTAGGTTATAGTTAATCCCAAAATAAAAAGAAAGAAGAAATTGTTTTTTGTGTTAAGAAAATTAAGCCTTTTTTAGGACCATTAAGCTTTTTTGCATTATGGCATTATTTTAATAACAATTAAAGCTCAAGTGTGCCTTTTCTGCACCACTAGCACCACTAAACGGAATTGCAAAAATAAACATTGTTTTCTGAATACAACCTCGATCTGCCATTTGTCGATTAAACTGATAGTCCCGACCCAATTTTGTTCTTTCGGGCTGGACAGGCCGCTCAACCAAACACACGTGGAAGTCAACAGACAAGTGGCTTAATTATTAAGCTGGGCTGGCACATTTCCCCCACTATCATCATGATGGCACCGCGGATGGCTGCCTCGGTGTGGAGCTCCTCAGTTCTTTTGTTGTTTTTGTTTGTTTGTCCTGTGTTTAGTAATCTTTTTCCAGTCAGTTTTAACAGAGGCGAACTGCTGAACATTGGACAGCATATACCAGACAATCTTTTCCCGGTTTTCGAATATTCAGACATTTTGCTGGACATTTTAGTTGGAGGCGCAGCTCTGCTGTTCAAGAGACGCAGGCGAGGGAGATGAGCAGGCGTGCTGGACAAGCTCCGTCGGCACGGATTTCAAACAGCACTACCGAGTATTCACTTAGCGAATCTCCACTCTCTTCCTAACAAAACAGACGAACTACATCTCCTCGCCCACACAAACAAGGACTTTTCAACCTCTGCTGCCTTGTGCTTCACAGAAACCTGGATGAGTGAAGCCATTCCGGACAGCACGTTACATCTGCCGGGCTTCCAGCTGTTCAGAGCGGATCGCATTACGGAGTTAACGGAGAAAACGAGAGGCGGTGGAACATGCTTTTATATCAATGAAAGTTGGTTTACAGATGTAACAGCGTTAAAGAGGATGTGCTGTCCTAATTTGGAAGCGCTCTTTATTAACTGTAAGCCTTTCTACTCGCCGCGGGAGTTTTCCTCGTTTATTCTGGTGAGTGTTTACATCGCGCCAAATGCATGTTTGAACACAGCGCTGCAACAGCTGGCTGAACAAATCACAGACATGGAACAACAATACCCGGACTCAGTTATTATTATTCTTGGGGATTTTAACAAAGCAAATCTCACACGTGAACTGCCCAAATACAAACAGCACATCACATGCCCAACCAGAGACAGAAATATACTGGATCATTGCTACACAACAATAAAGGATGCATATCGCTCTGTCCCTAGAGCAGCTTTGGGACTCTTTGATCACTGTCTGGTTCTTCTTCCAACCTACAGGCAGAAATTAAAATCATCCAAGCCAGTAGTAAGGACTGTAAAGAGATGGACCAATGAAGCAGAGCGGGAACTACAAGCCTGATTCGATTGCACAGATTGGAGTGTTTTTGAGGCTGCTAGCCACAGACTTGGACGAGCTCACAGATACTGTTACATCATATATCAGTTTCTGTGAGGATATGTGCATTCCTACTAGGACTTATTTAAAGTTCAACAACGACAAACCGTGGTTTACAGCAGAGCTCAGGCAGCTTCGTCAGGCCAAAGAGGATGCTTACAGGGGTGGGGATAAAGTCTTGTACAATCAGGCCAGGAACACACTGAACAGGGAAATCAGAGTGGCTAAAAGAAGATACTCTGAGAAGCTGAAAAACAAGTTTTCAGCTAACGACCCTGCATCAATGTGGAGTGGCATGAAACAACTCACATATTACAGGGCTGCTACCCCCAACCCTGTGGTGGACCAACAACTGGCTGACGACCTGAATGTGTTCTACTGCAGATTTGAAAGGCCCAATCTCACACCCCACATCCGCTCTGACCTTCACTTCACACAAACACCAACACCTCTTGCAACCCCCCTCCTCCCCCCTCCAGCTACTCAACCTGCACTTAAGATCTGTGAAGATGATGTGAGCTGTGTCTTTCGGAAACAAAAGACAAGGAAGGCTTCAGGCCCAGATGGCGTTTCACCTGCATGTCTTAGATCCTGTGCTAACCAGCTGGCCCCCATCTTCACACAGATCTTCAATAGATCACTGGAGCAGTGTGAAGTCCCATGCTGCTTCAAACGCTCAATCATTATTCCTATCCCAAAGAAACCAAAAATGTCACCCTGACGTCTGTGGTCATGAAATCATTTGAGAGACTGGTGTTGGCCCACCTGAAGGACATCATTGGACCCTTTCTAGATCCCCTTCAATTTGCTTATTGAGCAAACAGGTCTGTGGATGATGCAGTCAACATGGGATTGCATCATATCCTGCAACATCTGGACAGACCAGGGACATATGCAAGGATCATTTTTGTGGACTTCAGTTCGGCTTTCAACACCATCATCCCAGCTATACTCCAGAATAAATTACACCAACTCTCTGTTCCCATGTCTATCTGTCAGTGGATTACCAGCTTTCTGACGGAGGGGACACTCACTTCTAGCACCTGTACATTCAGCACTGGTGCCCCCAGGGATGTGTGCTCTCCCCACTACTCTTCTCCCTCTAGACCAATGACTGCATCACTAAGGACCCCTCTGTCAAGCTCCTGAAGTTTACAGATGACATCACTGTCTTTGGCCTCATCCGAGATGACGATGAGTCTGCATACAGAAGGGAGGTTAAACAGCTGGCTGTCTGGTGCAGTCAAAACAACCTTGAGCTGAACATGCTCTGCTGAGAGGAATATTGGTTGCCCCTGCCCCCCCCCCACCCCAATAACTATACACTTCCAGAGTGAGGAAAAAGGCTGGAAAAATCACTCTGGACCCCACTCACCCTGCCCACTACCTTTTTGAACTGTTGCCTTCTGGCCGATGCTTCAGAGCTCTGAGCACCAGAACCGTCAGGCACAGGAACAGTTTTTTCCCTCAGGCTATCCATCTCATGAACAGTTAAATTGCCCCATTGAGCAATAACTATGTGCAATACGCAGTTTAGTCTTTCTTATATTTATCCAACACATCCAACCTCTTCTGCCATTTCATTCCTCTGAAAAAAAAAAACAAAAAAAAACATTTGCACTGTACATAACAGATTGTATTAGATTTGCACTACCCATGTGTATGTATGTATGTGTGTGTCTGTACGTATGTGTATAATTAGTTTTTTTATTTTTATTTTTTTTATTATTATCTATGTCTTCCTGCTGTTTTTGTATTGTTTTTGTATGGTTGTACAGTGCATCCGGAAAGTATTCACAGCGCTTCACTTTTTCCACATTTTGTTATGTTACAGCCTTATTCCAAAATGGATTAAATTCATTATTTTTCCTCAAAATTCTACAAACAATACCCCATAATGACAACGTGAAAGAAGTTTCTTTGAAATCTTTGTAAATTTATTAAAAATAAAAAACAAAAAAAATCACTGTACACTGGAAGCTCCTGTCACCAAGACAAATTCCTTGTACTATATGTGTAAGCATACTTGCCAATAAAGCTGATTCTGATTCTGATTCAAATAACTCTAATGCCAAAAAAAAAAAAAAAAAAAAGGAAAATGTCATTACAGTAATGTGAAAAGTTTTTTTTATTGTTTTATTATTTTATTTATTTTATATACTTTTAATTGTAAAATATTTATACATCATGGTAGTATGTGTTGCACTGCCTTTATGGTGATTTTAATATAAAGCTGTTGTATTACAGTAATAACAACAAAAAAAAAAAAATCATCATTGATAATGAGAATTACAAAAATACTCAAGTAAAATATCCAGACGCATTAAGATAAAGAGCTACACTGAATATTCACAATATTCTTTTAGCAGTGAGTTTCTTTTTAACTTAAGTCTCACAGAGTATAAAGTGCAGCAACTCTTTCTGGTATCCTTGCACATATCTTTAAAATTACCTTGTATATCGTCTTTACATAGTCATGACAGGAGTTGAAATATACATACCTGCAGTACATGGAGAGAAATAATCATCAAAATTGTATTTATTGTTACAGGGAAACTGTTAAATGTGAAAAGTGTTGAATATGTCCCCTTTAATAATAGAGCGCAACAATATCACTTTTTTGTTTTGGTATTTTTCCCATTATTTTTTTTTTTTTTCATAGGGATTTCATAAAAGAGTTGTAATCCATGAACCAAACCAACCAGCTCCGAAGTGAATCACAACATTACAAACTTTGATTTGAAGCGAAAAGGTACAAGACTCAGTGTCTTTAATGAGGGAGGTAACTACAATCAATGGAAATATATAAAAGCATTGATTTAAAGTTGTTGATTATAAGTAAATATTCACATATTGACAAATATATATGTAGTTTGAAAGTGTAGGGAGAGCGACTCGATTGCGTCATAGGTGTGGGCAGTCGCTGCAGAGCTCTTTTGGTGTGCTTTGTTTGCAGCGATTCTCTGATTGGTGGATCTTTCTCTTCAGCATCATGGGTAGTGTAGTTCTTCACCAGGAATTCCACTATTAAACATGATTTTCCAAAAATAACAGACTGGTGGCTTCAACAGAAGCATATCTCAGAGCTCACGGTTGGTCTGTCTTTAAAGGTTCAATTGTTAGCATTAAAAATCAATTCCCCTGTAGAGAAATTGATTGGGACTGTTGTGATCTGTTGGTAAACAGGATTGTAAACACATAGATGAGCACACAAAGTGAACAGCATGAAGGTTATCAGGATCATTGTGCTAAAACTCACTCACACCTAGATCTGCTGAAATAAACCGCAGGACTGACCCATCATTTGTGCTCCTGTAACACATAATTCAATTTTATCAGTCAACGCTAAAGTGACACCCACCTGCTTCAGAGAGTCAGATTTCCATAACAACAGCTGTTTACATAATCCGTGAAATCTGTAAATGTAACCTCTTATATCCCTGTGGATTACTAACAGATAGAAGACGAGACAGACAGATCTGAATAGCTGCCTCTCCAGTGAAATACACCTGCAGAAACACATTAGCTCAAATAAACACAATAACCTAACGCAAAAACAATACATAGCGCAGTTTATCATGTCCATGGACCATAATAAGGAATATTCCTTCCATCAGAGCAATTCAAGCTTGAAGTACCACCTGTTTTCAGCAGGGGGCAGTAAGAGAAACTCCAGCTGTAAAAGCAACACGCAGCTGTACAGAGAACAAACCACACTCAGGCTTGCTTGACACCAGCGACAGCACAAGATGAGAATGCATTCTTGTATTCAAACACAGCTGGACAGAGTGCAGTTCTGAATGCAGTGATCTCGAGATCTGTTTTTCTAAGTTTCAAACTACGTTTCAAGCCCAGTTCACACTGTCAGTGATTTTGTCTCTGCAAGCGACAGGAGATCATTCATTTTCAATGAGAGCTGGCGACTTCCGGGGACACGAGTGAAAGCAACCGTTGGCGACAGGATGTGGGCGTGTCAAGCGACAAGAAAAAGTTGAGAATAGTTCAACTTGATGCAAATACAGAGCGATATCGCGCAGCGACAGCCAATGAGAAAAGACAGTGAAGCTCACATCATCTGTCTCATGTGAGATAATAGAGATGAGTGCAGGAAAGACGGAGGAGTTGTTGTTGTCATCGATTTCACTGTTCTATATCATGTTTCTGTAACAACTTACATGGATATAATAAATCAGTGATGCGTGGAAAACCGTGTCAGAAATTGTCAGCATTGTGAGTGAGTTTGAATGATACATTGAAAGATCCATCTTTGTGTTGATATAATGCATTGAGTATTGATGCAGTTTAGTGGTCGACCGATATATCGCAGAGGCTGAGACATGTAAATGACCAGTCACAGTTTATTTTCTTGTTACGTGCCATTGAGTTACTACAATAATAGACCGGTGTGGAACACAGCCTCATTTAAACGGTCCACATATCAGAGCCGCGGCAGATGCGTTTGAGCTCATAATGTTAAAGTGCTCGCCTGTTTCATACTCCCTCTCTTTCCTCAACAGTTCCCTGTAACATTTAACTGTCTTGTCTAATGATAAAAAGGCAAGTATCATTAAAACTAATATCATATACCGTCTGCAAATATGCAAGTATCTCGTTTAAACAGATGTAATAAACCAACCTCACAAAACTTGAGCAGCTCCAGCGTCCTGTGGAGCGCTCATTTATTTACCTCTAAACCACATATTCTAGTAGTCTCTCCTCAACAGTTCCCTGTCACCTTTAACTGTCTTTTCTAATGATAAAAAGCAAATATCAATAAAACTTCTATTATATACCATTTAAAAATATGCAGATATCTCATTTAAACAGATGTAATCCACAAACCTCACGAAAATCCAGCGTTTTCTTCCCGGTGAGCGCTCATCTAATATCTTCCTCTGAAGTGTGTGTTTCATCAGCCAGAATCAAAAACCTCAGGATCAGGATCAAAAGTTCCTCTGATTCACAAATCATGACAGTCACTCCGTGTTACTCCAAGCAGGCGATCCAGGCCGTTTAAACTGTCAGGAGATTGAGGGTCGCTCTGGATCCGCACGAGCGCGTGAGTGCAAATTCAAGGCTGCATCTGAAACCAGGAAAATGCTGCCTCCGGAGGCTGTATACAGAGGTAGGATGAAAATAAGGTGCTTTTCAAACTGTTCAGAGACCAGTTTCCTTAAGAGTTCCATTCATTCAAAACCAATGTTAGTTAAGCCATTAACTGATTAGGTAGCAAGTCAGCTGCTTACGTTTTCGGATGCAGCCCAAGGTAAAAGCGCTTCAAGTGTGCTATAAGTAAATGTCTTATTAACTATGTACCATATGTGCAATTGGTTTGATTCTGTATTTTTTTAGTAAATGCGACTGCTAATGTGGACATGCCATCCATGGTTGCTGGACTACTGTGTGTACTGTTATTTCCTTCTTCCTAATATATTAACAATTTCTTCATGTGCAAATAAATTACTAAAATTTGATGACTAAACAGAAATCTGAAGAAACTGCTGTCTACCATTTAAAATACAATATTATTTTGTTTTTCGTTTTGTGTGAAATTGAGTAAATATAGTGCTAAATAAGAGTATATATATTTTTTAGCAATTTTATGTTTGTTATTTACTATATTAAAATGTGTCATTCTATTGGCAATCTAGCTCATGTGTGATCAGATTTTCTGAAGCTATGGGCAGTTGTGCAGCCAACCAATATTGTTAGAGCGACAGCAGTAGGAATGGCCACTAGCGACAAGAAATACAGAGACTAGTGACAACTAGCGACGAAATCGCTGAGAGTGTGAACAGGGCTTCAATCGACAAAGCAACCTAAAAACGGTATGTTTATGACGCGATGCAACCAAAGTGAGATGTTCCAAAAGTGTCTGTCTGGCACATGTTTACATTGACGCATCCTTGAAAAACCCCTTATAATAAAAAAAATATATATATATATATATATATATATATATATATATATATATATATATATATATATATATATCGGACAGATTGAAGAATTCAGTTGCAAAATGGATTGCTGTGAACTGTAGGCCAATAATTGGCTTATGTTTAATATTATGGAAATAAAAAAGCCACTATTTGTGTTGTCTTATCAATGCTTTACTCATCTGCCACAATAATGTAATACATTTTGATTATTTTCATTATATTTATAATATTATTATAATGATAAATATTATATTTATAATAATTGATCATTATTATCACTATATATTGGATTATTGTTATTTGGGTTGTTTGTTCTGCAGATGTTTTTGTATGCAATTAATTGTGATAAATTTGATTGATTAATCAGCATGTCACGTAATTATTTCTATAAAAAATTTAATCGATTGACAGCCCGATTTTTTTAATCTAAACATCTAATTTATAGCTTTTAAAAAATTTAAGTTCTCTAAAAAATGTAAGTTCTCGAAAAACTGGAAAACTATCCTTTTTTTTTTTTTTTTTTAGTGCTTTAAATTAAAATGCAGTTTGCAGGCCAGAGAAACAAATACGAATTTTCCACATACCTTTGATATTCGCAATATGCCATTTTAATAACAGTACCATTTTAGCACTTGTTATACAAATTAATATAAACATATACTTGTAAATTATACAACTGATTTCAAAAAGTGACAGCTCATGTCACTATAATATATGCAATTTCATAATATTGCTGATAATGTTCAATTTGTACATTTTTAAAAAGCTTAAATGATGACTTTCACATACTGTGTGTGTGTGTGTGTGTGTGTGTGTGTGTGTGTATACACACAAACAGTACTGTGCAAAAGTCTTAAGATGCACATAAGCTCATAAGATGTTTCACAAAGGCATTTGTCTTAAGATGGTTATTTATATCTTCAGCTTTAGTGTGTCAATAGGAAATATAAATGTTAGACTCCCAAACGTTACTTTTGCAAATAGAAAAGATTAGAATAGAAGAACAGGGAGCCCTGCAACAGATGTCAAGGCCCCCACAAAGCCCCCCACTGAACATCGTGTCAGTCTGAGATTACATAAAGAGACAGAAGCAATTGAGACAGACTAAACAGACAGAACAACTGTGGTGATTCTCCAAGAAGCTTGGAACATCCTATCTGCCAACAACCAAGAAAAACTGTGTCCAGGTGTATCTCGGAGAATTGGTGCTGTTTTAAAGGCAAAGGTGGTCACACCGAATATTGATTTAGCTTTTTTATGTTTACTGGACTTTATATGACATTAAGTGATAAATGAAAACTATTTATGCCATTATTTTTTAAGACATCCTCACTATGCAACATTTTTCACAAGTGCCTAAAACTTTTGCACAGTACTGTATATATTAAAGCAATATCACACTCGCAATCATGCTGTATGGCCCTACATCAGCACGGCTGTGATTCGGCCGCAGGTAATCACAGTAGTGCTGATTTAGGGCCATACGGCACGATTGCGAGTGTGATATTGCTTTTATATAATAGTTCAATGAAAAGTAAATAAAAAAATGAGGAAAAACTAAGGACTGCCACAAAAAAATGCACTTGTGCATGGAACTACTTTCTTACGCCACTGATCAGGAAATGCCATTGCTAGTTCAAAAGATGCGCCCAAGAAGATAATGGAATTGTGGTCAAATACATCCTATTTTCTCTATGTAAAAAATTGCTGTCCTAGCGGAGTACTCCCTGAGTATTTCCCAGTAGCCGGTTCTTTTATCTCCTTCCGCCATGTTGAATGTTTACATCTGCTTCCAATGTGAAAACTCTGTAGCACCTTGAGTATGTGTGATTACAATAAGCCTTAATGCTGAATCTGTTAATTTAACTGTATTTCCCAGCTGTAATGATGTAGTAGTAATCCGAGCGATCATGGAGTGAGAGACAATGTTGATTACTTTAAAGAAACCACTCGCTGACTGGCAGCATTGACTAAAATAAATGTCATCAACTCAACTGGCTCACAACACATAAAAACCTGCTGGCTAAAATCTTTAATGTCACAAGGAAAAATGAAAAGACACATCTAGCTGATTTTAACACATCTGCACTGCTCTTACACTTTAGTTTAGAATGCCACGAACACAAGTATTGATACAAACAGGTAAGCGTCCGAGTGCTGATAGTTTGAGACATCAGTACAATGAGTACTTTCTAGATAAACTTGATCATTTCTAGATATTGATTTCTAGATAACTTTCTAGATAGACTTGGTTTAGATCAAATGAATACCTACACTGGTTAAGACTAATTTTGCATTTTTTTATTCTGTTATTTCTGATCATCTGGTTTTATTAGATTTTAATTTATTTTACATTTACACTCTGTTGACAACTTCCACCTGTAGTGCATTTGTACATTTTTCTTGCACACCTTTGTTTCCTATAATGAAAAGAACTTGGATTTCTCGAACCAGGTTGCATACAATTTGAATCATGTTGGAGTACTTTTAAAAGTTGAAGGTGGACCAAAAGTGGTCCAAGGAAGGGCAACCAGTGAACCGGCAAGAGGGTCATGGGCGCCCAAGGCTCATTAATGCATGTGGGGAGCGAAGGCTAGCCCATCTGGTCTGATCCCACAGAAGAACTACTGTAGCACAAATTGCTGAAAAACTTAATGCTGGCCATGATAGAAAGGTGTCAGAACACACAATGCATCACAGCTTGCTTTGTATGGGGCTGCGTAGCCGCAGACCAGTCAGAGTGCCCATGCTGACCCCTGTCCACTGCCAAAAGCGCCTACACTGGGCACGTGAGCATCAGAACTGGACCATGGAGCAATGGAAGGTGGTGGTCTAGTCTGATGAATCACATTTTCTTTTAGATCATGTGGACGGCTAGGTGCGTGTGCGTCATTTACCTAGGGAAGAGATGGCAGCAGGATGCACCATGGGAAGAAGGCAGGCCGGCGGAGGCAGTGTGATGATCTGGGCAATGTTCTGCTGGGAAACCTTGGGTCCTGGCATTCATGTGGATGTTACTTTGACACGTACCACCTACCTAAAAAGATTGTTTCAGACCACGTACGCCCCTTCATGGCAGCGGTATTCCCTGTTGGCAGTGGCCTCTTTCAGCAGGATAATGCGTCCTGCCACTCTGCAAAAATTGTTCAGGAATGGTTTGAGGAACATGATGAAGAGTTCAAGGTGTTGCCCTGGCCTCCAAATTCCCCAAATCTCAATCCAACTGAGCATCTGTGGGATGTGCTGGACCAACAAATCCAATCCATGGAGGCCCCACCTCGCAACTTACAGGATTTAAAGGATTTGCTGCTAATGTCTTGGTGCCAGATACCACAGGACACCTTCAGAGGTCTTGTAGAGTCCATGCCTCGACGGGTCAGAGCTGTTTTGGTGGCACAAGGGGGACCTACATAATATTAGGCAGGTGGTTTTAATGTTGTGGCTGATCGGTGTATATATATATATATATATATATATATATATATATATACTGTATTTTAGTGCATTACTTTTCCTTGCTGGATTCTTCTTTTATACATTTGTTAATTTGTTAATAGTCTATTCATGCCATGTCATTACGAGATACAAGATTATATAGTTACAAGATTCTGACGAGCAAATACTGTTCACGTCACTCACAATACAAATTGGAAACTTAAATGAAAGCTCAGATTTCTCCCATTTGTATGAAGATTATTTGTAAAATTACAAAATAATGCTGGAAAAAGTCCTGGATTTTCATTCTGTGATGCTTCTACGAACTCTGTTTTCCATGTCCAGGCATCCTTGGTTACATCAGAAAAAAATAAAATTGAGAATTTTGTTTGTTTGTTTGTTTTATTTTACGAACGATTTTGAAAACACATTTTTCTTTGGAATAATGTGCACTGGTAAATATTTATTCAGAAAGTTTTGTTTTTATGTTGCCTTTAACGTAAAGATGGACACCTAAACTTGCAGACAGAGACTATCTGCTGATTTTCTTAGTGAAGCGCAGTGTTTAGCCTCAGAGTTTGATTCCTTTCAGGTGTTCTGAGTTG
This sequence comes from Myxocyprinus asiaticus, assembly GCF_019703515.2. Taxonomy (NCBI): domain Eukaryota; kingdom Metazoa; phylum Chordata; class Actinopteri; order Cypriniformes; family Catostomidae; genus Myxocyprinus; species Myxocyprinus asiaticus. Next base: position 41,752,613 of record NC_059374.1, on the reverse strand, counting down.
ACACCAAATACTGAGACATAAAGAGCAGAGAATCTCACACACAAGAGAAAGAGCAGGTGTGAGGAGAGATTTGGCAAAGAAGAAGCCAATATGACAGTACAGCTTCACACCAGCAACACAGTACAATCACTTCTGTCATCACAATCCTGAATCTCCATGTCTAATCAGATCTCTGTGTATGTGCAGATATGGGTCGAGAGAGCAGAGAGAGGCGGTCTGCTGTCTGAAACGCTGGATTTGTCTGAACTCTTTCACCCCGATACTTTCCTGAACGCCCTGAGACAAGAGACCGCCAGGTAACACAAAGACACAGCTGAACGACTAAACACACACACAGCATATTTCACACACTCATCATATATACCTGATACACATTTCTTACATACTAGCAATGACTGCCTAAATGCTAAAACATGCTAGTAATGCCTAGCTACATGCTAAAACCTGCTAGCAACACCAAGCAATATTTTAACAATGCCTAGCTACATGCTAAAACATGCTAGCAGTGCCTAACAACATGCTAGCAATGCCTAACAACATGTTAAAACATGCTATCAATGCCTAGCAACATGCTAAAACATACTTAAATTGGTAGAAGTGCCTAACAACATACTAAAACATGCTAGCAATGCCTAACATGCTAAAACATGCTAGCAATACCTAACAACATTCTAAAACATGCTAGCAATGCTTAGCAATATGCTAAAACATGCTAGCAATGCCTAACAACATGCTATCAATGACTAGCAACATGCTAAAACATACTTAAATTGATAGAAGTGCCTAACAACATGCTAGCAATGCCTAACAACATGTTAAAACATGCTAGCAATGCTTAACCCACACATGTACAAAATTGAAGTAACTTGCCTCATAAATGGCAGTATGTGGAATTTAGACAATTAGTAAAAATATGTCATTCTTTTTTTTTCTTTTCTTTTCTTTCTTTTTTTCTTCCATTTTCTCCCCAATTTGGAATGCCCAATTCCCAAAGTGGTCTAAGTCCTCGTGGTGGCGTAGTGACTCACCTCAATCCGGGTGACGGAGGACGAATCTCAGCTGCCTCCGCGTCTGAGATGTCAATCCGTGCATCTTATCACGTGGCTTGTTGAGCACGTTACCGCAGAGACATAGCGCGTGTGGAGGCTTCACGCTATTCTCCGCAGCATCAACGCACAACTCACCACGCACCCCGCTGAGAGTGAGAACCAAATTATAGCTACCATGAGGAGGTTACCCCATGTGACTCTACCCTCCCTAGCAACCGGGCCAATTTGGTTGCTTAGGGGACCTGGCTGGAGTCACTCAGCACGCCCTGGATTCAGACTCGTGACTCCAGGGGTGGTAGTCAGCATCAATACTCGCTGAGCTACCCAGGCCCCAAAATATCTCAGTCTTAAAACAAGATAAATTTACTTGAAATGAAAAATGACATATTTGTTTTCTTGTTTCATGTTTTCAAAGAAATCAAACAGAATTACTCATTTTTGTGCTTATAACAAGAAAAAAACTGTTTGCCAATGGGGAAAGAAAAAAAACTTAATTCAAAGGGAAACAAGATTATTTTTCTCACCATATTGACAGAAAGTTTTTTTCACGTTTTAAGCATATACTACACCAAATTTTGAGTTATCCGAAAACAAGGCTTAATGTCATATGTCATCTTCATTCCCAACTAATTTTTTCTTGTATGTTTAGATTTTTATTTATTTTTACCAGAAAATAAGGCAAAAATACTCAGTAAGTAAAAAAATGTTGTTGCAGTTTTTTAGGGTGAAAAACGGTTATGAAAAACGAAAATTATGACTGTTTTGGTGCAACATTGTAAGTGGTCATCAGGAAAAATAAAGTGCTACAAAAAAGTAGAATATGAACCCTTTAAAACTTGTTTCAGGTTGATGAATTGCTCTATGGATAGTTTGAAGTTTGTGGCATCATGGAGGGGTCAAATCACTGAAGCCAAACTACAAGTGAAGGTACAAGTGCATGTGTGTGTTTTTAACATAATTGAACTGTACTTTGCCATTCCTTGTTAACCAAGCTCTCTCTCTCTCTCTCTCTCTCTCTCTCTGTAGGTTGGTGGTCTTCAGTTGGAAGGTTGTAGTTTTGATGGGAATCGTCTGTCTGAAAACCAGCATGACTCTCCCAGTGTATGTGCTGTCCCTGCGTGTTACATGGCCTGGATTCCTCAGGTAGTGTGCACACACTCTCCCTTAATTACATTTACATGATCTCATAATCCCAAATTAGATTTTACCAGAGCTCTTCCCTGTGCTTAGAGTGACGGCTCTGTATGATAAATTGTGTGTGTGTGTGTGTTTCAGAGCGCCGTGGGCAGTTATTCTGCAGACGAGTGTATCTCTCTGCCGGTGTACAGCAGTGCTGAGCGTGTATGTGTGGTGACAAACGTTGAGCTGCCGTGTGCCGGAGATCACGACACATGGATTCAGAGCGGAGCTGCACTTTTCCTCAAACAGCAGTAACACACACACACACACACACACACACACACACACACACACACACACACACACACACACACACACACACACAGCGGTCTCCCAAAGTTTGATATTTCCAGCTGTGCTTATTGACACTCAGTTTAGAATCGGATCATTCCAAACACTGATATCACAGATATTACAATAACTTTATATTATCACATTATAATATATTGTTTTTGTATTATTTTGTCTTCACATGGCTGAAATCTAGTGATGTTTTTGTTCTGATTGATGAGATAAAAGTGCTGTAAGATTGTAGTTTTATTCAGTCTTGTGGCAGATGTTTATATTATCAAATAAAAGAGTCTTTCCTGTAAAGAGCCATCTCTCTTTTCTCTCTTTCTCAATTCAATTCAATATAGTGTCCTTTATTGGCATGACAAAAACTGTGCAATTTAGTTCCTAAGCCTTGCAGCTTCATACAATGAGAAATTGTGAAAAATAAAATACAAATAAGTGATATAAAAAATGTAAATACAATATCAATTGTGCTAAATAAATGAAAGATAAAAACAAAATATAATAAAAAATAAAATAAATTTTTATTTAAAAAAAATAAAATAATAGTGCATAGGAAACTAAGAAAGTAGCAATTAATGTGTGTGTGTCCTTTGGATTTTTGGTTCTAGAATTTTGGCCGCATTCCTGCATATGATTTATCACTCCAGAAAAGAATGCAAATTATCAGGACAACATTGATTTACACCTTCATCTGCAAACTACACAACACACACCTCTTAAAGTTCATCGCAAAGCCATAAACATGCCATCATAATTATGTTCATCTCTATCAGTATATACTGTATACTCTTTTAAAGGAACATTCTGGGTTCAATACAAGTTAAGCTCAATCAACAGCATTTGGGGCATAATGTTGATTACCACAAAAATCAATTTCATCCCTCCTTTTCTTAAAAAAAACAGTGAGTCACTTACAATGGAAGTCAATGGGGTCAATCTGTAAACATTAAAATACTCACTGTTTCAAAAGTATAGCCACAAGACGTAAACAATATGTGTGTTAACATGATTTAAGTGTGATAAAATCACTTACTAACCGCATCTGTGGAAAGTTACAGCCAATTACACAACTTTGCTGCCATGATAACGCCGTAAACCCTAAAACAATCATAAAAATGAAGATTTGAACAACTTTACAGCTCAAGTAATACACAAATTTTAACAGAAAATGTATGTAAGTCATTTTATAAAATTATGAGCTTCACAGGGTTGTCAAAATATTTTTTTTGTGGTAATGAACTGTATTCCACAAATGCTGTAAATAAACCTTTAAATAGAATATGAAAGCAGTAATAAACATTTCCAACAGTAGTATGCTACATTATTGTCACATGACCTCATCACGTTGCATTTTTAATTCTAGGGATGCACCGATGTATCGGCTGATTATTGACTTAATTTAAATCCATCAGCATATCAGTTATAAGCATGAAAACGCAGGTATGAAAAAAACGTTGGTTTATGTATAATTAATTAGTAACACTCTTTGTAAAAATGATGCACAATTCAGAAATAATAATAGCCACAATATGTAAAATTGGCACTCCTAAGAACATGTAATATTTAATATTTATTCTTTCTCGTTCTCACGTTAATGTGGAAAAAAACGCCATAAATGGATGTGGCAGTTATGTATAAACTACATGATGAGGGAAACCATTCAAAACGCTTTGAAACCAGCAGACTTTGACTTTTGAGGTAACGTATGATATAAATATAACTGATTGAATTAAGATTCAAATTGTAATATGGCCTAGTGCCATTACTAAACCTTAAAAGACTGTGTTTCTGCATTTAGCACTGTGTGAGCAAGCGGCGCCCTCTAGCGGTCTGGACGGCATTATCCATACTACTATAATACAAAATTTAAAATGGGGTTTTGTTCCTTTGGTAACTTTTCATTTTTCCATGATGTGGTTGACATTTCTGTGGAATTTCCCAACATATGCTTAGTATGACATTGTAATGTTCAGTCATATACAGTACATACATGTAAAATGTGAGTTCTGTTGTTTTGAACAGCAAAAACAGAAGTGAAAAAAATGTTTTGGAAGTACAAAATAACCTTTTTTTTACATGAATCATCATGTAATCATATTTAGTTTTTTCTTTTTATCTTTTTTTCTTTTTATCTTTTTATCTTCTATGTATCTTTTATTGTGGCTCTCTTCAAAATTATGGCCTGCCATGTGTTTAACAGATCCAGTCCATGTTCAATGGAAACTATTAACTGTTAAAAAGATTTTGTACCTTTTTGTACAATTTTTTATTTTTATTGTTATCCCCTTTTTTCTCCCAATTTTGAAATGCTCAGTTCCCACTACTTAGTAGGTCCTCGTGGTGGCACAGTTACTCACCTCAATCCTGGTGGTGGAGGACAAGTCTCAGTTGCCTCCGCTTCTGAGACCGTCAATCCGCGCATCTTATCACGTGACTCGTTGTGCATGACACCGCGGAGACTCACAGCATGTGGAGGCTCATGCTACTCTCCGCGATCCACGCACAACTTACCACGCGCCCCACTGAGAGCGAGAACCATTGATCATGACCACGAGGAGGTTACCCCATGTGACTCTACCCACCCTAGCAACCGGGCCAATTTGGTTGCTTAGGAGACCTGACTGGAGTCACTCAGCACGCCCTGGATTCGAACTCACGACTTCAGGGGTGATAGTCAGCGTCAGTACACGCTGAGCTACTCAGGCCCCCACTTTTTGTACATTTTTAAAGCATCATTCCAAAGTCAAATCTGATGACAAAATAAGGTAAGTGGCATAATATCGGTATTGGTATTGGCCAAAAATTGTATATCGGTGCATCCCTGTTTAATTCCTTAAGTGGTGTCCAGTTTTTATCTTGGAAGTGAATTTTCTTATTTAACATTTGTAATCCAGTTTTTAAAAATGTCATAACTTTTGGTATTTGGATCAAATAATGAGTCAAGAAAGAGATGAAATCAAGGTTAAAATGGCTCATATTACTTCCGGTTCATTCATCACACTATAAATGGAAGGTCAATTTGAGCATATTGCATTGTAGGACGAAGTACGCAGTGCAGTATACTGAACATTTTGGCAGTGCAGAAGCACATTTGGGTATTCCATGCATATTTATAATTTGCGTACTGTGCATACTGCAGAAATAGTAGTATGGTAGTGTGCTTTTCCAAACATAGCCTGTGTCTGTGAAAAAGCTGAAGGAGTCTTTAGGGGAGAGACAGAAAAACATGTGTGTTTGGTGCTCTTCTGCTTTAATCGATGCATGAATAATTTATATTTGTGATGAATTTTTTGTTTGGTTTCGCTTAGCTCTGCCAGACTGTTACTGTCTAAACATTCCACCTCATCTTGCACTACAGTACTGCTGTCTCACCCCTCTTAACTGTCTCACTCTTCACACAGTGCCGGTGGAAACGAAGGCTGCTTTGTAAAACATTTATCTCTATAAAGTTTCCTGAAATGCCCTTCTGTATGTCTGCAACATTTCCCTTTTTTTCCATTCCAGACTCCTTCAGAACAAACACCTGCTATTGTCAGGAGAAGCATACAGTATTTATGCAGAGGTGTGTGTTGTGTTAGATGTGTTTATTTGTTGTAACTATTAGGTGCGTGTGATGTAACAGTGTGTTTTATTAGCACAACCTTAACACCTGACTCTCACTCCACATTGGCTACATCAGCGATGCTCTTGTTGTTACCATGGAAACCATGGAGAGAAGAAATTACAGAAACCATTGAACTTTTTTCTCATTCTTTATTTATTCTGTATTTTCCTTAAATGTATATGTGTGTGTTTGAGTTTCATAGGCAGTATTGAGTGTATACTGTGCAGTATGCTGTGAACTGAACACACTACAGATTCTGTTCCTGAATAGAGATCTTTATCATCTGTCAGAGTATGTTTGAACTTCAGTTTCCAGCTCTCTGACCCATAGAGGTCATCTGCTGTCTGGACTCTTCTGTACATCAGCAGGTACTGAAACATGACCTTTGACCTCTGTGTGTGTGTGTGTGTGTGTGTGATGAGGATACAGATGTCAGTAAATGTTGGGCGTTGTGTACTTATATCGGCGCTTCTCCTCTGATCCTCCTTTTCCTTTATAAAAGGAAGAGAAACTTCCTCATTCCTAAAGAAGATCACTCCTCATGATCTCACAACTGCGTTCTTTCAGTCCAACATCACTAACAATATAAACACCACTATATTAGCAGGATGTAACATGGTAATACCACATTTTTTAATGTGTACTGTAATAAACCATGTTATTTAAAAATGTAACAAGGTAATACCATATTTTTCATGTGTACCATGGTAATAACATGTTATTTAGAAATGTAACATGGTAATACCAAATTTTGTCATGTGTACCATGGTAATAACATGTTATTTAAAAATGTAACAAGGTAATACCAAATTTTGTCATGTGTACCATGGTAATAACATGTTATTTAAAAATGTAACAAGGTAATACCAAATTTTGTCATGTGTACCATGGTAATAACATGTTATTTAAAAATGTAACAAGGTAATACCAAATTTTGTCATGTGTACCATGGTAATAACATGTTATTTAAAAATGTAACAAGGTAATACCATATTTTTCATGTGTACCATGGTAATAACATGTTATTTAAAAATGTAACATTGTAATACCATATTTTGTCATGTGTACCATGGTAATAACATGTTATTTAGAAATGTAACAAGGTAATACCATATTTTTTCATGTGTACCATGGTAATAACATGTTATTTAAAAATGTAACAAGGTAATACCATATTTTTTCATGTGTACCATGGTAATAACATGTTATTTAAAAATGTAACAAGGTAATACCAAATTTTTTCATGTGTACCATGGTAATAACATGTTATTTAAAAATGTAACAAGATAATACCATATTTTCCATGTGTACCATGGTAATAACATGTTATTTAGAAATGTAACATGGTAATACCATATTTTGTCATGTGTACCATGGTAATAGCATGTTGTTTAGAAATGTACCATGGTAATACCAAATTTTGTCATGTGTACCATGGTAATAACATGCTATTTAAAAATGTAACAAGGTAATACCATGTTTTTTCATGTGTACCATGGTAATAACATGCTATTTAGAAATGTAACATGGTAATACCATATTTTGTCATGTGTACCATGGTAATAACATGTTATTTAGAAATGTAACATGGTAATACCATATTTTGTCATGTGTACCATGGTAATAACATGTTATTTAGAAATGTAACATTGTAATACCATATTTTTTCATGTGTACCATGGTAATAACATGTTGTTTAGAAATGTAACATGGTAATACCATATTTTGTCATGTGTACCATGGTAATAACATGTTATTTAGAAATGTAACAAGGTAATACCAAATTTTTTCATGTGTACCATGGTAATAACATGTTGTTTAGAAATGTAACATGGTAATACCAAATTTTGTCATGTGTACCATGGTAATAACATGTTATTTAAAAATGTAACAAGGTAATACCATATTTTTCATGTGTACCATGGTAATAACATGTTATTTAGAAATGTAACATGGTAATACCATATTTTTCATGTGTACCATGATAATAACATGTTATTTAGAAATGTAACATGGTAATACCATATTTTGTCATGTGTACCATGGTAATAACATGTTGTTTAGAATGTAACATGGTAATACCATATTTTTCATGTGTACCATGGTAATAACATGTTGTTTAGAAATGTAACATGGTAATACCATATTTTGTCATGTGTACCATGGTAATAACATGTTGTTTAGAATGTAACATGGTAATACCATATTTTTTCATGTGTACCATGCTAATAACATGTTGTTTAGAATGTAACATGGTAATACCATATTTTTCATGTGTACCATGGTAATAACATGTTATTTAGAAATGTAACAAGGTAATACCAAATTTTTTCATGTGTACCATGGTAATAACATGTTGTTTAGAAATGTAACATGGTAATACCAAATTTTGTCATGTGTACCATGGTAATAACATGTTATTTAAAAATGTAACAAGGTAATACCATATTTTTCATGTGTACCATGGTAATAACATGTTATTTAGAAATGTAACATGGTAATACCATATTTTTCATGTGTACCATGGTAATAACATGTTATTTAAAAATGTAACAAGGTAATACCAAATTTTTTCATGTGTACCATGGTAATAACATGTTGTTTAGAATGTAACATGGTAATACCATATTTTTCATGTGTACCATGGTAATACCACATTTTTTAATGTGTACTGTAATAAACCATGTTATTTAGAAATGTAACATGGTAATACCAAATTTTGTCATGTGTACCATGGTAATAACATGTTATTTAAAAATGTAACAAGGTAATACCAAATTTTGTCATGTGTACCATGGTAATAACATGTTATTTAAAAATGTAACAAGGTAATACCAAATTTTGTCATGTGTACCATGGTAATAACATGTTATTTAAAAATGTAACAAGGTAATACCAAATTTTTTCATGTGTACCATGGTAATAACATGTTATTTAAAAATGTAACAAGATAATACCATATTTTTCATGTGTACCATGGTAATAACGTCATTTAGAAATGTAACATGGTAATACCATATTTTGTCATGTGTACCATGGTAATAACATGTTGTTTAGAAATGTACCATGGTAATACCAAATTTTGTCATGTGTACCATGGTAATAACATGCTATTTAAAAATGTAACAAGGTAATACCATGTTTTTTCATGTGTACCATGGTAATAACATGTTATTTAGAAATGTAACATGGTAATACCATATTTTGTCATGTGTACCATGGTAATAACATGTTATTTAGAAATGTAACATTGTAATACCATATTTTTTCATGTGTACCATGGTAATAACATGTTGTTTAGAAATGTAACATGGTAATACCATATTTTGTCATGTGTACCATGGTAATAACATGTTATTTAGAAATGTAACAAGGTAATACCAATTTTTTTCATGTGTACCATGGTAATAACATGTTGTTTAGAAATGTAACATGGTAATACCAAATTTTGTCATGTGTACCATAGTAATAACATGTTATTTAAAAATGTAACAAGGTAATACCATATTTTTCATGTGTACCATGGTAATAACATGTTATTTAGAAATGTAACATGGTAATACCATATTTTTCATGTGTACCATGATAATAACATGTTATTTAGAAATGTAACATGGTAATACCATATTTTGTCATGTGTACCATGGTAATAACATGTTGTTTAGAATGTAACATGGTAATACCATATTTTTCATGTGTACCATGGTAATAACATGTTGTTTAGAATGTAACATGGTAATACCATATTTTTTCATGTGTACCATGCTAATAACATGTTGTTTAGAATGTAACATGGTAATACCATATTTTTCATGTGTACCATGGTAATAACATGTTATTTAGAAATGTATCATGGTAATACCATATTTTTCATGTGTACCATGGTAATAACATGTTGTTTAGAAATGTAACATGGTAATACCAAATTTTGTCATGTGTACCATGGTAATAACATGTTATTTAAAAATGTAACAAGGTAATACCATATTTTTCATGTGTACCATGGTAATAACATGTTATTTAGAAATGTAACATGGTAATACCATATTTTTCATGTGTACCATGGTAATAACATGTTGTTTAGAATGTAACATGGTAATACCATATTTTTCATGTGTACCATGGTAATAACATGTTATTTAGAAATGTATCATGGTAATACCATATTTTTTGTACATGTACCATAGTAATACCACGTTTTAATTTGTACCATGGTAATACCATGTTTTTTGGACATGTAAATGATCATTCCAATATTTGTTGTTTTTTAAACGTGCCATGGTAATACCATGTTGTTGTTGTTGTTTTTATCTACCATGGTAATACCGTGTTTTTTGGACATGTTACCAAGGTAGTATTACTGTGTTCTTTGAAGTACCTCAAACACCAGTACCATGGTACATGATCTGACACAATCATTGTATCATGGTACTGCCATGATATATTAAGAGTCTGTTTTCTTGTAGTGTGTGTGTGTGTGTGGGCAGGTTTAAGTGGTTTACGAGGACATTTTTTTTTAGGTTACAAACTGGTAATTACAAGGGTATTATGCTATAAATGTGGTTTATGAGGACATTTCTAGTGTCCCCATAATTCAAATCGCTTAAAAAACATACTAAACAATGTTTTATTGAAAATGTAAAAATGCAGAAAGTTTTTTGTGTGGGTTAGGTTTAGGGGTAGGGGTAGGGTTAGGGTTAGGGGATAGAATCTATAGTTTGTACAGTATAAAAATCATTATGTCTATGGAGAGTCCTCATAATGATAGCTGCACCAACATGTGTGTGTGTGTGTGTGTGTGTGTGTGTGTCTGCTTTAATATCAGACCACACTCATTTAGACTGACATTATCCTATTTTTGTCTTTTTTAAGGGTGAGCAGTGCAATCTGATTACTTGACCTTTTACTAGAGGTGCATACACACACATAGACACATAGTTTTGGAGCTTCCTGACTTTTGAAATGAAGAGGCTTTTTATCCGTGCATCAAAGGTCTGTGTGTGTGTGTGTGTGTGTGTGTGTGTGTGTGTGTGTGTGTGTGTGTGTGTGAATACTGAAATCTGGTGTTTATGTGCTATTTTAAAACTGAACTGCATCATAAATCACAATGTTGACCTTTAAACCTTTCACTCAGACACACATCTTTTTTATTAAACAATGCTCACTCATATATATTTATAGTGCTACTTCATAGTAGTACCATAGTATACCATAGAATATATGGTATTTCTAGGGCACATGTACAAAATACCATGGTACATATCCAAAAAAACAAACAAAAACAAAATGTCACTATCAAGGTACATGTGTAATTATAATCATGTTCATACCATGGTACATATTCAGCAACTATTGCAGTATAAGGTACATGTCTAAAATATTACCATGGTATGTGTCTAAAATGACAACAACAACAAAAAACCCAAAACAAACCAATGCCATATAAACATGTTAATACCATGGACTTTTTTAAAGTTTCGTAACTCATTGTAAATTCATTCACATTGTCAAAGACATATCGGCCGGCTTGAATCTGAATCTGTGTGTGTGTATTCTTCTCACATAGACGGTCAAACTGCAAAACAGGAAACAGAGAATAGAGGAATGCCTGTGTTAGGAAACTTTAGACCTGCAAGCTGTGTGTGTGTTTAGTGTGTGTGGCTAAATCTCAGGAACCGCCTTGATATTGGACACTTTCACTCTTGGATTAAAGTGATCAAGGCTGACTGTGAATACAAAATTTCTGCAGTGGCATCTGTAACTAAAACCTATTGATTTTGAATTATGCTGCATCCACGCCACTAGGTGTCACTGTAGGTCCAAGAGCGCACCTTTAATCTTGTCAATGAAATTACCGATGAAGGTTTTTTTTTTCTCAGTGGTAACAAAGACAACAAAAAAGATGCATTATGACTATAATCAAACTGTTGTTATTAAAACATACTGTTAATGAAAATAAGATGAGAAAAAAATCATATTGCTAAATATTAATACTTTAATACTAATATAAATAGTAACTTTACTTTTACAGGTTTATTACCTCACTCAATATCTACAACTTAACGCTTTAAGCTCTGAAGGTGTTTATAAAGATTTCCTGTTTCAGTGGCATACCCAAAATTAAAGGCTTATAACTCGATGGAACAAAAGAGAGGCTCAGGTGTTTGCTATCACTGTAAAGAAACCGTTTCAGATTTGTTTATGATATAGATTGATAAATTCTGAGACTCTCAGCCTAAGAAACTTCTGAAAAATCACACACACAAAAAAAACTTCTGATTTGACATTATATATCTCCGGGTCGAAATAAGGTAGCTCCGAAAAACTGCTTTTTTTTTCTTCTTCCCAAACATGTACCTTGTACGTGATTATCAATTTTGTGTTGATATGACAAAGCAATCAAAATTATAGCATTACAAAAATAATGTATCCTAGTGTCCTAAAACGTCTCCAAACAAATAATATAATAATTGTACGTAAGAACTAATTACACATGCAAATACAATGACTAAAGGTTTGCTCTCTCTCCAAAGCATGCAGGCGTGAGTAACGAGATCTCATTCAGTTTCATTCTGTGTCATTTGAGTCATCATTGAGTCTGTTTCATGTTCTTGTGGCCATATGTCATTACAGTGAACGATCCTCTCTGCCCATATTTGGATGACTTCCACCTCTGGTTGCAGCGATCTGAATCGTAATATGATAGGTTTAGCATTTCATGAAGCTGGACAACGTACTACATCATTTCCGATAAAGTCATCTGATCAAGGAAAGATAACGTGTTTTTAGCCAGATAGCACATTATGTGCTGTGTGCACATTGTGCTTTGTGTGGATTATCTAATGAACTTTACATCCGATTGTGTTGTGCATGGGCTCGTTTTAAAGATAATCACATCTTCAAAGTAATGGTATGTGATATTTTATGTTATGTTTATTTTTGTTGAGGTTTTAAGCAAAAACGCAGCAAATAAGCAACACCTGTTTACACATATGTATGTCAAAGACATATACTTAGCTATTACTTGGATATATTTTTATCTCTGAGTAAAACAAATAGGCTGGTTGTGTTCTACTCTTTGAGAGCTTTCCAACAACATATGACACATGGGTATTTGATCAGTTTTATGTTTTTACCGATTACAATAATGCATTGCAAAATTATTATTAAATTATCAAAACGGAACACTTCTGATTTGTCTGAAAATTTCAAAGCACTTGTTCAGTTTTGGTCATAATGACTGCATGCAACGAAACCTATTTTGTGTTGGTCAAGACTGTAGTTATTCATATTTTGACAATTATTATTTTTTTCTCCAGGCCCATCAGAGCTTAAAGGGTTAAACATAATCTGAACAGACAATGAAGCCAACTAAAAGGTGAATTAGTCATAATGCGTAACTTGAGTTGTTAGTATGCCGTTTCCTTAAAAACATGCTACACGTAACGCAAAATCCTAAACTGTCTAAAAGTGAGGAATTCACAACAGAGTAACTTGTAAAAGTAGCAAATACTTCAGTATATTCATTATATGCATTTATTTCATGAGCTCAGGTTTTCAGGACAGATTTCTGATGTTGTTTAATCTTAAATATGTTTGATACATGTTTAAATAATTACAAGTAGTTTATATATTTTTCAAAATATTTGTATATTTGGTTCAAGTTTAATAAATATTTTTGTCATTTTGCAAATTATCATCAACTAAAATATGCTATTTTGTCGGCTAAAATTATATGCCAGTTTAGTCGGAGTAAAATGATTAAATATGACATGATGAAATATTGACTAAATTTCAAGGAAATATGGTTTAAAAAAAAAAAAGAGAGAGAGAGAGAGAGTAAACACAGTGACATTACTATTTGTTTGGGCTTCCCGACTGTTTGGGAAACAAAATTCCGTTCAGTGATGCAGTGGTGTAGAAATGACACTTTTAACCTTTAAAATCAAAACTAAATCTAAAATTGATCCTATTTACGACGTTACTGATCTTATTGTGCACGGTTCATTGGTGCATGTCATCTTAAAATAACAAAAAATATTTTTGTAATCTTTCAAAATGTAATATTTTGCTCCGCCTCCTTTTTACCAAATCCTCCTGTTTTTCAGCCACTCCCTTCCACCTGCCACTTTCCACTTTTCTAATAATTCTTGATGGATAAAATCAAGTTCATCTTTTTCCTGTCACAATACAAATGTTAAAGGGGTTGCAAATGTCGTTTCTAGTTGACTGAATGAGTTCTCCAGTGTTTGTTTCTATATGAGCAGCATCACGGAGGTCCAAATTTGCATGTTTTTTTGCTACAGCTCTTTTGAAACACATTCTCAGGGCCTGGCATTGTGCCATCATTCTGCTCGCCATCTTTTATTTTATCTCTCTGATTATTTTCACTCTTGATGCAACGCTGATGAAATCTAACTCACTTTCTCTCTCGCTCACACACACAATGATGTAAACCTGTGAAAACTCATGGCTCACACACAGACACATTGGCTATGTACAGAATAGCATACAACCATACTACTCATACTATTTCTATAGTAAATAGTATGTACCCTATAAACAGTATGTACATTTTCTGTATGCATGAAATACCCATATAACTTACTACATTTGACAAAACATGTAGTGTACAACCAGAGTACACTGCGTGAGCTATATTATGACAAATAAACCGAATGTAATATCAGTCGAGATTTTTAAAATCTTTGGATTGATTGGACTGCCAAAAGACACAAATTTGGAAAAAAATGGCAAAATAACCATTTTTATTTTCAATATGATAACTGGATGCTGCTCGTTGAGTTAAACATGCAACTTAGTGAGATCATGTGACAACAATGTAGCATACTACTGTTTGAAACATTTATAGTGGAGTAATGCCTTGTTTCTAAAAATAGTTGACAGTATATACTGCAGAGGCTAAGTGCTCTAGTATTCCCTTTAACCCTTATGTTGTGTTCTGGCCATTTTGACCAGGATGACTTTTGTTTTCTTTCATTTTCTTTTTTTTTTTTGTTTCACTTAATACAATTGGAATAAAATTCCTTTACTTTGTTCACATGTTATCTGAAAACTCCAAACAACAAACACAAATTGGACCATTTCCTTTGGTTTTATTTCACTTTGTTACAGTTGTTGTGTGCCCGGTCAAAAATGACCGGCCATTGAAAATACAGAAATATTAAGTGTTCAGAAGTATCACAGTCCTTTAGATGAGCACATATGTGTATGTGTGTTTGTGTTGAGCGCCCTTTTGTGCATCATCTTTCCATGTACACTCTTTGAGGAATATTCAAAGATCTACTGATTATATTATGTTGTGTTTGGGCTCATTTGAATCGGGATAGTCTGATGTAAGTTAAGATATGTCATAATCTAAGTTATATGTATGTTTCAGGAAGTAATAAGGAAAAACGTGTCAAAAACACACTCCTGTTTATTATATTTATGTGTGTCTGTGGGAATTTCATACACTTAAACTCACTGCAGTTTGGCCTCTGAGTGAAACAAATTTGCTCATTGCATTCTACAAGTTGAGTCCTTTCCAACAATACGTAACACATGACTATCTCATTTTTTTTTATGGTTTTACCAACTCTGAATATAATTGTTGTGATAAATTTGCAAATGATGAGAACGAAACAGTTCTTATTTGTCAGCAAATTAAAAAGCATTATTTAAGAATTGGTATGATCAGCTATATGCATTGTAAAGTCCAGATTCTAAGCTTTAAAACAACACCTATTTTGATCAGATCAAGCAAGTGAACATTAATTTATGTAATTATATATTTTTTGTTTTCCGCAGGGAGTTCTCCCCACTAGCCCATAATGAGCTCATTTCAATGAATTCTTATATCAGTAAAAATATATATATTTTAAAAAATGTTCAAAAAAGTACAAAAAGTCGATAAAAAGATCTAATGCAATATCTTGTGATAATATATACAATATGAGAGATTTATAAACTATCTTAGTGGGCCAGTCATTTTTGACCAGGAACACAAAATGTGTTAGCACAAAACAAACAAAACAAAAGGGTTAATAGCCTACAGCCATACACAAAGTCTCACAACTGAAGTTTCAAAGGAGCGTTGTGGATCAAATCTCGAAAGACTAAAAAGCTACTGCTGTGTCACGCTGTCTTTGCTTAGATTAAAGTTTAATTGTTCCCCTTGGTGTGTGTGTGTGGCATCGTGCAGCCGAGATGTGACAGTGTCCACCCACGCTGATTTCCCCTGAGAGGTCAAAGGTCACCTAACTTTCACATCCACCCACACCTGACCTCATTTCTCCATCTGTCCACCGCAATGACAGAAGCACCGTCTATTCCATCATCCATCTGTTTGATTAAAATAAAAATACTTCAAGATATTTTCTCTCATCTGCTTTTGTTTCAAAGTTTTGCATTTTCAAATTAGTTTCTTATTTAATTAACTTTCAGTCTTAGTTTAGTACAGTTCAGCAAGAGTATTGTTAGTTAAACTTTAGTATTTATTTAATGGGCACCATTTGTTTAACCATTTAGATCAGGGGTTTTCAAACTTTTAGATGCCAATATGATGCCCAGAATATGATCCCGTTGTAAGGGCCCCTCTTCTCAAAATATAAAGGCAACTGTATATATTCATCTATAAAGACCCATTTATACTGCATTAAAAAATAGTAAGTGTGGTATTTGACAGATAACATGCTATTTACAAAATTAAATAATTGCCGTTTATATTACACGAAAGCCAAAATAAATAAATATTATCTGGAACATTTTGATTTCGTATTAAGTTGACAGCATATTTTTTTTCTACTCACAATTAAAGTAATGTAACGTTAGATTGTAAAATCTAATAAGAAACCTTTTCAGTTCAATTCAAATGTATTTGTTGTCTTTTGAAAGCAGAATAAAACAGTAAGGGGCTGTTCACACCAAACGTGTGTTAAAGTGGCCATACACCAAAATGTATGGGCACTTTCAAACAAACCAAAAGATCAAAAAACACAAACAAACAGAACAATGAGAACGTTAATTTACTTTTATGACAAGATTCATGTGGTCAAGCTGGGCTTTTGGTGATTTCAGTTTATCAGTATCAGACCTTCGCTTTGGTTACAATTGCGGCTGAAAATATAACTGACTGAAGCAATGATCATTTACACAGCGAGAAGGAATCTCCCGCTGTGACTTCTTTTGGAGATGAGAAAGAATGATTGCTTTAATTTTGCTCGTCCTTAGGTTTAATAAAGGTGTCCTGAAAGCCTCACAATTAAAGGCTAAATCCATTCTGTCCCATTGGTGCTGCACTCCCTCTGTACTGCGGCATACAGGGAAATGAATGAGTCCCTCGGGGGCCCCGGGGCCAGTAAATTAAACTCAGAATGGGAAACAGAAGAACCTTCACAGATTTACTGGGATAATTAAAACATTTTTAACTTTAAATCAGTGCTTCCATCCAGGGCTCTGACGCTGCTTTTGTCTTTCCCAAACTCTCACGTTCGTTCTTCTGTTGTAAATAAGCGCAGCTTTCGAATTCTTGCGTGAACTCGCCGACGGGCTTACGTCACGTGACAGCATCTTGATGCGTCAGCTGCTGGCAGGAAGAGCTTTTTAAAAGATAATAACGTTTTAATTATCGATTTATTTTTTTACACAAACGTATCGATTTTCTTCAGAAGACATTCACTGATCGACTGGAGTCGTGTGGATTACTTTTATGCTGCCTAAAAATGACTTTTGGACCATCAAAGTGCTGGCACCCGTGTACATCCAATATAAGGACCTGACAGAGCTCTATCTTCTTCTAAAAATCTTCATTTGTGTTCTTCTGAAGAAAGAAAGTCATACACATCTGGGATGGCATCAGGGTAAGTGAATAATGAGAGAATTATATTTTTTTGGGGGGTGAACTATCCCTTTAAAGACAGCTGGACCGAGCACAACAGGATTCTACAAAGCCCTTTAGAGGACAGGGTGGGAATTTTTTTATTTATTTTTTTATTGTGGAAAATCATGGTTTTACTATAATAATATTGTAGTAACCATGACTGTAGTATGCTAACCGTTTTTTTTTTTTTTGGTTGTTTTTTTTTTTTTTTTGGCAAAAACCATGGTTTTACTATAGTAATATTTTGGTAACTGTGAAAATGTCAATGTCTCTTTCCCTTCATCTCAGGGAACCGAGGTTACATAAATAACCAAGACGTTCCCTTACGATTCAGTACACTTGACATTGCGTCACTAAGCTGACGCTATGGGGAACAGATTCCCATCTCCCCGCACTACACAACATACCTTTCCCAGAGAGGAAACATGACACAGCAGTCACCTGAATGCAGGCGGTTGTGTAAAATGACAGGGAGCCTGTACTTGAAAAGAGGGGCATAAATGTATGTTTGGCTAACAAAATAGCAAGCGCTCTAGACAGAGAGGACTTGCAATGAGAGAGATGACACATCTAGGTTGTAAAACCTAGCAAATGTGTTTTGAGAAGACCATCCTGCTGCAAAACTTATGTCTTGTAAGGACACACCATTAGTTCATGCCCATGAAAAAGCCATACTTCTAGCTGAGTGTGCTTTAACACCAATTGGGCAATTTGCCCCCTGCAACTCGTAAGCCAGGGCGATTGCATCAACGATCCAGTGAGAAAGTCTTTGCTTGGAGATGGACATTCCTTTTGCGCATCCTCCATAGCACACAAAGAGCTGGTCAGACAGTCTGAACTGGCGAGTGCACTCAGCGTATGTGTGTAGCGCTCGCATGGAGTATAACAAATGCAAGGACTGTTCCTCATCCGAATTAAATGGAGGAGGGAAAAAGGCTTGAATGTGAACCACCTGCACTCTGAAGGGTGTGGTTAGAACCTTAGGCACATAGCCTTTTATGGGTTTGACAGTGGCTTTTGAAAGATCCGGACCAAACTCCTGACATGAATTGTCCACTGACAGTGCTTGCAAATCACTGACCCGTTTTACTGAGGCAAGAGCCAGCAGTAATGCGATCTTAATAGAAAGCACACGCAATTCAACAGAGTCCAGAGGCTTGAAGGGGGGCCCTGTGAGCACTTTTAGGACCAAAGCTAGGTCCCAAGTCAGAACTGTAGCCAGGCAAGGGGGATTCAGCTCCCCTAAGGAACTTTATAATTGAATCATGTTTGCATACACAAGCATTGATGGAGTGAGCCCTGCGTCCAATCGCTCGAAGAAATTTGAAAATTTCAGGTATGGGGCAGTTCACTGGGTCTTTGCAGTGTGAAAAGCACCAATTAGTGAACACATTCCATTTCAGTGCATAGAGGCTTCTTGTAGATGGCACTCTAGCCTGTAAAATTTTGTTCATAACCGATTGAGTCAGTTCTGTTACGTTTAGCGAGCCCCATTCAGGGGCCACACATGCAGGTTCCACAGCTGGGGCTGGGGATGCCAGATTGTGCCCTTCGCTTGAGAGAAGAGATCCCTCCTCAGCAGTATTTCCCATGGAGGGCCGTCCAAAATCTCTAATATTTCTGGAAACCAGGACTGGTTGGCCCACTTCGGAGCAACCAATAGAATCTTTTCCTTGTCCTCTCGGACTTTGCATATGACAGAGTGAAGGAGGCACACCGGGGGAAATGCATATATGCATTTCGCAGGCTATTCGTGGGCCATTGCGTCCACTCCTAGTGGAGCTTGGGACTTGGGAGTACCAGAGGGGACAATGGGCGTTCTCCACGGAGGCAAATAGATTGATCTCCGCTTTGCCGAATATTTCCCAGATCCTCAGGACAGTCTGAGGATGAAGTCTCTGTTCGACCGGCATCGCCCCTTGGCATGACAACATGTCCGCATTGTAATTCAGATGGCCTGAGACATATGTCACTCGCAGGAGTCGCTCAACAGGAGGAGGTGACACGTTAGTCTCATCATTAGTAGAGAACGAATTCTGTCGTCATGTTGTCTGAGCGAATTACAAAATGGTAATTCGCTATTTCGGACTGAAATGCCTTCAAGGCTTGGAAAACAGCCGACAGCTCCAGGCAGTTGATGTGCCATGCCCTCTGCGCACCTGTCCAGGTGCCAAAAGCTGGGCGTCCTTCGCACAACACCCCCCAACCTGTGTTGGAAGCGTCCATGGTCATCATGGTCATAATAGCCTTTCTGCCTGAAAATCTGCCCCAGCTTGACACCTTGCTGGTAGAAGGCAGGAGTTGTCCAAGGTGCTAGAGCAGACAGTGATATATAGTGGCACACGGCGCTTGAGCCAGCACTGAAGAGGTCTCATTTGTAAGAGATCTCATGGAATTCACAGCTTCAGTGGAAGTGTTTTCCCCAGTTTGAACTAAGACACTGGAGAATGGCCTGAACGCTCTCACTCACTCACGGAGTCGAAACATACTCCTAAAAAGAAGATTTGTTGGCTGGGGGAGAGATTGCTCTTCGCCCAGTTGACATTGAGGCCCAAGCTATTCAGATGTTGGAGCAATAAGTCCCAGTGCTGGTATAATAGAGCTTCTGATTGGGCCAGTAATAGTCAATCGTCGAGGTAATTCAAAATGCGCATGCCGCTCAGTTTCAGAGGGGCGAGTATGGCATTGATGCACTTTGTGAATGTGCAAGGAGCCATGGACAATCCAAAGGGCAGGACTTTGAACTGATACGCAGTTCCCTCGAATGCGAATCTCAAAAACATCCTGTGATGTTGTGCAATTTGAACATGAAAGCACACGTCTTTCAGATCTATCGATGCAAACCAATCGTGTGGGCGGATGTGCGATAAGATCTTTTTCTGAGTAGTCATTTTGAACAGGTTCTTTGTAAGTGCGCGATTCAAATGTCACTGATCTAAAATTGGCCGAAGCCACTGTCTTTCTTCAGGACAAGAAAATAGCGGCTGTAAAACCCTTTGTGGGTTAGACAATTTAGAACAACCTCTAGCGTGTTCTTTGCGAGAAGATTGTGTATTTTGGCTCGTAACACCGCCGCGTCTTCGGACCATGGAAGACAGAACACTGTTGAAACGGGGCGGCCGACGTGCAAATTGAATCATATAACCATGTTTGATCCTTTTAAGTACCCAGTCGGAAATGCTCGTAAGGGCCCGCCACGCGTTCGCGTAATGGAACAGAGGGTAATTTGGTTTGTTCATTGTATGATATAATGCGCCGCTCACCATTGGGAAGCGGTTGTGCATAATGTGTGGGCTTTGAAGTGGAAAAGAACTCTATTGAAAAAGTGTGAGCATTCGTGCGTGTGCAACGAGTGGCGTAAACTTTTTTGCATTCTTTATTGCATGTGATTGAATGTGAGACACAGAAACAACATTTTGAACAACAGTATTCCTTTCCCGACAAACAGCAGTGGGGAAGAGGGGAACAGTATTTTGTGTCTCCAATCGAGCCTTCTTTGGGATGGGTCCCTTTGATGCGGCCCTCACGCTGAGGTGGCTGCCTTCGTTTGGGCTACAGCTTGCATGGTTTTACCGGTGGCAACTTTAGGTGGCGCTGAGGCAGCAGGCGTGGGTTTTTAACCAGGCGCTGGCCCGAGACTTTAAGGTTGTGATTAAGTATTGTTCCATTTTGGCATAAAATGTCTCTTAGCCTGTGAGTGTTGTTGATTCAGGACATAACACTCGGCAAATCTATCCACAAAGCCACCGAAGAGTCTGGCTGGAGACACCAGAGCATCAAATAGAGTGGCTTTTTCCACGTTACACATTTCCATGAGGGTCAGCCAGATGTGACGATCCAAAACTACCAGGCTGCCTATTGACTTGCCAATGGCGTATGTAGTTACTTTCGTGGCTCACACTGCTAAATCCGTAGCGGTGCGGAGCTCTTTGAACATCTCTGGATCATAGCTTTGCTGGTCCATTTGCTTGAGGAGCTTAGCTTGGAAAACTTGGAGCACCACCATCGCATGAAGTGCTGAACCTGCTTGGCCCACCACTGAGTATGCTTTTCCAGCCAGTGTGGACGTCAGTCGACACAGCTTGGAAGGATGAACAGGGCGTGATTTCCACGCCCTGCTACTCGCCGGGCAGAGATGTGCTGCTACCGCCTCTTCCACAGGGGGTAGTTGTGCATAACCTTTGTCTTCCCAATGGTCCACTTTAGTAAGGAGAGTGTAATCGCTGTGCGAGCAAGCTGAATAGGGCACGCGCCAGGATTCTGTCCGAGCGTTATGAACTTCCGGAATGAATGGGGTAGATCTTTGGATCGCAGTCGCTTGACGGCGTCCAGACTGCAAGAACTATTCATCAATGCGAGATTTTGTAGGTTCCTCTGGAGGAGACCACTCGAGACTGAGCTCTTCGACTGCCCTTGAAAGGACGCAAAGCATCTCCAATGTCAAGTGTACTGAATCGTAAGGGAACCATGGTTTTACTATAGTAATATCATAGTAACCATGACTGTAGTAGGCTAACCATGCTTTATTGCAGAAATATTGGTTTTAGTATAATAATATTGTAGTAACCATGACTGTAGTATGCTAACTGTTTTTTTTTTTTTCCTTTTTTTGTTTTTTTTTAAACCATGGTTTTACTATAGTAATATTGTGGTAAATATGAAAAGTAGTTTTTTTTTGTTTTTTTTACTATAGATTAATCATGAGAGTTCCATGTTTTTTGTTTTGTTTTTTGGCTGAAACATGGTTTTACTCTAGTAATATTGTAGTAATAATGAAAAGTAGCCATGCTTTTTTTTTTTTTTTTTTTTTTTTTTTTTTACTATAGTTTAACCATGGTTTAATTATGGTTACTGTAGTAAACCCACAATCACTACAAAATTATTTATTTTATTACCATAGTTTTAGATTTTTCAGTATTTTCAGTTCTGAAAACACAGCGCTAATAACTACAGGTGCTTAAAAAACTAGTTTAACGTGACACTACCAAAGAAAGACGCTTCAAAAGTGCCTGAATGACGCATGAGTACAAAGATCAACAAATAAAACTAGTGCAGAGGGAAATAGATCAACAATAGGGTTATGTTCAAGAATATGTAACTAAAACAAAACATATTTTGACAGCCACTTTTTGTATTGTAGAAATGCTTAACTTGTCTGCTGCCACAATATATGTATATGATGTAACTTATTTGAATTATTTAAATTATAATACTTATTACATAATATAATAATAATTCTTATTTTAATTATTATTTACTGAATTTAATTTATTTGGGGGCCTTTCAGTAAATATTAACATTTGCGATTAATTTGATAAATTTATCGGCACATCATGTCATTAATTTAATTAAACATTTTAATCGATTAACAGCCCTAATAAATACACAAGCCAATTACAAGAATGGTTGGGTTTAACGTGTGTGTGACTATAATGCAATCCCTTTGATGGCTCAAACACATCAACAGACCACTTTAGAAAGTACTAGCCATGCCCTGCTTATCCTTTGACCAGGTGAGTTTTTTTGGCTGATGACAAAAGCCAGGGTTTTTACTCCTCTACTAATGACCTCTGGATTGTGAAATTAAAAAATGTCAAAAGATGTCTTACAGCACTTGATCTTACCAGACAGTCTCAGATCCAAATACTAGCCAAATCCAGCCCTGCTAAGCTTCTGAAACCAGGCAAGGGGTGAAAAGGTCATGACCTCTGGCTAGACCACTTTGAGGGGCCAAAGAGTGTGTTTGTGCGTGTGTTTATATTCTTGGTCTTGTTTTTCAAATCCACACTAAAAAACAATCGGAGGATCTCACAATTGTTTTATTTTACTTAAAGAAAATGAAGCCAATTTTAGAACCCTTACGATTATTTGCATTTTTATGACATCATTTTTCTTAATAATGCACCGTGCACATACACAATTCTCATTTACATATTGGAATGTCACATTGCGTTAAATCATAATTGTAACAAAATAGGCTAATTCTCATTGCAGTAATGCAAAAATAAATTATAAATATATACCATGGTAGTACATGTTGTTATGCCTTTCATTTACAGAGTTATGGAAACAACGCAAAATACCATATTGTAAACTAAGCTTTTTCTTTATGCAAAATATTTTGTTTTAGAGTTGAAGACTTACCCCAAGAAAGAGTATATAAAAACAAAATTCACATCCAACAACATGAGCACAGATATAAAAAGACAAAGACATTGCTTTTAATAAATAACACTGCTTGGATTAGATTGGCAAAAGAACCGCCCCCTCAGACAGTTCTGAGTTCTGATTGGTCTGGGAGAGCAAAAGCCTCATTAATATTCATTTTCATTCTATTGGCGAGTTCCACATAACATCTAAATGACAAATAAAAACTTAGATGTAGCTACATATCTGGAGAGACAACGGAGTGTGTGAGTGTCTTACATTTTATTAAAAAGTTTTGTTTTTATGTAGAAGCTTGACCTGGAGATATATGTCTGAATGGTAGTACTGTGTGGCAGTGTGTGTGTGTGTGTGTGTAGTTCATCGTGGTGGTCTTGACTGACACACACAGTCACATTTCTCGTGGTGTTGTAGGTAGATTTCCTCCAGAGCCCAGCGAGCGCGTGTTCTCTTCATGTAGAAATTCTGACCCGGGGAAAATTTCAACACCTGACAACACACACACATTAACAATTAAATGTAAATTCAGTAAATGTTGTGTAGATTCCTCAAGCAAATCCTTAAAGTCATAGATAACTCAAAATCTTCCTTTAAGAGTGACTGTAACACAAATCATTACATCAACGTTTATCCCTGCTAAGAGAATAACCAAACTGAACAATCCACGTGTCTCTGGAGACGAAAAATTTATTTATGGTTTCAAAAAATAAAAGGCTGTTTATTTTCCTTGACTTTATTGATTTGCTTCTTAATTGATATCTGTTATTGTCCCTCACCTCTTAACTGCTCTTAACTTTCCCTGGTCTGGTGTGTGTGCTGTTGACTTTGTTTGCTCGTTTGTGTAGCTGCGGTTATCTCACATTATTCAGCACTGACAGCTGCAGGCAATCACATTTGCCAGTTGTTGCCGTGGGTAACAGTCTGTTATTCTTCGGGACCGTTGACAGCAGCACAATGAGTGTTTCCTGACAGCTCTGTGACAGCTATCAATCACATTGGTGCCAGAGAATTCCTGGTATATAAACAAACTACAACTCCCAGAGTGCCTTGCTACTAGGGTCGGTTCAAAATATCGACGTTGCATTGCAGTCTTCATTTGAACAATCTGATATCGATTCTTAAATCCCAAGATCGATCTTTTACTTTGTGGCAACCCTCTAAAATGCACGTAAATCACTTGCATGTGCAACTAAAAATGTCTATGATTAGCTACTGGCTGGTAAATGTTCAGATTTCCCTCACCAGTGATTGTATAGAGCTGTTCAGCCGTGACGTCAATTTGTAGGCGAACCCGGACGTCTAATTCGCCATGGGTTCCCTCTGGATTTTCCTATGGGTTTCTATAATGGGGTTTTTGAACTTATGAGTAAAATAAGGTCTGTTGTAAATCATTACTTGACATTATGTGGACGAATGTTTACCACAGACCTTATTTTACTCATAAGTTCAAAAAGCCATTATAGAAACCCATAGGAAAATCCAGAGGGAACCCATGGCGAATTCTCTTCCGGGTTTTTGGATTACAAGCTGAACAGCTCTATCGTTGTATAGTGGAGAAGTTATTAGTACAGAGGTCCTTTCACTGCTTGTTGAGAATAAAGTTTAGTTTAACTTGTTATTTGTGTCCAAAGATGAGCTCCACGGATCCATATATCATTGAATAATATCTCTTTTACAATTTTACTCCCTTTCTGTTTTTTACACAGTTGTTGAATAAAAAAAGAAACATTTAATTCAAATTACACATGGATGTGCAAAAGAAACCATGCACATCTTCTCTCATTATATGCGCTCACTGGCTGATGCCGAGATCTTAAAGAGACAGTACCGATTTAGTGTTCTACATATCAATGTAAATACTTGTAAAAAGTACAAATTATGCAAGTAAACAATACAAATTTAACAAAACTACATATACAACATAATATATGCAATTTCAAGACAATTGATGGAATAGACTGAATATAACAATTTTTCAAAAGCTAAAATGTGACCAATTTGATGAACATTGTAACAAATGTATCCATATGAATCGATATCGAAAGATTGTGAATTGGAATCGAAACGGGAAATCTGTATCAATACCCAGCGCTACTTGCTACAGAAATGCAAAATCCAATGAGCCTTAATGCAATTCTAGTTAAAGGGGTCCTATGACGAGGAAACACTTTTTCCTTGATCTTTTGAGGTAAAAAAAAATGTATGCAATACATAAACATACAGTAACGTTCAAAACAGCATTTATTGAAAATAACCAGCAAAATCAACTTCTGACATCAGATACTGTAAATGAATCAAAACATGACCGTCCAAGTTTACCTGTCAACAACACCTTTTAGCTGATCAGAGACTAGTAAGTGAGGTAGTAAGGAGGAACTAGGATAGATACTATTTTTCCTAAACAACAAAGTTAATCCAAACTTATGCTGTTTCTGGCTATCTGCAGAGCACCTACCACATTCCATTAGAAACTAAGGCCACATCCACACTAATACAACCTAGAATGAACAGAATGAATGCTACAACAACTACATTTTTGCAAACTGAGATTTACGTGCCGCAATCTACGTTTCGCAGGAATTTTCTGGTGAAATTAACACTAGCGGCACTACAACAACTGTGCGTTTTATTCACTTTCACACAAATCACGACTACAACGGCTTTTTCACTCTATTACTCACACACTGCTAAGTTCTGATACTTTTGAAAAAACTTTTGCTCTAAGGCATCATTTGAAAAATGACACATTTTAATGCTTTTATTACAGACCCACCTACATTTACACACGTATTCCAATGTAATTAGCTTGTGTGGTAGCTCACCTGATAGAGTGTTGGACTTTGGACTCAGAAGACTCACCGTTCAATCCCGGTCAAGGATGCAAACTGACACGTGAGACGAAAGTGTCATAGAAGCAACGCGAATTTACGTAGTTGCTTCGGAATATGTGCTTTTCATGTCGCATTTAGTTTTAGGACACTATCGGTTAGGTTTAGGTGTTGGTTAAGGGTAAGGTATGTCTATCTTGTTCATCTCTCATTTATTTTTTTAGGACAATGTTGGTTTAGGGTAAGGACGTCTGTTTTGTTAATCTCTCATTTATGTTTCAGAACAGTATTGGTTAGGTTTAGGTGTTCACCTCTCATTTTGTTCACCTCTCATTTATCTTTTAGGACACTATTGTTTAGGTGTTGGTTTAGGGTAAGGATGTCTGTTTTGTTCACCTCACATTTATTTTTAGGACACTATTGTTTAGGTTTAGATGTTGGTTTAAGGTAAGGATGTCTGTTTTGTTCACCTCTCGTTTATTTTTTAGGACACTATTGGTTAGGTTTAGGTGTTGGTTTAAGGTAAGGATGTCTGTTTTGTTCACCTCACATTTATTTTTAGGACACTATTGGTTAGGTTTAGATGTTGGTTTAAGGTAAGGATGTCTGTTTTGTTCACCTCTCGTTTATTTTTTAGGACACTATTGGTTAGGTTTAGGTGTTGGTTTAAGGTAAGGATGTCTGTTTTGTTCATCTCTCATTTATTTTTTAGGACACTATTGGTTAGGTTTAGATGTTGGTTTAAGGTAAGGATGTCTGTTTTGTTCATCTCTCATTTATTTTTTAGGACACTATTGGTTAGGTTTAGATGTTGGTTTAAGGTAAGGATGTCTGTTTTGTTCATCTCTCATTTATTTTTTAGGACACTATTGGTTAGGTTTAGATGTTGGTTTAAGGTAAGGATGTCTGTTTTGTTCACCTCTCGTTTATTTTTTAGGACACTATTGGTTAGGTTTAGGTGTTGGTTTAAGGTAAGGATGTCTGTTTTGTTCATCTCTCATTTATTTTTTAGGACACTATTGGTTAGGTTTAGATGTTGGTTTAAGGTAAGGATGTCTGTTTTGTTCACCTCTCGTTTATTTTTTAGGACACTATTGGTTAGGTTTAGGTGTTGGTTTAAGGTAAGGATGTCTGTTTTGTTCATCTCTCATTTATTTTTTGGGACACTATTGGTTAGGTTTAGATGTTGGTTTAAGGTAAGGATGTCTGTTTTGTTCACCTCGTTTATTTTTTAGGACACTATTGGTTAGGTTTAGGTGTTGGTTTAAGGTAAGGATGTCTGTCTTGTTCATCTCTCATTTATTTTTAGGACACTATTGGTTAGGTTTAGATGTTGGTTTAAGGTAAGGATGTCTGTTTTGTTCACCTCTCATTTATTTTTTAGGACACTATCGGTTAGGTTTAGGGTAAGGATGTCTGTTTTGTTAACCTCTCATTTGCTTTAAGAACACTATCGGTTAGGTTTAGGTTAAAGTTTTAGGTTAAGGAGGTGCTTTTTACTCATTAAAACCTCCGTCTAACATTCACCTGAAAAACCTAGTCTAATTACGACACCATTTCACCCCCTGCTTGACATTCCACTGGGAAACTGCAGCGAAACGTGTAATGAGGCACGTAATTTCATTTTGCAAATATGTTGCCATGGTCACATAATTTTCATGATATCAGGGTGCACTAATCTGTTTAAATTTGAAAACTCAGCTTTCAGTTTCCTAACGTCATAGTTTTCCAAAGTATGCAGTAATAGAGAGCTGTGCATTAAATTAATGCGTTTTCAAACAAAAATATACTAGAGTAGTTGTGACCGAAATTATGACCGTTTTGGCACAAAATGTTGATACCATTTTAAGTGGACCTCACAGGGAAAATTTACTGGGGTAAAAAAGGTATGATATTACCCCTTTAAAATCAACAGTTTCAGTCTTAAGCCCTATTCAGTCGGGACTAGTTTTCCCTGAAGTGGTTATTGAAATTCGTGTTTCACAGACGTACTTTGTGATTTTAATCCCGTCCGAATCTGACAAGTCTGTGTTTTTCTCACGCAACCTCTGTAAAATTTCCAGAGCAAATTACCTACTGTTTTTCGGCTAACTCAGTGGTCCTCTGAGAAATCTAATCCCGTCTGAATGCGAATGTCTGTGATTGCTGATATTGAATTTTCACAATGCTTCTCCTCATGTATTTTGACCTATATGAACTACCGTTATGATCGCACTTACGCGCGCCATCAGCAACAATCTTCTGCCTGCTGCGCGACTTTAAATTTGGATGTAGATTTTTTTTGCCATCCAACGAAAAATAAGACAATACAATTAACAAGGAGAGCCAAATCACAGAAACAGCTAAGACTGGCCACTGTAATATCAGCATCTGGTAAAATACTCACCTTAATTTCTCCACTTAGTTAAGTAATGTTATAATTATATTTATTAATTACCCAATTACAGTGTTTATTGTAAGCAGCCACTTCTATAAACTCATGCAAATTTATAATGTATAATTAATTACAATTAAATCAAATTAAATAATTATTTTAAATAATGTGTAGGCTAATTTTAAATTGAAACTGAAGTTTAAAAGATTCGTTAATTTTATCACCTAAATTATGTGTTCAACCTTCTGTAATGCCCACATCTAGAAAACAGACACTCCCACCTCTGTAATAAACACGGAGATATTTAGTCATGTCCGAATCGGTACATTAAATCTCAGACATCATGTGATAATAACTGTTACTCAAACGTCATTTAGAAAACTAATCCCATCCGAATAGGGTTTAAGTTTTAGAATACATTAGCTATTCTGATGTCAAACTATTTTTGGACCATTAAAAAAGCACAGGAAATGAAGATAGATAGACATATGTCACTGTTGTCATCACTTCTGGCTCCCTTCAGATGAAACGCTACAGTTGGTCAGTCTCGACGGGTTTCACGTGTCGTTAACAGTTTGCTGATAATCTCACACATGGAGGAACAAATGTCACATTACTCACAGTTGATCCGAAGTACTTTGGTGACAAAATTATGCCCAGAAGTGAGCTTAACTTGACAAGACCTCCCTTTAAGGATGTCCTGAAAAGCTCTCGACTTGTTCTAACACATTTAAAAATGCCGCCTCGAGAAGTGTTACGACACAGTCTTGATGTCAGCGATGTCAAACGCCACTGACTCTCGTGGGTCTCGTGACCGACTGCGAAGAGCTCAAGTTCATATGTATCTTTTGAATAAGATTTGACTGAGCTCCTAGCTAGGATCAGGATTATTGTGAATACTTTTATCTGCTTGTTACGTCTTTTATATTGCTTAGAATTGGTTAGGTTTAGGTAGAGATGGGGTCGGGCACTCATAAATATCTATATTATAGTGCAATGTAAATAAAATGATTGTGGCTAAATTTACCCTTGTGTTACCCATTTTATATAGTTGATAACTGATTAGGTTTAGGAGATCTTAAATATCTATATGATGGCATAATGCGACTACACTTACTAAGTATAAAACCTATTGCTGTTAAACACGCGACAATATCCAAAGGTTGACAGTGACACGTCCCTTATGAGGCTGCCCTCTGTTTACCTGCTGCTTGCGTCGTAAACAAATGCTAAAGCGTGCTTTTCGTGAACGTAGATTGACCCGCTGGGCTCTTGCACAAATAGCTGTATTTGATGCCTCGGGAGTGAGAACAGATTTGAAGTCTGTAGTCATTATAATTAACTATATATAAACTGAACAAGTCTATGGTATGTCCTCATTTAGACAGCCAAGTAAATGTGTGTTAGAGTGTGTGTGCATGAGAGAATGGCAAAGAGTGGATGAGGAAAAGATATGGTAGCGTTTCATGGCATTCTGCAATAAGAAATGAGAATGTGTGTGTGTAAGAGTGAGTGTTAGTGTGTTTGTGCATGCAAGAGTGTTTGGAGCTGATAAGGAGAAAAAGGAACACACTCTTTGCTCTTTTAGACTCCACAGGAAAAACAATGGCACTTCTGACATACAGTAAACAAACCATAACACACACACACACACACACACACACACAGATCTAGCCACCATGCTTTAATTTCTATATCTCACTACAATATACTTTTGAGTGTGTAGAAACACTCCATAAACACACACACACATCTACTTGTCTAATTAAGGATATAGCATAGACTGCAGCTAATTATAATGACTGAATACTAACCCTAAAAACCAAAACAAAAAAAAAACCAAAATTCCTTTAAAATATTATTATTTACTTAAATCGTTTTTTTCAAAATTGAGGACATCTCTAAAGAGCTTTTCACACTGGGTTTACACATGGTTACCATCTTTTTAAACCTCCTTTTTGAAAGGGGGATAGCACTGCTTTTATCCCTGGGTTATGAAACCCTACTCTAGAGCAGGATTATCCCTGCATTTCAGAGCCAAATGCTATACAGTGACGATGTTTACATGCACTTTAGAAAACGGTTTATTCCAGTGTTTTTGATGAAAGCGCTGTTCTGACATGTAAACGAGAACGCTGTTTTCCGTACGCCGTTTAAGGGATTAAGAGAAAGCGGTTTAACACACCCAGGTTGCACCCAGAGAATGCAGCTTATGTGGCCATGTAAATGCAGATAACTAGACTGGATAACTAACGTCATAGCAGTTTATGCAATACATCATATAAACAAGTCAACACAATGGAAAGAATTCAATATTTCTGGGAGTACAGTGGGAAAATGGAAAACACATACACTATAAACTATACCCATTTATACACCAATTTAAAATATTGACTACTGTTCATAAACTCAAGTTTATTGGGGAATCCCGAAGTTTTATGTGAGAGGGAAACCCCACTATGGAAGCACAATTCCACTGCAGGTCACAATAGAAAATTAAGGAAACAAACACAGCGACAACTCTGGAATATCTGGAAATAAAGTGAAGCAATGCAAAAAACAGCTTTATGGTGTCCATGAAAACAAGCTCACTGTCAAACGATCCGGTTTTCGTCCTAAAAAGAAAATGGGCTAAAATTTTGCTTTACTTTGAGACTGACATTTCAGTGCATCCGTTGTTTTTATAGTTATTGTTACTATTGTAAAATAATGATAAATAAAATAGGGTCTCCTCTGAACAGTGTAAGAAACTTTAAGAAATGTCATACTGGTTATCGGATTTTCCAGAAACAGGCGTTGTTGAGAGAAAAAAAAAAAAACACAGACCAGTCACATCCGTGTATAAGTCATACTTTTAGTCTGACAGAAGTTGCGTGCGGCTGGCATTACGACCCAGGTGTTTCTCTCAAGGTCTATGGTGTATTTGGGCACGTTTTAATCTGGAGCATCAGCTTTAAGTAATCATTTAAGTAATGGTTTTGTTTTATGAAAAAATTCCAAAAATACTCCACATCTGTTTATAACAACTGTGTGCTTGCACATACAAAAAACAAAACAAAATAAATTTTAGTCTTGTATTTTATTCATTATTTTAATGACTGTTGATCAGTATATTTCTGAAGTTTGCAACTCCATTTGCTGTGTACTAATTGTTTGGATTTCTGTTTTTATGAGGGGTGTGATGAACGTCATTTTGTGGAGATTGTGAGGAGCTGTGCATGATAGAGGTCTTGTTCTGTTTTTAAGATGTTATGAGTATTTATACTGGTTGCATGAAATAATTTGTATAGGCAAAATACTCTGAATAAACGCAACTACTATCTATGTTAATGTCTATGACTGATGTTTTCATCTCTTTGTAAGAAAGCACATGTGTTTTGGTGTGCAGTGTGCTTGACAGACCGACATCAATTATGTATAAATTATATAAGTCGCTTTGGACTATAAGTCACAGGACCTTTCAGATGAAAAAAGTAGTAGTGACTTACAGGTGCATCTCAATAAATTAGAATGTCGTGGAAAAGTTCATTTATTTCAGTAATTCAACTCAAACTGTGAAACTCGTGTATTAAATAAATTCAATGCACACAGACTGAAGTAGTTTAAGTCTTTGGTTCTTTTAATTGTGATGATTTTGGCTCACATTTAACAAAAACCCACCAATTCACTATCTCAAAAAATTAGAATATGGTGACATGCCAATCAGCTAATCAACTCAAAACACCTGCAAAGGTTTCCTGAGCCTTCAAAATGGTCTCTCAGTTTGGTTCACTAGGCTACACAATCATGGGGAAGACTGCTGATCTGACAGTTGTCCAGAAGACAATCATTGACACCCTTCACGAACGAACGACTCAGACCAAAAGAGTTGAAAGGTAAACTAATCATTTCTGTTTCCTGTACAGCACCTATGTGGTTTTCACGTTACAAACGAACGAAGGTTGCGCAACGCATATGCGCGGCCAACACAAAATGAACGAATCACTCTCTGAGACTACTTGTTCTTCTGAGTCACATAAAAGATTCATTCAAAATGAATGAATCTTTCATGAACGACCCATCATTACCGCAAACATCCTCGTCGGACATGTTGAGGTGGAACACGCCAATGCTGATGGTGAGGATGTTTTTTTAAATACATAGCCTATTTAGTATTATATAAATTGTAGTTGTGGTGGTCCTTAATTTTCGGTGGGTGCTCCTAAATTATTGCTGGTGCTTCTAACTTTTTGAAGTTTGAAGTAAAAAAGTTAATTTCGAGCCCTGTTGTGGAGTACCTCGTGCAGTTTCTTGACGGTTTTGCCAGCGCTGCAGCTGCAGGAGTTCCAGTTGTCGGTGCCGCATGCACAGTTTCCACCGCATCGCTGCACCAGCAGGCATCGTGGGAAAAACACAGAGTTGGTCGCCTTCAGCTCCTCACGGAGGTTCACTGAAAAATTGCGTGGCGTGCAGCTGTACTGCTTCACATCGTCATAGAGTCGGTCAAGATCAACTGAGAGAGAAAGATACCGACTGGGTTTAGTACAAAAAAAAAAAACAAATACTGTAGTTTTTAAAAGGGGTGCTGCAGTGTGAAGCATTTACCCATGTTTGGGTAATTTCAACAATGCTGAAATTATGCAGGGCGGCTAGATCAGCGAGTATGTGTGTGTGTGTGTGTGTGTGTGTGTGTGGGCAGGTTTAAGTGGTTTACGAGGACTTTTTTTTAGGTTACAAACTGGTAATTACAAGGGTATTATGCTATAAATATGTTTTATGAGGACATTTCTAGTGTCCCCATAATTCAAATCACTTAAACATACTAAACTATGTTTTATTGAAAATGTAAAAATGCAGAAAGTTTTTTGTGAGGGTTAGGTTTAGGGGTAGGGTTAGGTTTAGGGGATAGAATCTATAGTTCATACAGTATAAAAATCATTGTCTATGGAGAGTCCTCATAATGATAGCTGCACCAACATGTGTGTGTGTGTGTGTGTCTATGTGTGGGAACAACATTCCAGTGTGCTGTTTTGAATTTTTCTTCTCACTTATGAGTCACATAACTGCAATTTGTTCAGGGATGGACAGTGAGAAAGAGAGGAAATAAACGAAGAGGAGGAGAAATCACATCCGTCTGCCTCATAAAAATCGAGTGACTGGTTAACAGTGTCTGCCTCCACAGTGTGTGTGTGTGTGTAAGAGAGAGAGACTTCTGTTAGTATGTATAGTGTGTATAGTGTGCCAAAGACCCCGTTTTCAACTGGTATTAACATTTACATTTACATTTATGCATTTGGCAGATGCTTTCATCCAAAGCGACTTACAGTGCACTTATTACAGGGACAATTGCCCTGGAGCAACCTGGAGTTAAGTGCCTTGCTCAAGGACACAATGGTGGTGGCTGTGGGGATTGAACCGGCAACCTTCTGATTACCAGTTATGTGCTTTAGCCCACTACACCACCATCAATCACAATATTAAGATCTTGTCTTAGGTGATCCGATCACATGTGGTCAGGTGAGACACATTGCTGTTTACACTTGATCGTTTTAATGCATCTCCAGTGACCACGTGTGTTCGGATTTGGAGGGGAGGGTCTCCGTTTCATGACGACATACACCAATCACTATGTCAGTGTGTTACTTCATGATATTTTAGCACAACAAAGTCAGAAAAGACAAAGAAAGTGCAAAAAACAAACAAAAAAAAAAAAAAAACGGTGCTATTTCTCCCAGATGCAGTTGAAATTTAATCGAAGCACAAATGCAACATGTCACGCAGAATTATCCGTTATTTTAGTGGATTACCCATACTAAAGGAGCTTCAGGTGTTTGTGCTTGTCTTCTGTGCTGATATCACACTAAAGAAGATCCGTGAAGCTCTCATAACCGTGTATGTATTCTTTTAACGCCGCTCGTAACCAGAAACTTTAAACTTTTGTTTTAGTGCAGCTGTTGATTGACAAGTGAGGGGTGGTGCTTCACTGCTACCGAGAAGCATACAGGACGGATTAGCGTTTACACCTCAAATGAGATCTGGTCACATGCGTTTTTTAGGTTTTTTTTCTCCCCAATTTGGAATGCCCAATTCCCAATGCACTCTAAGTCCTCGTGGTGGTGTAGTGACTCGCCTCAATCCGGGTGCCGGAGGATGAATCTCAGTTGCCTCCACGTCTGAGACGGTCAATCCGCGCATCTTATCACGTGGCTTGTTGAGTGTGTTACCGCGGAGATATAGCGCGTGTGGAGGCTTCACACCATCCACCGCGGCATCCACGCACAACTCACCACGCGCCCGACCGAGAGCAAACCACATTATAGCAATCACGAGGAGGTTACCCCGTGTGACTCTACCCTCCCTAGCAACCTGACCAATTTGGTTGCTTAGCAGACCCAGCTGGAGTCACTCAGCACGCCCTGGGATTTGAACTCGCGACTCCAGTGGTGATAGTCAGCGTCTTTACCACTGAGCTACCAGGCCCCCGGTCACATGCGTTTTTGACTACATTCATACGTGGTTTTTGCAATCCCATCACTAAACGTTTTAGACCCCGTTTAGACATGTATTTAGGGCTGACCACATGTGATTGTATCACCCGAAATGCATCTTAATACCAGGTGGAAATGGGGGTCAAAATGACATTGAAAAGCATTTTTATCTGACTTATTCTTTTTTTTAAAAACATGGTTAAATTACACTGTAATTTGATTGTGCAGACTGTGAATGAGAATAAAGAAAACGATTATCACAGTCACTTGAAACGAGAAAAGTGTCATTTGATGGCGATTACACACCTGATAACATTAATGTAAGTGAACAGAACTGCTCAAAACGTGTCTACAACACACTCCAGTGCTGTGAACTCTTTATTTACAACAATGACCTGAATCTATTCATAAATGAATTTTTAGTTTTTAGCTTTGCTAATGTAATACATGTTCATTTAGGAATGAGGAATGACTCATAGTTTAATCCATAGCATGCTCTTCTCAAGATTTATTTTAAAATGGTAAAAAACAGAGCAAAACTACTGCATGTATCCTCTATAGGTATCTTGTGTCACTGTTACAAGTGACCTGACAACGTTTGCATATTTTTTAATAATTTCTATAAAATTCAGCTTAAAACTACTTCAACACACATTACTCCCGTAGTCTCTCTTTAGAAAAAATTAAATGCTTGTCAGATGAAATTGGTGGACGGCAACACTTGCTAACATAGGATTGGTCAGTCACACTTTTGGGGCGGGGCTTAGCGAAGGGTCAACTGAGTACTCCAAGTGTCCTGAGATATCGATGAGAAACCTCATCTATATTTGTGTGTGTGTGTGTGTGTGTGTGTGTGTGTGTGTGTGTGACTCACGTTTGTGTTTGCGGTCGGCATAAAATGCTCGCGGTCTGTAGTAGTGTGTGTGTGTGTACAGTTGCTCCAGGTCTTCTTGCCAGGTAAACGGGTTCAGGTGTCTCAGCAGCTCTTCCACCGTGTTGACGCTGGCGATGTCATAATCCAGCTCGGACACAGACAGTGGGACGTCCGTCCCAGAAATCTCCTCCAGGTCCTAGAGAGGCACATGTGTCAGATTATTAGGACTGGATATTGATACATCCTTCCCGTTTCTATTTTATTCCGATTCATTTGGGTCCAAATGTCAATTTTGCTTACATATGAAAGAAATGATCTCTCAGCTAATGCTGTAAATTATACAGGGGACCGTCTAACATGGTACATTACAGAAAATAAATGTGACAAATTTTCTTTTATCGTTACTTTTTCATTATTTTGGTCACATTTATTTTTTCTTTTAAATGCCATGTATTCCACTAATAAATATGATGTCTTGAAATTGCATATATTATACACCATGTTGCATGTTTATTTTTCACGTGTATTATTTGCACCTTTTACAAGTATTTACATTAATACAGTGCTGTATTCTTCTGTTTTTGTGTATAGAGATCACAGATCAGTCTTTCACAACGCTGTGGGGGAAATTTGGCCCACTCTTCTTTGCAGAACTGCTTTAGCTCAGCCACACTGGAGGGTTTGAGCATGAACTGCCATTTAAGATCCTGCCACAACATCTCAATCGGGTTCAAGTCAGGACTTTGGCTAGGCCACTCCAAAACTTTAATTTTGCTTCTTTTGAGCCGTTCAGAGGTGGACTTACTCTACGCTTTGTATCATTGTCTTGCTGCATAATCCAGTTGCGCTTGAGCTTCAACTCACGGACTGATGACCGGACGTTCTCCTTTAGGATTTTCTGGTAGAGAGCAGAATTCATGTTTCTCTCAATTATTACAAGTCGCCCTGGCACTGAAGCAGCAAAACATCCCCACACCATCATACTACCACCACCATGCTTGATCGTAGGTATGATGCTCTTTTTATGGAATTCTGTGTTTATTTATGCCAGGTGTAACGGGACCCCATCTTCCAAACAGTTCCACTTTTGACTCGTCAGTCCACAGAACATTCTCCCAAAAGGTTTGAGGATCATCAAGGTATGTTTTGGCAAAATTCAGATGAGCCTTAATGTTCTTCTGGGTTAGCAGTGGATTTCACCTCGCCACTCTTCCATGGATGGCATTTTTGGCCAGTGTCTTTCTGATAGTGGAGTCATGAACAGTAACCTTTATTGATGCGAGAAAGGCCTGCAGTTCCTTGGATGTTGTCGTTGGCTTTTTTGTGACTTCCTGAATGAGTCGTTGCTGTGCTCTTGGAGGAATATTGGAAGGTCGGCCACTTCTGGGAAGGTTCACTACTGTGCCAAGTTCTCTCCATTTGGAGATAATGGCTCTCACTGTGGTTCTTTGGAGTTCCAGAGCCTTTGAAATAGCTTTGTAACCCTTCCCAGACTGATGTATTTCAATCACCTTTTTCCTCATCATTTCTAGAATTTCTTTCGACCTTGGCATAGTGTGTGTTACTGGGTGAGACCTTTTAGCCAACTTCATACTACTGAAAACATTCTATTCAGGTGTTGATTTGACTGAACAGGGCTGGCAGTAATCAGGCATGGGTGTGTCTAGTCCAGCTGAACTCCATTATGAATGCAGTTTCATAGATTTGGATTTCGATAAGACGCGCATGGAAGTTGTGACCACAAAGGTCACTGTAATATTCTCACCATGATGCTGATGGACCGTTTACAGATTGTCTGATGCAAATTGCACACAAAACAATACGATTTTCAAATATATACATTAAAAGTATTAATTAAAAAAAGAAGAGAACTTCTGTTGGTTGTTTTACATGTCAGTCAGACGGTCTCTCCCTGTCTAAGTGGGCGGTTGTTGTTCAGAATAAGCTGCAATGTGGATCAGACTTTACGCCAAAGGTCAAAAGTTTGGCATGACTTTCCGAGGCATGTTTAAAGACATGTTCCGGGTTCAATACAAGTTATTCTCAATGGACAGCATTGGAGACATCCTGTCAATTTATACAGCAAATCATTTTGTCTCAAATCATTTGGTCTCATCTGTAAAAACAAACAAAAATCTACGGAGCAAGTCTACAGAGCAAGACACTGCATCAGGATAAGCTTTAAAATACATGGCATTTTGAAAGTATCACCACAAGATGTAAACATTAAATGTGTTAAAATGAAACAAGTGTGATAAAATCACTTTTTAACCTTATTTGTGCAAAGTTATATCCAATATTTCAACTCTTGTCATCAGCATGTAAAGCCAGTAAATTGTACATGAAACGGACAAGGATACCAGAAGTTCATCTGGCTAGAAAAGTTGGACTTTGCACCGTTAAAAGGATTATTTAGACACTTTACATCTCATATAACAAACATTTTTGTGCTAAATAAATATATGAGTACTTATCATCTGCATACTTCTGTTTTTAAATGCTCTGGTACACTTGTCCCATAGACTTCCATTGTAAGTGCATTTCTGTAAACATGATTTTTGTT
Organism: Myxocyprinus asiaticus; assembly: GCF_019703515.2. Lineage (NCBI taxonomy): Eukaryota > Metazoa > Chordata > Actinopteri > Cypriniformes > Catostomidae > Myxocyprinus > Myxocyprinus asiaticus. Next base: position 41,713,332 of record NC_059374.1, on the reverse strand, counting down.
TGCTTTACAAACTGAGGGATAATATTATATTATTTTCAGTGGAAATTAAAATATGCCCTTTCATTCTTTTTATCTCACCGTTTCTCATGACACTTACAGACATTATTGTAACAGATTCCCAGTTCATCAGAGAAGCGAGAGGTGAGCTGTTCTGAAACAGAGAGAGATTTTAAAAATTTATTTTCATTTTCACTTTTCTGAAAATTTCTCAAAATTCTGAATTCAGCATCAGTGCCTGAAGAATTGTGGAAAAGTCATTAACTCTCCTGACTGGAAACAGACTTGACATACAGCAGCTCCAGCCAAAAATGCTCCAGACATGAGTGATCTTTCACATACACTCAGATCACACATGTCATCACCGGTCAAGGGGGCGTGGCTAGAGTTATCACAGCCATGACATTTAAAACCAGCAGAAAACGGCAACACTAAAGGTGAACGTTAACAATCCATCATGACACTTAGATTAACAAGCCCATCAATCTAGAACTGCTTTTACATCCTACTAATGAAGGACGAGAGTGAAAGGGAGAATGTGGAGCTGGTAACTTATTGTATACTAAAACGAAAATAAAAAGATTGATTTAAAAAGATTATAATTAACAGATAAATTAACTAGTGAGTGTTAAAAACGTTTAAACAAGACTTTACTTTCCAGAGATCCACAGTGCTAAAAGTGCCTGAAGTTGAAGAAACACAAAAAGATATATATTGAATATCTTAATATTTAATAAATTAACTTTCATTTAAGAATACAAGGTCTGTTTGCCTCTGCACTGCACTGTAAATGACTCCACACACAAACACACACAAACTTCCCTGTGCTGCCACTGCAAAATGATTCTCGTTATATAAATCTGCACCCTTGGCAATGCAGACAATAGCAGGGGGTCAGAGGTAGCGGGCGTTCTGTTATGATGATGTTTCCCATCAAAGATTAGAGTCCCTATGGGCGTTTGATGTGACACACAAACAGAGAAACCTTACGCTAATGTTCTCGGAGCGAAGCGGGAATGTGGAATGTCAGGAATACAGCAGATTCAGTGAATTACACACGCCGGATCCAGAACGGACAAACTGCCACCTATGAACCTAAAAGATCAGCAGCTGCAGGGGTCAATGCTGCTTAAAGATAATGTGGAATCAAAACAGACTCTCTTTACTTTATTATTTAATGTTCCTGGTCTTATTGTGCACAATAAGTGCATGTTATTACACCACCAGTGAAACATTTGAACACATTTACTCATTCTTTCTAATATTTCCACATGTTAGAATAACAGTAAAGTCATCAAAACTAGGAAATAACACAATGAAAGTATGGGAATTATGAAGTGACCAAAAAAGTCAAACAAATCAAAACTGCCTTACAATTTATCTTCTTCAAAGTTTGACTGCTTTTCTTTCTTTATCCCATCCAATTCGTCCATTGATCTAAAATAATTGCCAGAATAGAAAGTAATCCAGAATAGAATTATAACTAAAAATATAGCTGCAAGCAGCAATTACGGGGCCAAGCACCGAAATGGCAAGCATTGCACAGCATTAACCATAAACCAAAAATCACATATGACATAAAGTGCAAACACACACAACATTACACATCGCCATGGGATGGATTTTAACCTATGACTTTCCGATCAACAGGTCACTTCGCATTCATGTAACTTTACAACAAAACGAAAATCAAAATGTGATTGGAGAAAAGCCCAGAAAACATTTAAAAGCACAATGCAAAGATCTCTGTAACAACAGAAATTTTAACTGCATGAATTGTCAAGGTGGGGATTCAAACCTAGGACCCTTGAAACTATAAATCAGTGCTTTAACATACTGAGCCACCCAGCTGACACCAGGCTGATGGCAAAGAGACACCACAAGGTTAGAGTTAGCACACAAGTGTGGATTATCTTTTAAACTATAGGTGGTGCTGTCTCAAAACTGCTCAGATATCCTCAGGACATGATGTTTATAATGCATAAAAATGGTCTTTTAAATCTGACAATGCTTTTAAAAGATATATCACTTTTTAATAAAATTCAATGTGGCAGAGGGACAGTGAAATCTGCATGACCTAAGGAATCAAAAGACACCAACCTCATTACTTTAATACATACGGTTCAAAAGTTACAGACAAAAATAGCCTTTTTTTTTACCCATAAGGTGCTGTCTCCAAACTTTGATCATGGTCCTGATGTAGCATACCAAGTTTCGTTTTGATAGGACAAACCTTTGTCGAGATACAGCCTCACATCCAGTTTTACATTGATCCTCGTTAAATTTGCGCTGCTGTAACTTTTAAACAAAGGCGAAAATCTAAATTCTTTACTAACATTTCTGTGCGGCTCAGTCTAGAGATTATTTTGAGCCATTGTTTGGACAATTCGGAAAAAGTTTGAAGGATATGAAACTTTTAAACTGTAAACGTGATTATCCAAGATGGCAGCTACTGTAATGGGTGGAGTTATAATGTATCGGCTTTCATTTGAAACATTAAGAGGAGAGAACTCATTTTGTTTCTCGGAGAAACGGTTCAAAAGATACACACAAAAGAAAATTGAAAATTTGGACTGGTGGTGGTGCTATGGAGTTTGTCCTAGAGGTCCCAGATTTGCCATGGGGACTATTCATGACCATCCCTATAAGTGTGCCAAATTTCATCATTTTCCTACAAACGGTTCTATGGGCTGCCATAGAATTCCACTGGGGAGGAATAATAATAAATATTGCTGCAAGCAGTGATACTGGGGTCAAGCCAATTATCGGCACCATGAGCAGCAAAAGAAGCTTTGTGACATGTTTTTGGTTAAAGTCCAATGAACAGTGTATGAGGAGTTAGAAAAAGTAAACTTTCAATCATAAAAAAAAACAGATTTATTTTAAAATTAACAAAAAAAAGCTAGTTCTTAGAATTTTTGTCCAGTATGTGGCGCTGATCTGAAACTGCTCAGGTAGTATCTGGACATGATGGTTATCATGCTGGAAAGGGTTATAAGCCAAAATAGCAATTTTTCTATCTCCTGATCAGTAGGGGGCAGTGCACCAAAACACTGCAGGTAACCTCAGGGCCTAATGTTGATGACATGTACCAAGTTTCATCCCAATCCCTCAAAGCGTTGCAGAGATACAGCCTCAAGTACAATTTTGCAGGTGATTCGTCGAATTCGTTGAAGCGCCATTCGAAAATGGTATGGTTTATCAAAATTCTGTGAAGTGCTTTTTGTCGCGAGTGCCTCTAGATGATGCAGGCCAATTTTCGTGCAAATCGGACAAACAGTCTAGGAGGAGTTCGAAAAAGTAGGTTTTCAAAACATTTAAAAATGGCGGACAGGAAGTTTGCTCGATCATGACATAATTGGTATCATTGTTCTCGGCATAAACCACGGAATCTATCAAGACCAGTCTCATGACAGTAGGCAAAAGGAGTCAATAGCTATTAGCATTTTTAGAAATAGCATTATAATTTTTGACCACAAGTTCTATCTGAAACCTTTTGATTCCCTTCAGAGCATGATGCCAAAGACACATACCGAGTTTTGTAACGATACGCCAAGTCATTGGTAAAATACAGCATTTTATGACTAAATTCAAAATGGCCGACGTCCAAAATGGCCGACATTGGAATTTTGCATATTGTTGGACTCGCTATACCCCACTGAATCTAATGAGACCAATTGATTTTATGACAAACTGTTCAGAAGTTATAAGCAAAAATGTTCTTTTTTCATATCTCGTGACCACTAGGCAGCACTGTTCCGAAACTGAGCAGGCACCCTCGAGTCATGTTTGGTATGAATATGCTAAAGCGTTATGGAGATATACCCTCACGTCCATTTTGGCGTGCTCTTCGTCAAATTCGTTGAAGTGCCATTCGAAAACGGGGTGGTTTATCAAAATTCTGTGAATGTGTTTTTGTCGTGAGTGCCTCTAGAGATGATGCAGGCCAATTTTCATGCAAATTGGACACACGGCCTAGGACGAGTTAGAAAAAGTAGGTTTTTCAGAAAATTCAAAATGGCTGAAAATTTTAATGACGGAAAATGACATCATAGGGTGCAATCTAATCATCTTGAGCCAAGGAATCAGAGGAAAAAATAATTTTGTTTCAAGTTATTTAAAGTTATTATCAAAGTTATTAACATAAACGTGAGTGCAAATTTGGCCAGTTGGTGACGCTAGAGGGTTTGAGGTAGAGACACCAAACTTGCGGTGGTAACAGATCAGACTGTCCTCTATCTGTGTGCCAAATTTCAGAACTTTCCCACAAGCGGTTCTATGGGCTGCCATAGGCTCAAGAGCGAAAGAAGAATATTAAGAAGAAAACTAACGCCACTTCGGGGCTTGACCCCTAATAATAATACAAATGGATACAATAGGGGCTATGCACATTCAATGCTTGGCCCCTAAATACATATAGAAAATAAAATACCCCATAAAAAGGTATCATTATTTACAATAAAGAACATAAAAAACACAAATCCTTCAAAATAACATTAAAGGAAAGCTCTCTAATTATATGCAAAAACCTTGAACAGAGGCAATTATAATATACAAACAAGGCAATCATATGCTAGCACCCAAAAGAAAAGCTAAACAAGCATTACAGTCTAAAATTCCACAAGCAAATCAAACGCTTTGAAAAGGTCTATGAAACACAAGTACATCTTCCCTGTTGAACAACTCACACATCTGTGTTTCTGTCATTAACATACAAAAACAGAAAAAAAGGCCTTAATGAACGTTTCACACCTTTTATGAGGAATGAAAGAAGGAAAGAAGGAATGAATGAAAGACTAATAAGAAGAGAATAAAGACAGGAAAAAAGAAAGAAAGAAGAGATAAAGACAGACAAAAAAGAAGGGAATAAAGAACGGACTAAGAAAAAAGAAGGGATGAAGAAAAGCAGGAAAGAGAGAAAACAAAGAAAGAATGAAAGAAAAACAAACACGAATAAAAGGAAAAAAAAGAACAGACAGGCAGGCAAACAGAAAAGGACAGACAGAAAGAAATAAGTTCTTTAGAATTAATTTCCACAATTAAAACTCTACAACACTTCATCATTTACCAGTAACACATTCAGACAGAGCGCACACTACACTCTCACTTCAAAGCGTCTCTCACTCTTTCATCTCACTGTCGCTCACAATTCTTCTCTCTACAGACTCTCTTTTTTATGTTCTTGTTAAGCTCATCTCTTAACTTTTGTAAGTTCATCTGAGGTAAATGAGTATTTCAGATCAGGGACTGGTTTGTTCTGAGCAAAAACTGTATTTTTTCGTTCCGGTTCAGAAGTTCCGCAGCTTCCTTTCCAAAAGGTTACCGGTTAGAGCATAATAAAAGTACGGTTAATAACGTTCTTTTTAAAATGATAGTACTCTGCGCTAAGGGGTGGGTGAAATACCAATTGCAGTGTTGTCAAATCTCGCAAGAGAAACAAGCAACCTAGTCTGGAAAAACAATCCCAAAATAAACCACATGCCTCATCAAAATAAGCGAAAATTAGCAATTATTTTTTTCCAGTGTGGTGGATTTATCAGCATAGAAATCATAACAAGCATACAGTTAATTAACAGTTAAGTATCATTCTAATTACAGATCTGCTTCTCAGTCAAAACCCGGCAGCATGAAATCTGTATTAATGCATCATATCTAACAATAATTCAGCGAAGACTTGAAAACAGCTGATAAATGTACTTTTTATCTCTAATAATGTTTTCCTTGTATCTGGATTAACTGTGCATGTATATGTAGTAATTATATATACCGTAGTTGTTAAAAAGGTGTTCTCCATCCACAATGGGCAATTAGGCAAAGAAATGTGTGATGCAGCAGTTTCCTCCAGGATCAAAACACATATCTTTCATTTTTTCGAGCAACATGAATTGGTGTAGTTCCAAAAGTTTTGAATTATTTGGAGTCCCACAGACCACCAACCCCTAACCCTACAAAAATTAGCCATGATTTTACTACAGTAACCATAGTATCACCATGGTATTTTTCTAGTAAAATCATAGTAACCACAAAATTAAACTTGGTTACTATTAACTACTATAAACAACATGTTACTGTTGTAACACCATGGTTAGCACATAAGAATTATATAGTTTCCACCAAAACACATGGTTACTACAATATTACTACAGTAAAACCATGGTTAATTTTATCCGGATCAAATCCTCCTCTCAACATCCCGACCTTCACTGTGACCAAATCACTGTGAGGAATCTCTTTTATTTATTACTATAAGTAGTATTATAGGAAATATTAAGAGTAGAGACATGGGAAAAGTATGTCAAGAGGTGGGATTCGAACCGGGATCTCCAGCATGACAACACGTACAATACATATACCGTCGTTACACCCAGAGCTACTACAGCTGCACATGGGGGGGTGCAGTTTGTTGTAAAATTCGGTGTTTCCACCAGACTATTAGAGCGCAAATAGTGACTTAGTTATCCAATCTCTTAATCCACTAAATGTCTAACTCCTTAAAACCAGTTTAATGTCTCTGCCCCATCATGAAAAATTCAAATATGCCTGCCTTCATTTGATCAGCAGTTGACCCCAAATAAATCTGTCATGTGTGTCTTAAGTTTGGTCTATGCAGTGGTGGGCGGTGTTAGAATGAATAGCCTCTGCCAACAAGATGGGCTGTTTGCACTTAGTTAAATAAAAGCACATGAATTTAGCCTGATCCCACATGTGTCTATATGTGACTTTGTGTTTTATGTTACTCTGGAGAAATTAAATCAATAATGACACTCACCAGCAGAGAATAACAGATTTTGAATCCGGGTTTTGCAACAAAGTAGTCATCTGATTTGAAGGTGATTTTGATGAGGTTGGTTTTGGATGTGATTCGTGATGGAGCTCTCTGACCACACCAGCGGCCCCAAATTATGGTGCTGGTCTCAGAAATATCCTCCACTTCCACAAAATCATACCTGAAAACACACACACACACACACACACCTGTCAGTATTACCTGTCCAGGTAAAGCAAACATTTGTAATTGCTCACCAGACTATAAAAAAAAAGACACATACTACATCTTATCTGTACACAGGTGAGGACCACAAATGATTCATTATAAGTAAAAGCACAGATATCACAATCCCTTGTCAAATTTCTCCCAGTTTTTCTTTCCTCTCTTTTTCTTCAATCATCACGTCTTTCCTCTTCTTCATCCACTAAATTCAACTGTTCTCTCTTTTATTTCTGTTTTTGTCCTCAGTTATGGTTTTATTTTCAGTTCTAATGTCTCTGGGGTCTTTATAAAGTATCAGATTTACAGTAAAACCCTGTAACCTCAAGGACATAACCGTAACCCAAGTAATTCCACTCACAATCCCTGGTCCATTACTCAGTTTGAATCTCTTACTGGTTGTTAAAGATTTATAAAAATGTTTTAGCCCTGCAGTCTTTTATTTTCTGTTCCAGAGAGGCAGAATCAAATAACTAAACCCTGTTTAAAATGGTCACCTGGCACAATGTGATTTACTCAAGAAGGACATGTTCAACATCCTGGAAAAATATTCCTATCAACCAATCAGGTTTTAGGGTTTAAAGCTTTAGCTGTATGGTTAAGCTTTGTGCTGGGGTTGAACAACATTTCTATCAACCGATCATTTTCTCTGATTTTAGAGATAGTTTATGGTTAGGGTTGGAAGGGGTGGATGAATGAATGGAGGCGTATATGGATGGGTGGATGGATGAGTGAATAAATAACGAATAAGATTTGTTGTGTTTTAAGTGGCGTTAAGAAAGTGTTGCTTTGGATTGGTGTTGATGGTAAATACTGTATATTATGTTTAACGAGCATTAAATTCTGTGGTCTGTTATTTAATGATAATTAATCTCTCAGCACTCACTCTGAATTAGTGCTAATCAGAGGTCTGGTGCTTGATTACTCAAGAATCCAATGCAAGTAGCACACTCCTGGATCAACATTCTATGCTGGTCCAAGAAGTACACTCCAGTGAAACAGTCAGTATCCTCAGATTTTCGCAGTAGGGTTAGTTTTAGGGTTATCTTTATGTTAAATTAAATATCAATGACTTGGAATATGTCTACAAGGGGAAATTTTGCAACTAACGTCCAAGATTTGAGGTAAAATTGGAGATCCAGGGATCTGGTTTAAAAAGTCCAGAAGTCCACTTTAGACGATCTGGGGGTCGCCTTGAAGAAGATGAAGGACAGAGTTTCTGAAGTTGGAGTTAAGGGTAGAGGTTAGGGTCATCATTTTGGGCATAGAAAAGGGTTGGGAGTTAAGGGGTCCAGCTTAAAAGATTCTGTAAAGGTTCAGTTTGGTGTAGGGATCAGGATTAAAGCGAAGTTAAATGGGGTAAAAGGGTTGGGCTAGTGATTTACACAAGTAGGGTATGTTCCAGGATCAACATTCGTTGCTGGTCCAGGAACAACACTCCTCCAATTAAGCAATCAGTCTCCTAAGATTTTTGGGTATGGGTTATGTTAAATTAAATTCCAAAAACTTGGAATATCCATTGTCTACATGTGGCAAATTTGCAACTACCTCCCAATCTCTGAGGTAAAACTGGAGGTCCGGATTGAAAGTCCATAAGTCCACCTTGGAGGATATGGGAGTCACCCTAAAAGAGGGTGAAGGGTAAAGTAAAGGTAGGTGTCTGAGTTTGGAGTTAAGGGTAGAGGTCAGGGTCATAATTTTGGCTTAGCAAAGGGTTGGGAGTTTAGGGGTCCAGATAAAGAGGTACAGTAAAGGTTCAGTTAGGTGTAGGAATCAGGGTTAAAGTGAAGGTTAATGGCAGGTTAAAAGGGTTATCCTTGTGATTTACACAAGTAGAACATGTTCCAGGATCAACATTCTTTGCTGGTCCAGGATCAACACTCCTCCAATTAAACAGTCAGTCTCCTAAGATTTTCAGGGATGGCTTATGTAAAATGTATTTTAAAAAAATCTTGGAATATCTAGTCTACATGTGGCAAATTTTCAACTACCTCCCAATATTTGAGGTAAAACTGGAGGTCCAGGGGTCCGATTTGAAAGTCCATAAGTCCACCTTGAAGGATCTGGGTGTCGCCTTGAAGAGGATGAAGGTTAGAGTGAAGGTAGGTGACCAAGGTTGGAGTTAAGGGTAGAAGTCAGTGTTATTATTTTGGGCATGGCAAAGGGTTGGGAGTTTGGGGGTCCAGAATAAGATGGGCAAAGGTTTGGTTTGGTGTAATAATCAAGGTTAAGAGGAAGGTTAACAGGTTGGCTACCTGTTAAATTTTTTATTAATTTAAAAATTTTGTTAACTACGTACAAAGCTTTGAATTGTCTAGCTCCGCAGTACTTAAGTGACCTTCTACCATGTTATATTCCAACACGTTCATTACTATTGCAAAATTCTGGCCTGTTAATAGCTCCTAAAATATCAAAATCCACAAAAGGAGGTAGATCCTTTTCAGTGTTAATCTCCCTAACACTGTTCGAGATGCAGACACACTCACTCAGTTTAAGTCTAGACTAAAGACACATCTATTTAGCCAGGCATACACCTAATTTATCCTTCAACTCACAATTAGGTTGCTTTAATTAGGTCTGCCGGAACCAGAAACAGTTATCATGATCTATAACTCTGCAATAAATTTAATGGCATCTAAGCTAATATTATTTTATTTGTTTCCGTCTCAACCTCGGGACTCCTATCCTGAGGTCACCAGAACTGGCCAGATCCAGCTCCGTTCCTACTTGGTGTTGGACTCCACTGCTACGTGTCGCTGTGTGATGATGACTTATAGCAGCTGGTGCCAGCCAAACATCACTTCAGTCTATTACGATGGACTTCAGAGGATGAACTGATGCCAACTCCAACCATAAGACATGGGATACTTCATATGCCATAGCCTGAACCTTGGACTTAGGATAGACCTCACCAAAATTACCGGCCAGGTTGAACTGCGATGCACCTCATTAATCTCTGCCTGCATCACCTCGGTCTAATGATGGACTACACTCTTGAAATGGAATACATAGACTATCAATTAATTGCCAACAAAATCCTTCATCAGCCAACTAACAAGGACAATTGTGCTCCTTGAAACAACCACACCATCTTTTTCCAGAGCAGCCTGTATTTCTCCTGAGGTTACCTGTGGGTTTTTCTTTGTATCCCAAACAATTCTTCTGGCATTTGTGGATGAAATCTTTCTTGGTCTACCTGACCTTGGCTTGGTATCAAGAGATCCCCAAATGTTCCACTTCTTAAGTGATTGAACAGTACTGACTGGTATTTTCAAGGCTTTGGATATCTTTTTATATCCTTTTCCATCTTTATAAAGTTCCATTACCTTGTTACGCAGGTCTTTTGACAGTTCTTTTCTGCTCCCCATGGCTCAGTATCTAGCCTGCTCAGTGCATCCACGTGAGAGCTAACAAACTCATTGACTATTTATACACAGACACTAATTGCAATTTAAAAGCCACAGGTGTGGGAAATTAATCTTTAATTGCCATTTAAACCTGTGTGTGTCACCTTGTGTGTCTGTAACAAGGCCAAACATTTAAGGGTATGTAAACTTTTGATCAGGGCCATTTGGGTGATTCTGTTATCATTATGATTTAAAAAGGAGCCAAACAACTATGTGATAATAAATGGCTTCATATGATCACTATCTTTAAATAAAAGACAGTTTTTTTTGCATGATCAATCATTAACCAACATCTTCTGGAGTTTTGTGTTCCTTGCCACAGTCGCCTTCAGCTTGCTCACTGGGGTTATAAATACAATTATTATTTAATTACTTATTTTTTAAAATTCACAATCGTATTTTATCAAACTACACAATGATGACTCTAAGACATTATAGATATTACAGTTTTATCTTCTGTTAATGCATGATCTTCTGTAAAGCTGCTTTGAAACTATGTGTGTTGTGAAAGGCGCTATACAAATAAAAATGACTTGACTTGACTTGACTTGTTAAGGGCAGGCTGAAAGGGCTGGGCTTGTGATTTACACAAGTAGGACATTTTCCTGGATCAACATACTTTGCTGGACCAGGAACAACATTCCTATCAACCAAATTAGTGCTAGAGATTAGGGTAAAAGCAAGGGAATGATCAAGGTTGCAACTGTTTGACTTGAATGTTGTTCCAGCAACAACAAAAAATATTGACCCAGGAACAGGTTTGTGATGAGGAGGAGGGTGGGGCCGGGCTGTACACATGCCCGGCCCTACATCGGTCTAATCAGCCGGGAGGGGAATAAAGAAAAGCAGGAGGTGCTAGTTCAGGGGAAAGAGAGCCACATGCAGCCACTGTGTGTGTTTGTTTGTTTGTTTTATGTTGTTTTAAGTTGAGTTTATGACATTAAAGTTTAAGTTGACTGTTCTGCCGGTTTCCACCTCCTCCTTGCCCATCCTTTGTGTGTTTGTAGCCTGGTATGCTTTTACGATTCTCCTTCATTGGTGAATTTGCTAAACTATGATCCATTCCCTATATTGAACATTGACAAATCACTTCCTATTCCTGTTGCTGACGGCATACTGCACGAGTGTTTGTAGATTGCTAGCCTGCTTAGCATTGCTTATTCTTATACGTTCATCATTTTATCCTTTGCCATTTTACCGCGTGCTTCAGTTTTTTTTTCACTTTTCTACTGTTTCATCTGTGTGTATTTTACTGTGCGCACCTGTTTCTCTCATTTTTTCTTTCTTTTTTTCGCTTTTTTCCGCTTGTCTACATCTTGCATCTTGACTGCATGCATTTGTTTTCTCCACTGTGTTTTACACGGATTAGTGCATCAATCTCAAACATCTGCTGATTAGGAACCACATCGATCTCAAACCCTTGCCACACAAGAACAACCACAACAACAACAAACAATTGTGGTAAGTCATGGCATCCGTTCATGTTATTGCTTCCTGCATTACATGCCACATGTTTATTATAGCTTCTTCCATCAGCAGTGAGGAGTTTACATGTGATAAATGTAAGGAATTAGTCAAGCTGACGGAGAAGATTAATGAGTTAGAGACATGCATCCGAACGTTAGTGAGAAAGAGAAGCCAGCAGATACTGTTTCGGATGCTGGTAGTACAACGAGCAACATACATTTTGGTTCCGGCTGTAGAGCCCCCGCAGCAGGGCGATTGGGTGACATCTCGGCAGCATACTCGCTCAGCAAAGCGACACCACTCACCCGTTGCTGTTAGGGTTTCCAATCGATTCTCCCCACTCAGTGATGTGCTCACTGAGAATCATGTTGAAAGAGCCCTAATAATTGGTGATTCAATTGTAAGGAACATGGAAATAGAGACTCCAGCCACTATTGTTAAATGCATTTTGGGTTCAAGAGCATCTGCCATCAGATCAAATTTACTAGTGCTGGCTAATGCTAAACGTAGATTTTCTAAAATTGTTATTCATGTCGGCACTAACGATGTCCGGCTTCGCCAGTCAGAGGTCACTAGAGATAATGTTAAAGAGGTGTGTGTACTTTAAAAAAACAATGTCAGACACTGTAATATGCTCTGGCCCCCTCCCTGCTCGTTGTGGTGACAAGGTTTATAGTAGATTAGTGTCACTGAATGGCTGGATGTCTGAGTGGTGTCTGGAGAATAGCATAGGATTTATAGACAATTGGAAGAGTTTTTGGGGTAGAACTGACCTGCCAAAGAGAGACGGACTCCATCCCTCCAGGGAAGGTGCCACTCTCCTCTCTAGAAATTTGGCTCATAGTCTTAATAATGATAGTATTTGACTAACTGGGGCCCAGGTCAGGAAGCAGACAAACTGGTTAATCCGAACGTCTGCTCTTGGAGTCAGACAAAATGTGACAGGACCAACTCATCACCATAATCATACACTATATTTAATTCTGTCATATAGAGTTGATGTTGATACTATAGAAATTTTACCACAGAGCGATGACATCTCAGATCATTACCTCGTCTCTTGTTTGTTGCAATCAGCTAATGTCACTCAATCTACGCCAAGCTATCATTCAGGTAGAACTATTCTTTCGACCACTAAAGATAGCTTCACTAATAATCTTCCAGAATTGTCTCACATACTCAGTAAGCCAAAAAGTCTAGAATAACTTGATGTAATAACAGAAAGTATAAATACGGTCTTCTCTAGCACTCTTGATCGTGTCGCCCCCACTTCAATTAAAGAAAATTAAAGAAAAAAGCCTTGCACCATGGTACAATAGCCTAGTTTCCATCCACTTTTCGCGCTATTTTGTTATCGACAAAGTGAAAATGCGTAAAACAAATTTTTCTAAATTTGCTGTCTTCTGCCTGTTTCCATTCAAATGGCCTTTTATCAATAAAAATGGTGTGCGTGATGACGTCATGCCTAAAAAAATACTTTGTTGCATACGTTTTGGTTTATCGCAAAAGAAATCTGCCCTTAAGCCGTTTCCATACAGAAATGAGCGTTTAACGCTAATTTGCCTCCCGGATGTCCCTGATTTTTTTCCATCGATGTTTTGGTAAAATGGGGAGAGTATCGAGACAATTCATTGAAATTAGCCAGCTTACTGCCATCTTAATTTCACAAATAAATACAATCAGAAGAGGAGGAATTGCAATTAAAAGGGAGCGGTTGCCCTTCTGATAGGACTGTAATATCGGTCCTGATGTTGCGCCTATCGCAGCCGCCTGTTGCCACCGATTCCGACCCGAAAGCGAATCGTCATGGCCCTGTTCAAGCTGGCAACCTGCACCAAGTAGTGGGGGAAACTTTCGGTCTTAGTATAAGGGCCATCCATCGATGTGTATATGCTGTGTGCACAGCTATTAAAGAAATCAGGGTTTACATATATGATACATTCTTGATATTCAATAGGCTATTTTGAACAATCATCTAATCTAAAGCATTGCCATCACAATTGCATTATGTCCCGCATATTTGTCCAGCAACTTCATCAAATTAATTTGTGTCATAATGCAATTTACATTTTCTGAAGAAGCTCAGCAAATGCGGTCCGAGGTAAAGAGGGCTAGATTTAAAATATTTAAAATGTTCAAAAACTTGTTTTCTGAAAGTGAACTCAGCATTGGACAAATAGTTGTGATAGTTTTTTGAAAAAAGTGTAGAACATTCTGAGAATGTCATTCAGCCGTCTTTTTTTTTTTGTCTATAGAACAGGGTAAAGCTAATTTAAGTTTGTGTAAAGAAAAGGCAATTATATAGGCCTAACAATATTATTTTTTTCGTTTGGTAATTTATTTTTTTAATTTAATGCTTTTTTCGTTTGGTAATTTATTTTATTTAATACATGGAATTTTGCCGACATTTTTTCAAAAGCTAAACAATAATTTAATAGAATTGGCTATATGTAAGTGTTCCAAAAAAAGCACACTGAAGCTTTTCTCCTAGTATTGTGTATTTATTTGTAATTTTGTGCACAGAAATGATATATTTTTGTTTTGTGGGCCTGCTGTCTATTATTTTGAACGGTGTGTAAAAGCAGCTTTAATAAGTAAACAGATCTACCACGATTAAATTAATAGCAAATAGTGGCCATTCATTTGTTCTCCATGATATGAGATATTTGTGTTGGCACTCCTGGAAGTGTCATATTTGCAGCATCGGATCTATATGCCATTGAGATCAATCCATAATAACGTACAATAAATTATCTTTCAATGCTGTATACCTTGTTGTCATGATTAACGCAGGTTAACGGTTGGTGTAAACTCTGTCATGTGACACTACATTTTTGCGTTAATGCCAATTTTCTCGACAAAAAGAGTTTCCAAACCAGACATCTGAAGTATCGACATAGAGTTTATGCGCTAGAGATAAACGGAAAAATATTATGTCGACACGTGAAATTTTAGCGATAATTTGCATTTCCATCAGCTTTATTTTGATGCACTAAAACTTTTCCGCAAAAAAATCCTTGGATGGAAACGTAGTTAATGATCACACTCATGCTCTCAAGAAAGCAGCTCGGAAAATGGAGCGCAAGTGGAAGAATGCAAAATTAGAGGTATTTCGTGGTGCATGGAAGGGTAGTGTCTGTAGCTACAGACAGGGACTAAAAGCTGCCAGCACAGCTTATTTTAGCAAACTCAAAGAAAATAACCACAACAATCCTAGGTGTTTATTCAGTACTGTGGCTAAATTGGTTAGGAATAAAGCATCAGCTGAACCAGATATTCTGTAACAGCACAATAGTAATGACTTTCTTTACTGATAAAATTGAAATAATCAGAAATAAAATTGCAACTATGCAATCAACTGTCACAGCACCTCAGAAAACAGTGTCTCATAATTTTGCTCATGAGCAACTTCAATCCTTCGCTGTCATACGTCATGAAGAGCTAACAAAACATATAAAAAAAAAATCAAGCCACAATATGCATGTTAGATCCAATACCAACTAAGATCTTAAAAGAGGTATTCCCAGTAATCTCAGAACCTCTTCTTAATATTACTAACTCCTCGCTATCCTTAGGACATGTCCTAAGAAACTTTAAAATGGCAGTTATCAAACCGCTTATTAAGAAGCCACAGCTTGATCCTAGAGAATTTGCTAATTACAGACCAATTTCAAATGTATCATTTATGTTGAAAATACTAGAAAACTAGAAATACTCCAAATTAGCAGAGTGTATCAATGAAATCAAAGATTGGATGGCCAGAAATTTCCTTCTACTCAATTCCAACAAAACAGAGGTACTAATGGATTGATGGTCTCAGACACGGAGGCAACTGAGATTCATCCTCTGCCACCCGGAGTCACTACGCCACCATGAGGACTTAGAGCGCATGGGAATTGGGCATTCCAAATTGGGGAGAAAAGGGGAGAAAAATAAATAAATAAATAAATAAATAAACTTCAATTGGTTCAAAATGCAGCTGCCAGAGTGCTGTCTAGAACCAAGGAAAATGATCATATTAGCCCCATTCTATCGTCGTTACATTGGCTACCTATTAAATTTCGTATTCATTTTGAAATTCTGTTAACTACATTGGTGTCAGACTCCACTGCTATGTGTCGCTGAAAGATGATGACAAACTACAGCCAATGCCAGCCAGACATCACTTCAGTCTTTTGCCTTCAGAGGATGAACTGGTGCCAACTTCAAATGTAAGACACGGGATACTTCTTATGCCACTGCCTGAAACTTGGATTTAGGATGGACCCCACCGAACCTCACCGAAATGACCTGCAGGTTGAACTGCGATGCACCTTATTAATCTCTGCCTGCATCACCTTTGTCTATTGATGGACTGCACTCTTGAAATGGAATACACAGACTATCAATTAATTGTCAACAAAAGCCTTCATCAGCCAACTAACAAAGGACAATACATCAATGTGAACTTCTGTAGTTAATCCAAGATGAACTTCAAAGACATTAGTCATTCATCTTAAAGTAAAAAAAATATATTTATTTATTTATTAACAATGAACCTTAACGCTTACTTAATTTACAAATTTAAAACCATGACTTGCACTGTACATAAATAACATTGACATTATATTCATGATGTTAGTCAGAGGGGAACTGGCCCCCACAGTGAGTCTGGTTTCTCCCAAGGTTATTTTTCTCCATTAACCAACATCTTATGGAGTTTTGTGCTCCTTGTCACAGTCACCTTCAGCTTGCTCACAGGGGTTCTAAAATACAATTATTATGTAATTATTTAATTTCTATACACAATTTACAACCATATTTAATCAAATTACACAAATGATCACTCTAAGACTTTATAGATATTACAGTTTTATTTTTTGTTAATGCATGATTTCCTGTAAAGCTGCTTTGAAATTATGTGTGTTGTGAAAAGCGCTATACAAATAAAAATGACTTGACCTTTACCCATTACATTGGTGCCGAAACCCGGGAAGGAGAAGGGATGCACTGTCGCGGAGTCCCCACCGATGCCATCTGCCAGGGGAGCAGTCGCGGCCGTCTGCCTGGGGACGGAGGGGTCGCTGCCTGCCACCGAGAGTCAGAGGAACCGCTGTCGTCCGGCGAGAAAGGGGAGGAGCCTTTCTGTCCACTAGGGGTCGGAGGACTCGCTGCCGTCTGCCGGGGGAGGAGCGAGCTGTTGTGCGCCAGAGGTCAGAGGAGTGGCTGAGGACCAGGTGACGGCGTGTCCGGGGAATGGCGAGCCAGTTTTTTTTCGCTCTCTCTGTCACTCCACCTCGCTCTTTCCCTCCCCTCGTCTCTCCCAAGGCTCAAGAAAGGTGGGGAAGACCTGCCGGCAGGCACGGCTGGAAGGGCAACACCCCCCCCTCCAGGAAGGGAGGGGAGTACATCATGCCGGGGGTTTCCCCGGCCTGAGTCGGGCAATGAAGGAGTGTGATGGAGGAGGAGGGTGGGGCCGTGAGGACACACACCCAGCCCTGAATCAGGCTAATCAGCCTGGAGGGGGATAAAGACTAGCCGGAGGCACCAGTTTGGGAGAGAGAGAGCCACATGTGGACGCTGTGTGTGTCTATGCGTTTGTTTGTTTTATGATGTTTTAAGTTGCGTTTATGACATTAAAGTTTAAGTTGACTGTTCTGCCGGTTCACGCCTCCTCCTTGCCCATCCCTTACCTGTTACAATGTTCTACTTGGGTAAATTATGTTGTATGAGGTGGAAGTGATGTTGCAAAGTAGGACCTCTTCCTGGATAAACATCTTTGATTGGCATTGGAGCCTTATTCCAGTCAGACAAACATGGTTCTAACCCTAACCATAAACTACTCAGAGTTAAATGATGTTAAAAAGAATCAGGGTTCCCACTACTTTTGACCAATGAATTTCCATGAGTATTCCAGTTGTTCGTGATTACTGGATAAGTATTTTGCACTCAAAAAGTGCCCTTATGCCTAAACCTACTGAACCCTAACCCACCCACCCAAATCAACCAACCATTCATCAATCCATCCCCCTCACCTGCAGACTCCATTTTCCACATCTTCCAGTCCAAACTGAGCATCAAACTCCAGTAGGATGCGTGTGTGGGGGGGTGAGAGCAGTTTCCACGACAACAGCAGGTTGCGCGGGTATGCGTTGGGGAACCGCGGGCTCTGGACATGACCTCCGCCCTTGACCATGATAATCTCTTCTTTCCGGTACAAGTCTGTGAGGTGATTGCTGTCTGTTACTGGTCACAACAGGTTAGTGCATTTACTCTCGGAAACAAACAAACAAGCAAGCAAGCAAGCAAGCAAACAAACAAACAAACAAACAAAAAGATATATACATATAACACATATATAGGGTTAGAATCTGCTTCATTTCAGGTCAGTTAAAAAAGTAGCATGAATTCAGTTCAGGAAATTAATTAAAATCACTTCAAATTCTCTTCAGGAATAGAACTAAATTTACTTCAGGTTCTCTTTTGGAAATTAAACTCTCACTACTGGTACTCCTCAGGAAAAGCGCAAAAATCAATTAGAATTTTCTTCTGGAAAATGAATGTACATGTGATTCTCTTCAGGAAATGAACTTAATTCACTTCTGTCTGTCTTTGGAAAAAGTTTTGGCCGAAACGAATTTGAGCTAAATATCTGAACTTAGTGCACTTAATGGACCACATAATCTCTGAAAGAAGATGCACACAAAAGTTAAACATGGGCAACAAGAGAAGTGAGACAGAAAAAGGGGGCGACGGGTCTACAGTAACAGTCAGGTACACTCTTATCCCACAAGATAAAATATTAAAAACAGCAAAAGTTATGCAACAGGAAAACACAAAGGCATTTAAAGTGACAGTTGATAAACCTTTAAAACAATTATCAACTTTGATGTATTTTAAAGAAATTTATAAGGTGAAGTGTACAACTTAAGCGCCACTAACAGCACCAGTCAGAATGGCAAAAATAACTGTTTCCAGACAAGTTTTCTGAATACTCCCTGTCTACCATTGGTTGCCAAACAGATAGTCCCGCCCCAAACTTATGCCATGGGTTAAGTCTTAGTATTTTAACATCAAATTAATGATACACTTCACCTTTAAAGAATGCATGATACACTGATTGAAAATGACAGCACTGACAGTGATCTGATATGACTGGCTGTGCTAAAAAAGAATTCAAAGGATGCAGTTATGACGATGTTTTCATTTTTAAAAAAGCTGCATGACTCGATCACCATGGGGTGCTCTTTTGCATCATTATAAACATGGGTAGGAGGCATGTCCCTCCTAACCACACACACCCTGATTACTGATCCATGCACACAAACACTTGTGATTACGGCTGTACTGTGGGAGCAGGGCCAACATCCATCACCATGACAACCTACTGACCCATGAGCTTTAAAATGAACTTAACACTCACACAAAAATAAGACTCAAAAATACACACATTACCCGCTCATTTCACCTCTATAAGTGTGAGGTTGACAGACTGTCTCACACCTTTATGCTAAATCAGCCTCATTTACACAATCACACATAAACACACACATCATTACTTTTTGAATGCCAATTTGCTTCAACTTTCTGAGAACAAATACACACTTAAAAACAGATTTTTCCACAGTCACGCACTGTAAAAGCTCTTCTTAAAGTTTGTCATGTTAGAGTTCACACTGTCAGCTAAGACATGTTTTAAAATGCTCCTGAAAGATGTTAAAATAAGAGGCTCTTTTACAAAGCCTAGTTTACTGGCTTGTTGTCTACTCCCTACATAGGCAGCATCCTAACTGCAACAGAACCTGAAAGTGACTGATTATGAAAGCTCTACATAGATAGCAACTCTGTGCCACAGAAATTCATAATTCACAGTGCATCATGGGAGTAGGCGATCGCTGCAGAGCTCTTTTGGCACACTTTGTTTGCCGCATATCTCTGATTGGTTGATTTTCTCTCCTCAGTTTAATTGTGTAATTGTCACAATTCCAAAAATCACAATGGTCCTAAAAATAGGCTTCATTTTCGTCATGCAAAATATAGTTTCTGTTTTCTTGATTTTAGGGTGAAATATGACCCAAACGTGTTCTTCGAGATTCACGTTCACATACACAAGTTAATACAGAGTTCAAACACACGCATAAACTTTATGATGATCCAGTTTGTGCGTGTGACTCCTCGATGAAAAGCTACTGTATGACCCTGGTGTCTGGCATTTTTACCCGATCTTAGAGGAGCATCAATGCATGACATACTGAAACTCGGTCCAAGAGGAGGTGACTACAGTGTGTGTGTGTTTGTGTGTGTGTCCAACTATTTCTAGATTTTCTCACCTAGTGTGGTGTTCTGTGCTGGAGTGAGAGATCATGCTGAAACTGTTACTCAGTTGGAACTCAAAAGCAGAATCTATTCCTGAATGTCTCGAGTCACACACAGTTTGAGACGCATCTGATTATTCATACTAATAAACAAATTTTACATCAGTCAGCACACTTACATTAGTGCATTAGAGACCTAATACTGTAACTGAACCTTTGTTCTTGTATCCATAGCAACCCAGCTTTATATCACTGTTTAATTTTGAGATATAAAGTAACAAAACAGTAGATTGATACAAATTTCTGTAAACTCCTATGGGTCATTCCGTTTCAACTCAACCAGAGGTTCCTGGCTCAAAATTTTGTTTTTTATATTTTTTTCCTCCAGATGAAATAAAAACTTTGTCAGCACCATCTCTATATGATACATACCAAATTTTGTGTGAATCAGAAAAACAGCCTATGACAGTTTAAAAAAGTAAGTTGTTCAAAAGCCAAATCCAAAAACTAGATATAGGTATTGCACTAACTGAAGAGCCACACGTGATGTTTATTCTTAATAACAATGTATTTTGGACTCTTGAAAATCAAGATATTTAGGGGTCCAAGCACCGAAGGTGATGCTCATTTTGGCCATAACTCTGGAACCATAAGGTCTAGAATCAAAATTCTACAAAATGTATGATTTAATTTCCGTTTATAAAAATGGTCAGCTAATTTCAATTTTCTGAAAAACCTACTCTTTCAAACTCCTAGACCGTTTTCTGAATCGCACGAAATTTGGTGTACATCTTCTACATACCCTCATGGTTAAAATTAACTCACAGAATTTTGATATGTCAAATCCTTTTGAAGATATAAGTGAATCAATTTGTTCAGTTATGCATAATTTAAGCCCAAATGTGATGAAACCCGGTACACATAGTCAACAAGACATTTTGTCTGAGCATGCACGCAAAGTTCACCCAACGGGGGCATGACAACTAACAGTGTGTTCACACTTGTAGTTCGGTTCTCCTGGTCCTCTTGTTCTGGACCAAAAAAGAAAATGATACATTTAGTCCTGGTTCGCTTAGCATTCAAACTGGCATTTTAACACCGAAACTAAAGCTACAAAACAAAAGGCATCAGGAAAAAGTCACAATCTGATTGGACAGCTTTTATGGCGTATATTTTGCGACGGAACTTGCCGAACATCCAAAACAATGCTGGCTGCTGGGCGAAATGTGCTCGTTAGATTTATATATGTTTATATGGTGGTATTTTTACCAGCTGAGAACAAATGAAGAGCTAGTAAAATGTGTAAAGGAGTCAAAACAGCACCAGGAATTCTTCCATTGCACACACAAACAAAGATATGCTGCAAGGACGGCTGACGGCGGTTCAGACGCCTGTACCGATGGGCAAAATAACTCCTATGATGAGAAGAACCAGGTATGCTCGAGATCAGTATTAGGCAAATTACTTCCTGTTTTTGGTCCGTTTAGACATCTTTGGTCCATGTTGCGTTCAAATATCAATCGAAGTACACTAGAGTTTGGAAGCAGACTGAGACTCACTATTCAGGCAGTCACGGTCCGCTTGTTTGGTGCGCACCAAGGTTCGGATGGCAGCGTTCACACTTGTTCAAATGAACCGCACTAACAGAGCAATCGCACCAGAGTTCATTTAAATCGAACCAAACCTGCCAAGTGTGAACACACCCTAAAAAACTGTCAGTTTCGCAGCCATTTGATCCACAAAATTAAAATTAAATATACAATTTCTTTGGTTCAAGTGCTAACATATCCTTAAAATACCAATTCGAAAAATCTACAAAAATGGCTGCCAGCAGCCAATCAAATTTCAGCAGCTCATAACCTGCGTTGTGAATGGCTGATCATTATGAAATTTGGCGTCCACTTACAGGTTGCCAAAATTAGGCTGCAAACCAAATTTTGTAAGAATCAGCCACAAGGTGGAGCTATAATAAGCAAATTCATTTTGTCTAATAACTCGGGAATCGTAGAGGCTAGAATAAAAAAATTAGTTTCCACTGAACCCTTTAGTGCCTCTGAATCAAATGGTCATATGGATTTAATTTTTTACGATTTTTGATACATCAAACTGTTCGTGTGTAACGAATCAAAACATCTGACAGCGGGGACGCCAAACATGAAGCGAAGCTGTTTCTTTGCACACTTTGAAATAATGAGACAAAAATGTGTAATATGTCATAAGCATCATGTCTTGAGGGACCCTAAGCATTTTGGGGACAACGTCAATTACTGGTCAAGAAATTGGATTTTTTTTTTTTTTTTTTGCTTAGAACTTTTACGAAATTTGATCTAAAATCATGAGACTAGCTTCTTTGGACTCCTTAGGACATACCGAGTGCATGGATACCAATTTTAACCTGGTCAGCCATATTACCAGTTTGCCATTCTGAATTATGTCTAAAATGTACTTTTTCAAACTCGTCCTGGGTCTGATTTACATGATAATTAGTACCCTCCTGAAAAATAATCAAAAGAATTTTGATTCGCTAAGTCGTTCGGAAGATATAAACTAATATGCTTCTGGGTGTGGCCCATTATGACTAATTGGCCTGTATCTTGTGAGGGGAACGTTCTAACTTAACACAACTTAGTACACATGGACAACAGAACACTCTGAGGTCACGTGCAAAATCTCATCAATTTTAGATGCTAGGGGGCACTATAACTTAAGAAAATCTTTGTGGAGTTTGTCAATGGAGTCTTTTTTTTCTTACATTCATTTTATTCCTGTTTAAACTGGTATCACAATCCAAAAACAAGACCATACCATCACTTATTTGAATAATTTATTTGGTATTTTATAGCTCCATGCCAACAACAGACAGCACAAGATGAGAACACGTTCTTGCATTCAAAACACAGCTTGTCGGAGGGTAAATTCGAAGGCAGGGATCTCAAGACGTGTTTTTCTAAGTTTCAAACTTCATTTAACTTGACACAGCAAACTAAAAATGGTACATTTATGAAATGACGCAACCGAGACGCTCCAAAAGCGTCCGTCTGACCCAGGTGTACATCCTTAAACAAGCCCTTATAATAAATCTTGGACTGATTGAAGAATTAAATTGCTAATTGGATTGCTGTGAACTGTAGGCCAATGATTGGCTTATGTTCAATAATATGGAAATAAACAATATATTGCATTCTAAAGCCACTTTTTGTATTATCTTTTTTAATGCTTCACTTGTGTGCCAAAATGCATTTTAATTATCTGTATTATTATTTTTTCAATATATATATTTGATTTATAATGATTTAAATAGAACTATAATTATTGATCATTATATACTGAATTATTGTTATTTGAGGGGCTTCCTTAGCAAATATTTATGTATGTGATTTAATTAATCGGCATACCATGTAATTAATTTGATTAAAAAAAATTTTTAAACAAATTGACAGCCCTAATTTATATTTATATATATATATATATATATATTATATATATATATATATATATATATATATATATATATATATATATAACCCTTTATCTGGTGAAAATATTGGCTATAAAAAACTTAATTTGGTAAATCCTTAAATATAGAGTACTGCAACTGAGTCTCCATTTCAAAATAAGAGTCCCCGGTGAATTTCAGGCTTGTTTATAGTTAAAAGTCCTACGTTATGAACCAAATCCTCATTTTTTTTTCACATTAAGATAATAAAAAAAGATAGGAAATTTTAAGAAAAAAAAAAGAAGATTTTAAAAACTATTGACCGATTCATCGAGTGGTGGTGGCGTTGTGGGTTAAAGCACAGAACTGGTAAGCAGAAGGTTGCCGGTTCGATCCCAACAGCCAACACCATTGTGTTCTTGAGCAAGGCACTTAACTCCAGGTTGCACCGGGGGGGATTGTCCCTGTTGGCTGTTGGGATCATACATCATGATGGCACCGTGGATGGCTGCCTCGGTGTGGAGCGCTCCTATTGTTTTGTTGTTTTTGTTTGTTTGTCCTGTGTTTAGTAATCTTTTTCCAGTCAGTTTTGCCAGAGACGAACTGCTGCATATTTGACAGCTTATACCAGACAGTCTTTTCCCGGTTTTTGAATATTCAGACGTTTTGCTAGACATTTTAGTTGGAGGTGCGGCTTTGTTGTTCAGGAGACGCAGGCGAGGAAGAAAAGCCGGTGCGCTGGTCAAACTCCATCGGCGGGGCTTTCGAACAACGCTGCCGAGCATTCATCTTGCAAATCTTCGCTTTCTTCCTAACAAAACGGACGAACTACATCTCCTCACCCGCACAGATAAGGACTTTTCAACCTCTGCTGCCTTGTGCTTCACAGAAACCTGGATGAGTGAAGCCATTCCGGACAGCGCGTTACATCTGTCGGGATTCCAGCTGTTCAGAGCGGATTGCATCGCGGAGTTAATGGGGAAAACGAGAGGTGGTGGAACATGCTTTTATATCAATGAAAGTTGGTGTACAGATGTAACAACATTAAAGAGGATGTGCTGTCCTAATTTGGAATGCTCTTTATTAACTGTAAGCCTTTCTACTTGCCGCGGGAGTTTTCCTCGTTTATTCTGGTGAGTGCGTATATCGCGCCAGACGTGTGTTTGAACACAGCGCTGCAACAGCTGGCTGATCAAATCACAGACACAGAACAACAATACCCGGACTCAGTTATTATTATTCTTGGGGATTTTAACAAAGCAAATCTCACACGTGAACTGCCCAAATACAAACAGCACATCACATGCCCAACCAGAGACAGGAACATACTGGATCATTGCTACACAACAATAAAGGATGCATATTGCTCTGTCCCTAGAGCAGCTTTGGGACTCTCTGATCACTGTCTGGTTCATCTTCTTCTAACCTACATGCAGAAATTAAAATCAACCAAGCCAGTAGTAAGGACTGTAAAGAGATGGACCAATGAAGCAGAGCTAGAACTACAAGCCTGATTCGATTGCACGGATTGGAGTGTTTTTGAGGCTGCAGCCACAGACCTGGATGAGCTCACAGATACTGTTACATCATATATCAGTTTCTGTGAGGATATGTGCATTCCTACTAGGACTTATTTAAAGTTCAACAATGACAAACCATGGTTTACAGCAGAGCTCAGGCAGCTTCGTCAGGCCAAAGAGGATGCTTACAGGGGTGGGGATAAAGTCTTGTACAATCAGGCCAGGAACACACTGAACAAGGAAATCAGAGTGGCTAAAAGAAGATACTCTGAGAAGCTGAAAAACAAGTTTTCAGCTAACGACCCTGCATCAGTGTGGAGTGGCATGAAACAACTCACAAATTACAGGACTCCTACCCCCAACCCTGTGGTGGACCAACAACTGGCTCACGACCTGAATGTGTTCTACTGCAGATTTGAGAGGCCCAATCTCACACCCCACACCCACTCTGACCTTCACTTCACACAAACACCAACACCTCCTTCAACCCCCCTCCTCCCCCCTCCTGCTACTCAACCTTCACTTAAGATCTGTGAAGATAATGTGAGCCGCATCTTTCGGAAACAAAAGACAAGGAAAGCTTCAGGCCCAGATGGCATCTCACCAGCATGTCTTTGATCCTGTGCTAACCAGCTGGTCCCCATCTTCACACAGATCTTCAATAGATCACTGGAGCAGTGTGAAGTCCCATGCTGCTTCAAATGCTCAATCATTATTCCTATCCCAAAGAAACCAAAAATCACAAGACTATAGACCTGTCGCCCTGACGTCTGTGGTCATGAAATCATTTGAGAGACTGGTGTTGGCCCACCTGAAGGACATCACTGGACCCTTTCTAGATCCCCTTCAATTTGCTTATCTAGCAAACAGGTCTGTGGAAGATGCAGTCAACATGGGATTGCATCATATCCTGCAACATCTGGACAGACCAGGGTCATATGCAAGGATCCTTTTTGTGGACTTAAGTTCGGCTTTCAACACCATCATCCCAGCTATACTCCAGAATAAATTACACCAGCTCTCTGTTCCCATGTCTATCTGTCAGTGGATTACCAGCTATCTGAAGGACAGGCAGCAGCTTGTGAGACAGGGGAAACTCACTTCCAGCACCTGTACAATCAGCACTGGTGCCCTCCAGGGATGTGTGCTCTCCCCACTACTCTTCTCCCTCTACACCAATGACTGCATCGCCAAGGACCCCTCTGTCAAGCTCCTGAAGTTTGCAGATGACACCACTGTCATCGGCCTCATCCAAGACGATGATGAGTCTCCATACAGAAGGGAGGTTGAACAGCTGGCTGTCTGGTGCAGTCAAAACAACCTTGAGCTGAACACGCTCAAAATGGTGGAGATTATTGTGGACTTTAGGAGGAACACCCCAACACTGACCCCCTCACCATTCTAAACAGCATTGTGGCGGCAGTGGATTCATTCAGGTTCCTGGGCACTACCATCTCACAGGACCTGAAGTGGGAGACACACATGGACTCCACTGTGAAAAAGGCTCAGCAGAACTTCGTTCGCCAGCTGAGGAAATTCAACCTGCCACAGGCGCTGCTGATATGGTTTTACTCAGCAGTCATTGAGTCTGTCCTCTGCACTCCAATAACTGTCTGGTTTGGTTCAGCTATGAAATCAGATATCAGAAGACTACAAAGGACAGTTCGGACTGCTGAGAGGATTATTGGTTGCCCCCTGCCCCCCCTTCAAGAACTATACACTCCCAGAGTGAGGAAAAAATCACTCTGGACCCCACTCACCCTGCCCACTACCTTTTTGAACTGTTGCCTTCTGGCCGACGCTTCAGAGCTCTGAGCACCAGAACCGTCAGGCACAGGAACAGTTTTTTCCCCTCAGGCTATCCATCTCATGAACAGTTAAATTGCCCCATTGAGCAATAACTATGTGCAATACACAGTTTAGTCTTTTTTATATTTATCCAACACATCCAACCTCTTCTGCCATTTCATTACTCTGAAAATGAAACAAAACAAACATTTACACTGTACATAACAGATAACAGATTTGTATTAGACTGCACTAAGTATGCGTATGTGTGTATGTATGTATGTATGTGTGTGTATGTACGTATGTGTATAACTATTTTTTATTTTTTATTATTATCTATGTCTTGTTGCTGATTTGTATGGTTGTACACTGGAAGCTCCTGTCACCAAGACAAATTCCTTGTATGTGTAAGCATACTTGGCAATAAATCTGATTCTGATTCTAATAAGTGCACTGTAAGTCGCTTTGGATAAAAGCATCTGCCAAATGCGTAAATGTAATGTCATCGGTTAGCGGTCTTTTCCACCACCTTAAATATCAGTTTTGGAAAAATCCACTATTGGTTGACCTCTACCTCTATGTAATTTCTAAACCACTTTAATATTCCCTCACTCACACACACACCTGGAACACAACAAGGTCCGAAAACATCAGATTCTAATCCATAATTCCCAGTCTTTTGTTTGCCATCATCAGTTTTAGCTGCTTTTGTAGTTGACAGCACTGATCCTTTAATCTGTAAATGTGTTTGGAAGTGAACCAGTGTACTGCCCCCAACACACTAGAACTCGGTGGTATTTTTTCAAGAGCAAAAGAAGCCAGACATGTGACATGAACAGAGAAGATCAGAGAGCTGTAAACCTGTTCAGACAAGCTTGAGCTGATCACAACATGAACAGAACTAATATTCATGCCCATGCCCATTTACAGCAACCCCAAAAAGTATTTGGACACAGACATCGCACTTAATCAAACTGTTTGAATGTCAGTCCGTTAGATTACAGAATATCAAAGCAAAGTGTTATCTGCAAACAAATGCTGCTAGAGATTTTCCAAGAACTAACCGAGCTGTCACAGCATTAAATAACAAAATCCAAGTTGTCTTTATTTTAAAGAAAAATACTAACCTACTTTTTAAGGTACAAGGGCCTGATCACTGTGGTGGTTCCCTAAAGAGGAGCTTTTTTGTACCTTTAGTAAAATGTTTAACTCATTTTGTTCATAATTGCACCCTATGGAACTATTGTGTTCCATAAAAGGTACATTTGTATGTTTTGTTCCTCTCAGAACACCAATGTACCTGCACAGTATATTTTAATCTCCTTAAGGGAGATGTACCCAGTGACAGCTGTTTTTTTTTCAGAGAGTGTGAAGTAGCACAAGCACACTTTATATTCCGGGTTTAATACAAATAAAGCTATATAAACTGCGTTTGTGGCACAACACTGATTACCATAATTTATTTCAACTTGCCCCTCCTTTTCTTTAAAAAAAAAAAAAAAAAAAAATCTCAGGGCACTTACAATGGAAGTGAATGGGGCCAATCATAAACTTTAAATACTCACTATTTTCACAAGTTTAGCCACAAGACATAAACAATATGAGTGTTAACATGATTTTAGTGTGACAAAATCACGTACTAATCTTTTCTGTGTAGAGTTATCCAATTTTACAACTTCAGTGCCATGACGATGTAGTCAACAAACCCTCAAATGATCGTAAAAACGATAACTTTACAGCTGAAATAATACAGAAGAATTAATGTAAGTGCTTTTATAAAATTATAAGCTTCACATTTCTGCCTTTAAACCCTCCAAAAATTGGCCCCATTCACTTCCATTGTAAGTGCCTCACTGTAACCTCCATTTTTGCTTATACAAATTATTTTTTGTGCCAATCAACATTATGGCACAAATGCTGTCCATTGAGCTTAACTTGTAGTGAACCCAGAATATTCCTTTAAGCAAAACATTTCACAAAAGGTGGTTTGTTAGCTTTTAAATCATGAAAAAAAAAAAGTGTCCAAAACAGTATTAGTATAGTTTTCTGACATTTCAAACCTACTGTAGCAAACTTTCTATGAAATGTTGTGCTTGGGCTTTCTTTTAAAATAAATGACACTTTTCCAAGTGCGTCTTAGCTCTCCAAATACTCTTTGGGGCCACAGTTATCTCCAAACTCACCATTGCTGCGTGTGTTTGAAGCCCTGAGCGCTCTGGAGGACATCACCTGGACCTGTGTGCCGTAATTGTCGCCTTTGATCGCGGCAATCAGCGAACAAACGAGCAGCCACATGATCTGGACGCGAACCGAGCGCTGATCCGTGATCCAAAAGCGCCACATGGATCCGGAGTTTCCACCGTCCACAAATCCACACAACAGGTTCATATAAACCAAGCCACGGAATTCAAAGACTCCAACTCTATCTGCTTGTATCCCGTTTAGCCCTGAGTTTATAATTCCAGCAAAGCAGTTTCCATTCCTGAAGCGTTTACGGAAATCCAAGGACGCGTAAAGAAAAGAGTAACAATTACGCGCGCTTTCCTGACGCGCTCACACATCAAACTCCTGCTGAAAGATCAGATTGGTGAGCTGGTGAGAAATGGAAGGAGAAAGGAACCCCGGGGAGGGTTGGACCCTGTTCATCCAGTCAGTTAGAAGGAAATAACGCCCGCGATGCGAGCTTTTAAAGCGTTTGTTGGAATATTTCCCGTCGGTGCGTAACGCTGCCACTCTTTTCCTGTTTGTTTCGCCTCAAGCAAAGTGTTTGAAGAGTCAAACTCAGCGTTAAGCACGCAGTTGAAATACTTCAGCAGGCCGTGAAATCACTTGTTTGAAGTCGGGTTTCAGCCTGTTTCATGTGAAATTACGTCTAATGAATATAAAGGTTGTTTCTTAATGTTTCAACATGCGATTGAGACCTGAAAAGGGACCTTCAAAACACACAAGAACTTCCTGAGGCATCTTAACGGGAAACCCTTATTAGATGAGTGCATTTCCGCCCTGAAAGTTGGAAGCCTATATTTTTTTTTCAGTAGTATATATGGGATTATAAATAAACACTGAATATATATATATATATATATATATATATATATATATATATATATATATATATATATATATATATATATTATTTCTAAACATTTGTTTACAAAATGCAACACTGTGCCAGCAGTTTAAGTAGGTCTATAATAATGGCTGTGTTTGCTAGTAGTCTAGCAAATACTGCATACTATAGCTTCTGGGAACATGACGTCAGCAACGCAATGCATGTTGGGACTTTAGGACACAGAAGCTGTGGTGGATACTGTGTTGTATTGGAAATAGATGGTATAGTTTGTATTATACAGATAAAAATACGTAACAATGGTGAATGCTTGTTGTGTAATTTACTGCCGTAATCGCACTCACGACCGGCGTGGAAACCGTATTTCAAATAGAGTGCGATTGGTCTTCGTTTGGCCCATTACTGTTTTTTTTTTCTTTTTTTTTTCTGTTTATTATCACTGTGTACTAATATATGATAACCGATGAGCGTGTCCTAAAACATGGCGGCAACTACCCAGAATGCAATGTGTAGGGGCGTAGTTTCCCAAGCTCTATACAGTATACACTGTATTGCTATTTTGCATTTGTAATAAATTTGTGTAAAAATTAGCTTTTGTTAGTCTGAATAAATTATGAGTCTAGAAAGTATAGTCCCTTGATTCTGCCATGGAATTAAAAAAAATGTAGGAAAAAAAACTGTCTTTATATCTCACAATTCTGAATTTATTTCTCTGAGTTATGAGATATAAGATTGCAATTTTGCCCAATTGTAAGAAATTAAGACGGAATTTTGAGATATAAAGGGCTCTTCTTTTGTGACTGCGCTAAGCGCAACGACCGTGCTCTATTATCCAATTTTCGTGAGAGCGCAAAGCGCAAGTGGGCGTGAGTGGGTGTGTTTGTGCTATCTGTGGGTGTATGCGCGCAAACTGTGGGCATGTTGTATGTTAATAGAGTGGAGGAAAGTCTAGAATAATTTCCTGCATTTGCTTTGTTTTGAGATTCCACCAGTTGATGATATCAAAGAGCTATCGATCACTGTGATGAGCAGGAGGGCGTGGCTGGGCCGTGATGGAGCATGGCCAGCGCTGAATCAGCTGATCAGCGGGAGAGCGAGACAAAGGGCAGCCGGAGACACTGGTTCAGGAGAGAGAAACGTTTGTTCTCATTAAACGTTTGTTTTATGTTGAGTTTTATCATTAAATGTTATGTTTACTGTTCAGCCGGTTCCCGCCGCCTCCTTGCTTGTGCTTTACATGTTACAGTAGTGCCAAAACCCGGGAGGGAGGAAGGATGCGCTGTCGCGGAGTCTGGCGTCCGCCAGAGGGTGGAGGAGTGGTTGAGGACTGGGCAACAGCACATCCGGGAGCCGGCGAGCAAGTTCTTCTCTCTCTCTCTCTCTCTGTGAATCCGCTCGCCCTTTCCCTCTCCCCACGCCTCCCCTCGTCTCTCCCCCAGGTTCACAGGAGGCAGGGTGGACCACCGGCTGACAGAATGGAGCACGGCCGGCGCTGAATCAGCTGATCAGCGGGAGAGCGAGATAAAGGGCAGCCAGAGATGCCGGTTCGGGAGAGAGAGACGCATGCGGCCGCGCTGCATGTGTGTCTGTGTTTGTTTTATGTTGAGTTTTATCATTAAATGTTATGTTTACAGTTCAGCCGGTTCCCACCTCCTCCTTGCCCATCCTTTACCTGTTACAATCACTTTTAATACTAGCCATGATTTGTGTCAGTAGATCAATATAATTAATAATAATAATACATTTATTTTGTATAGCACCTGTCCAAAGTCTTCATTTATATCGACATTGCTTGACATGAAAAGGAATATATAACAGGACACAGACGGTGAAGCAACCGGAGAAGGATCTCAGAATTAAATTGCACTTGACCCAGCCCATTAGCGCTCTGCGCAAGCGGTTTTGCCAACCCGATTGTGCCTAGACTTAGCGCATACCTGCATGGAAATATCAGAACTTCATGGCCATGCCCCCTTCGCATATGACGTATCGCATAGCACTGCGCTTAAGATAGTGCTCTTGAAATAGGGCCTAGATATAATGTTGCAATTGCAAGTTTATATCTCGCAGTGCTGACTGTCTCACAATTGCGACTTTATCTACTGTATACTAGTTGCGAGTAATAAAGTTGAAACTGTGAGAAATAAAGTCAGAATTGCGAGATATAAACTTGTGTGATACAAGTCGCAATTTTGAGTTTTTATCACGCAGTTGTGACTATATGTTGCAACTGTGATTTTATATCTCACTATTGTGACTTTAAACATTATCATTTGCAATGGCAAGATATAAAGTCAAAACTGCAAAAAATAAGTGGCAATTGCGTGATAAAAATGTTATTCAGTAATAACAGAATATAGTATTCCAGACAGTCTGCTCTGCACATTTTGGTCATTCAGGTATTCCATGCATACAGAAAAATGATGCTACTGCAGAAATAGTAATGTAGTATGTTCATTTGCCATTCTAAACACAGCCCAGGTAAAAGAAAGGAAAACCCTAGAGTTTGGATCCATAAAAAGTCAATGCTCTGGCCCTGTAAACATTCCCATACATTTATAGTTTTTAGCAGGACAAAGCAAAAACATATCTATAACAGGGTGTTAAGCTGACTTGGCTCCATATATGTGGCAAGTTTTCAGATGCACACAATCTTGTAACACTTAGACACGTGTACCAAGTGTGGGGCAAAAACAGCAGAATCCAGGACTAATCTCAAGCATACTGTAGACCCCCAGGATCGGCTCTAGGCCTGAGGGAAAGCTGGACTGATCTAAATTGTGCCCACTTTTTCCGGCCTGACGGAGGGGTGTGTCAGAGTTTACCTCATGAGGGACTCAATGTGTGTGTTTTTGAGGTGTTGTGGGTAACCAAGCCCAACGTACAAAGTGTTGACACAGAAACCCTAGCGTACATCCTGGTGTTTATCGTAATGTGTTTGTACAGGAGAAGACCTGTTTATATCCCTGATTGCAGCTAAACACATGATTGCAATGGCTACATCAATAGACATGACATTAAATGAGTGTTTTATAAAAGAGCTGTGTGTATGAGAGAGATAATTCATGCTATGTGATTATTAGTGGCATTTGCACTGTCAAGCACCACTTTGTGTGTAAAAAAAATGTGCCTAAAATTAAAGCAATTTGCAGTTGATTCCTTAAAGACCCAATGAAATGACTTGACAAGCTCTTTTTTTTTTTTTTTCCTGGGTTGATGTCTTTCCTAATGAAACAGGAAGTTGGTATGGAACACACTGCAACAAAGGGCATGTCCCCCTTTTTATAAGTAGCCAATAAGAGAGCAACAGTTTGGTTCCTGTAGTAAAAATCCAGTTCATATTCTCTATAGGGAAATTGATTTTTATCGATGAGGTAGCTTTAAAGACAGACTTACCGTGAGTTCTGAGGTTGTTAATCAGTGGTATATGCTTCTGTTGACACCATCAGTCTGCATTAAAAAAAATCCTGTTGAAGAACTACACTACCCATGATTCTGTGGGGAAAAACCCACCAATCAGAGAACTGCAGCAAACAAGTTGTGGCAAAAGTGCTCTGCAGCAAATGACGCACTGTGTATCAAACTACTTTAATATTTCTATATATCTGAATATTTGGCAACAAACCTAAATTTGTTTTTGTATACTAATAATCCACAACTTTAAATCAAAAGTTTTATATTTTTCCAGATTAGATTTAGTCGTTTGCAATGCTTCATGGAATTGTAGTTCATTCCCTCATTAAAGATGTTAATTACACAATCTTACATCTTTGTAATTTTGACCGTTTTTACCTGCTTTAGCCTTTAGTTTACCTCACAGCCATGAACCATAATTTGCTGCTTGCTGTTCTTGTTCTAAAGAGCATTTGATTGAAAAAACATTTGGATCCACCCCTGGGTGCGAGATGAGTCATCAATTTTTCACTGCTGATCCATTTGACCTGAACAGAAAGACTGTTCAGTATACAGTATTTTAATCTTTTAAATAATGGTTTTAAAACTAACAACATGAACTAAAAGCCACAAAACGTAAAAAATCTAGTTCTAGTAGCTCTTTCCTGGTTGTCCTGAAAGAGTTAATACTCAGAAATTCCGTACTGATTCCTAAATTCCCAGAACATTCCGCCACATTCCACAGGATCCTTTGAGGGCGACATCACAATCCAAGACAGCTTGACGACAAAGATGCCCAGTACTGAACGACTGTGAACACTTATTATTCACAAAGTCACAGAGAGATTTTTACTGTGGCGTTTACAGAAGTTATTTTCACTGTCAATGAAGAGCAACAACACACACACAGTCACAGTCACATGGGACAGATTCAGTCCCGGTTGTACTGACAGTGATTTCTAGTTCACTCAGCCATGTCCTTTTAATGAGTTTCTTCTCTTTTAACACACACACACATAAAGAATATGAAGTAGGTGGAAAGTTTTTTTGACAGCTCTCAGTAGTCACATGATCAGTGTGGTCTGTAATTATATCTGACCTGACATTGCTGGTGTGGTGTAG
The DNA here is from genome assembly GCF_019703515.2 of Myxocyprinus asiaticus. Taxonomy (NCBI): domain Eukaryota; kingdom Metazoa; phylum Chordata; class Actinopteri; order Cypriniformes; family Catostomidae; genus Myxocyprinus; species Myxocyprinus asiaticus. The sequence goes on along the minus strand of NC_059374.1, from coordinate 41,678,850 downwards.
ATCAAGGTAAAAAAAAAAGTTTTTTACAGCTCACTACCGTATATATCATTGAATGATATAACATTAATTTACCAACCCACTGGGACTACAAAAATCTGCTTTGCACTTTTAAATGTATTTTTAACCACCAAAGTAACACAGGTGGTCAAACAAAAGGCCACATGATAACTTCAACATTATCAAAAGTGGACCATTAAATATGTACATTGATGAGCCAAAACATTATGACCTTATTCCTAATATGCTGTTGGTCCGCCGTGTGCCACCAAAACAGTGCGACTCGCCAAGGCATGGGCTCTACAAGACCCCTGAAGGTGTCCTGTGGTATCTGGCACCAAGACATTAGCAGCAGATCCTTCAAGTCCTCTAAGTTGCGAGGTGGAGCCGCCGTGGATTGGACTTGTTGGTCCAGCAACATCCCGCAGATGCTCAATCGAATTGAGATCTGGGAAATTTGGAGACAAGGGCAACACCTTGAACTCTTCATCATGTTTCTCAAACCATTCCTGAACAATGTGTGCAATGTGGCAGGGCGCATTATCCTGCTGAAAGAGGCCACTGCCTTCAGGGAATGCCATTACCATGAAAGAGTGTACCTGGTCTGCAACGATGTTTAGGTAGGTGGCGCATATCAAATTGATGTCTACGTGAATGGCCGGACCCAGGGTTTCACAGCAGAACATTGTCCAGAGAAGCACACTCTCTCCACCGGCTTGTCGTCTTCCCACAGTGCACCCTGGTGCCATCACTTCCCCAGGTAAATGCTGCACACGTACACTGCCGGCCACATGATGTGAAAGAAAACGGGACTCATCGGACCATGCAACCTTCTCCCACTGCTCCAAGGTCCAGCTCCGATGCTCACGTGCCCATTGTAGGCGCTTTCGACGGTAGACGATGTGGTCATCATGGGCACTCTGACCGGTCTGCGGCTACGTAGCCCCATATGCAGCAGGGTGCGATGCACTATGTGTTTTGACACATTCCTCCTGTAACCATTATTAACATTTTCTGTGACTTGTGCCACATTAGACCTTCTGTCGGTTTGGACCAAATGGGATAGCCTTTGTTGCCTTCGCGCATTGATGAGCCATGGGCGCCCAACACCCTGTTGCCAGTTTGGGGTTTGTCCCTCCTCGGATCAGTGTCTGTAGGTACTCACCACTGCTGGCCGGGAGCACCCCACAAGCCTTGCCGTTTCAGAGATGCTCTGACCCAGTCATCTGACCATTAAATTGGCCCTTGTCAAAGTCGCTCAGGTCTTTACTCCTGCCCATTTCTCCTGCATTCAACACGTTGACTACAAGAACTGATTGTTCGCTTAGCATCTAATCTACCCAGACCTCGACATGTGGCCTTATTAGGTGACGATCAACGTTATTCGCTTCACCTGTGAGTGGTCATAATGTTTTGACTCATCAGTGTATATACAGTGCACAGTGTCTCTCACACAAACACAAAACACCATCAGGGTAACACAAATGACACTAAAATATTGCAATAAACATTAAATAAACAACATACTGTAAAATGTAACAACACAACTGATTCGAATAAAAAAATTTAAAAAAAAGAATAAAAAATATTTCAATAAAATATAATGAAATGTGTTGTCACACGGACACACAATTATTGTTTTTCACCATAATTTTAACAACAATTTACAGTAAAAGTAAATGTATTGTCTTGTTAAACATAATACACACTTTTAGCATTAACTATAAGGTGAACCGTACTTTTTACTAAAAACAATATTTTACCGTAAAATTACATGTAGTTTTTTTTTTTAAGTAAAATATAATTTTGCACCATATGTGGGAAGGTTACCAGTTACCATTTAACAATTTTTCAATGTTTTTACATTCTTTCTACACAGTGTAGGGCGTATCCGATTACAAAGTAATTAGTTACTGTAATCTAATTACTTTTTAGTTCAAAATAGTAAAAACGCAATATATTTTAAATTCTTGTAATCAGATTACAGTTCCTGACTTTCAATTAAAGTAATTACTTTAAAGTACATTACTTACGCTAAAATAATATGTATAATTCATTTAAAATGTGAATTTGTATGTACGCCCGTTAGCTTTTCTGTGACAGCTGAAGGGTGTGTGACAATGAATGAGGAGGAAATATAGACTTTTCAAGGAAAAGTGATTTAGAAAGTTACTTTAAACTAAAATAATTAGTAATGTGATTACTTTTTAAATTAAGTAAAATAATCTGATTACATTATAAGAGAAGTAAATAGTAATTTTATAGTGGATTACTTATTATGAGTAACTTACCTAACAAAACACAAAATTTTACCCGTTAAAATTACGAACATGACCAGAATGGGAACTGCATGCTAGCCACACTTTTTTGAGCCATGTGATTAATCACTCTAGACGCTGATTACGTGACTGTGGCGAAATATGTTGCAGAATAAAACATGGATCGTCACATATATCACACGATCTTTCAGTTGAGCTACCGTGCAATTTGATCACACTGGAACAAGCTTGTAAATGTAGTTTATTATGTAATGCAAACGTTAAAATGAGTCATGCGCTATAGTAAAAGTGTTTAGATGTCATAAGATAGTATTGTGTGGGGAACAGGGCAAAAAGTAAGTGTTTATGAACTGATAATCTGCTGTTTTACTCGTGATTGGTGTAAAAGTGAATAAAAGTCATTGTTGTTGTAGCGCCTCTAGTGTTCACTTCACCGTGACACTGCTGCAATTTTCGTACTGTACAACAAACCATGTAAAAATGAATGACGATATAGTAACGTGATTCTGTGAGACCAGGTTGCACAGAGACTTGAGAGAGAATATTGTGTTAATATACTGACCATAGAGTTGTGTGTGCAACTAGTAGTATGTTTGTGTTTGAAGCAATGCTGACTTAGTGCTATTTTTAGTCACTCAACAATTTACCTTCCTATCAATGATATATCAAGTTCATTCTCTCTCTCTCTCTCTCTCTCTCTCTCTGTTATATATGGTCAGGCAGAGGTACATTGTCATCTTAATGTGACGTTTGATACCCAGTCCCACCTGCAGTACACAAACACACACACACACATGTTGGTGCAGCTATCATTATGAGGACTCTCCATAGACATAATGATTTTTATACTGTATGAACTATAGATTCTATCCCCTAACCCTAACCCTACCCCTAAACCTAACCCTCACAAAAAATTTTTACATTTTCAATAAAACATCGTTTAGTGTGATTTTTAAGTGAATTATGGGGACACTAAAAATGTCCTCATAAACCAAATTTATAGCATAATACCCTTGTAATTACCAGTTTGTGACCTAAAAAAATGTCCTCGTAAATCACCTAAACCCGCCCACACACACACACAGAGACACACACACACACACACACACACACACACACTGTAGGATAAATACAGTGCTTAACGCAGTGGTAGGGGTGTAATTCTGTCTTGCGTTTATGGAGTCACATCTCTTGCTTTGACAAATGGAGCCAAGGTGAGCGCTCTAACCTCATTCTAAGTCACTCCGATGCGTGTGTGTGTTTGTGTGTGTGTGTGTGTGTGTGTGTGTGCAGCGTGTTATTGATTCAGACCATTGAGTAGATTTGATGTTTTATGACATCCTGATGGGAGATAACTATGTGTCATTGAGTGTATTTAGAATTACCTTCAACACTAAGAAACACAATTGGATTAATATGAATAATAAAGTGCCCTTGGCCGACACAAGCGCTGTGTGTGTGTGTGTGTGTGTGTGTGTGTGTGTGTGTGTGTGTGTGTGTGGTTATCACATTAGCTTTATTTAATCAGATACCACCTGTGTTCTTGCCAGATGGCAAGAAAAATGCTGACTTGTTCCTTAAAGACACACACACACACACACACACACACACACACACACACACACACACACACACACACATACACATACACACACACACACATACACACACATGTTGGCCCCTCTACAGCCAGATAATTAGATTATTCATCAGTCCATCATTTAAAATGGGTCATAATCAACAAAATCTTTATGACTGGACAATGTAACTGGATAAATCTCCCAATTAGTATAATCTTCAGACAAGATATAAAGGCAGCATTTGTATATACCTGTGTGTGTGTGTGTGTTTGTGTGTGTGTGTGTTTGTGTGTGTGTGTGTGTGTGTGTGTGTGTGTGTGTGTGTGTTTGTGTGTGTTAGATGAACAGAAAAAGAGCAAAACATTGTGTGTTGGCACAGTGAGTGTCAGCCACTCTACGGCTAAGTGTGTGTTCAGACTCTCTCTTTCTCCATCACACACACACACACACACACACACACAGTCAGAATGCCAAGAGGTCATTCAAGCAGTGATGACGTTTGGCGAGATCTTCAATTGCAGAAGTTTAGAAACTGTAACAGCAATTACTTTTTTCCAGATGAAATCTACTGCACAAGTCTTAACAGTCCGGATTCAAAACAAGTTAAGCTCAATTGACATCATTTATGGCATAATGTTGATTACCACCACAAAAAAAAAGAAAAAAAAAAAAAGAAGCAAAAATCTGTGTTTCAGTGAGACACTTACAATGGGGCCAATCCATAAACGTAAAAATACTCACTATTTCAAAAGTATAGACACAAGATGTAGACAATATGCGTGTTAACACGATTTTAGGGTGATAAAATCACTTACTAACCACATCTGTGTAAAGTTACATCCAGTTTTACAAATTCGTTGCAATGACAGCCATGTCATAAACCCTGTTATCTTGGTAAATGATAATTTAAACAACTCTACAGCTCAAATAATACAAAAGTGTTAACAGAAGTATTAATGTAAGTGCTTTTATAAAATTAAAAGCTTCACATTTCTGTGTTTGAACCTTTCAAAAATTGGCCCCATTGACTTCCATTGTAAGTGCCCCACTGGAACCTCCATATTAGATAAGGGAATAATTTTTGTGGTAATCAACATTATGTCACAAGTTCTGTCGATTGAGCTTAACTTATATTGAACCCGGAATGTTCCATTAACCCTCCTATAGCGTTCGGGTCATTTTTGACCCAGGAGAGGTATATAATAATTTTTAAATGCCACATAGTTTTTAGTACGGGAAGCAATCTTTGTGACTTTGTCAAGACTATCAAAATACACATAATGCATTTTTTTCAGATTTTTAAATAAAATTGTTTAAGAGATATAACCATTTAAAAACAATGTGTACACATCTTTTGCGTTTGCGTGTCAATTTTGACCCGGGCATCATTTGTGGCTTTACACATGATATTATGTCGATTTTTTTGAACATCTATTAATTAGATTTTTTCTTATAAGCATTTCACTTACATTTAACCTCTTTCCCATAGTCTCTCACATACTTTTTTGTCTCTCACTTGGACTGCTCACACACATACACATACAGTCACAGACACACACACACACACACACACACACACACACACACACACACACTTCCTGTACAAAATAGACAGGACAGACATAACAAATAAACTAAATCAAAGGTACTACTGTCTAAAGGGGGTGTGGTGAGAGCAAAAGTTCATGCACACATTAGTCTAAATTGGGCTTGAAAAAGGAAATTGTCACATTTTACTCTGCAGTCATCTGATGCCGAACCAGCTTACAGTATACTCACACATCAACATTCGTCAGTTAATGCAAGTAAATTAAGTACATTTAGTTTACAAATATAGTAAAGAAGTATTAATGTTGTATACTTGAGTTGTACAGCTGTAAATGGCAAACGAACATGTAATTTATGACATGTATCCATATCTGACAACAGCGAGTGCTTCAATATTAAAACAGGCAAATCCCAGTCATTTTAGATGGATTAAAAATCCCGGTTTGACTTACTAACGGACATGCTGTCACCGCAAAACAAGCAAATATTTTCATACTTACAATACAACTTGTGGACAGTTTTGCCGCTTCCTTTGGTGATTGTTATGCTGCACTGATAAGCTGAACACCGGGGCAGGTGAATGCTCTGACATCGCGATCCACGTATATCTTCTCCCTCGTAATGAGTATTATCCATAACGAGCTAATTAAACATTAAACATGATCGTCACTAGAGGGTGAAAAGCAACTGTCGTATCTGCAGGTCGGAGACAGTGAAATGGGGGTGTTTTCGCCTGTCAGTCATTGATGCTCTGTGGCGGTTAGGACATACCAAGATGGCCGCTCGAACACTTCCGGTGGCTTCACCTCCTGCTGGCAGTTTAACGTTGCATCAGCGATCCAGTTTTATATATATATCAGTGGTACAGACAGATTAAATAGACAGATAAACAACAGATTAAATCTTAACCACTGTGAATAGTTGTTTCTGATTTCAAATTAAATAAAAATCATTACCCCAACATGTGTCACGATGATAAAATTGTACGCCAACGTATAATTAAACAATGCTAAAATTCTAATGCCCATCACATGAGTCAGTTGATGTCAAAGGTTTCTCGTTGAAAAGAACGCACTTGCCGGTTGCATCGGAAACAGACGACAAAGGGAAAATTTTATTTTGAAAAGTAGATCACTGTTTCCTGTTCCTGTGTAAGTCATGTGATATCCTGCTTTCCTCATGTTCATGTGTCTTGTTAACTTGTTATCAGTCTTGTCTTTTCATTGGTTCATGTTTGAGTAGTCTTGTTATCTTGTTATTAGTAAAGACTTGTCATTGGTTGTCTTTGTCATGTGTTTCCCTTGTCGGTGTATTTAAGCCCTCATGTTTGCTGTAGTCCTTGGTCGAGTATTGTTGGTGTAATGTTTGTGATTTGTAATGCTATTGTCTAGTACAAGTTAAGTTTAGTCCAGTCCTGTTTTATTGTGTATTCTAGTCTAGTGTTTATGTTTCTTTCACGTTTTGATTTTTTTGGAATAAAACTGCACTTGGGTTCTACACTTCACCATCGTTTTGTCTGTTCCCGTCTTTAGCCTGCTAAAACGTTATAGACCTTATTAAACACCATAAAGAGAAGACGACAAGAGAGAAAGCTACAAAGATTGTAGAAAGGGATTCTATGATAGCCGGAGTCACTCTTTATTTCCAGAAACCATCAATGCTTTGATCAGTGTGCGTGTGTGTGGCTTTTCAAACTCCTTATATTTTTTTGGCGTTTTGCACGAGAATCAATTGATGAATGATCTTTATCACACACTTCAGAGATGACAATCTAGAATTAAAAAACAAATACTTTCTCTTTCTGTGTGTCTCTTATCTACTTTGGTTAATTAAAGCTGTGTGTGTGTGTGTGTGACGAGTTTAAGTGTTTCAGTCTAACTGAATTACGCCGACAGATAACAGTCCGTTTGAATGCAGACGGAGTCTGTGTACTCAGACTAACACACAAACACTGCGCTACAATAGGACACATCTCTGTGTGTGTGTGTGTGTGTGTCCAAACCTCTTCTTTATTCAGCAAGCGTCTTACTGCAGAGTGTCTCAAACAGCCCCCACCCCCCCTGTCTCTCTCTCTCCTTGGATGGAGGGAAGAAGAGAGTGAGAGAAACAGTGTGTTCCATTGAGAAGTGATGATGCCATGTTCCCTGCAAAGGCTTCACCCTCCACAGTGGCTCTGTTTGCATGCACACCAATAATCAGTTGCACCTAAATAAAATCCTTAAACAGCAATGAGATTAAAGCAGTAAGACAAAAGAGGCCATGTTTAAGGGGATAGTTCAACCCAAAAATGAAAATACTCTCATCCAAAGCACTTTGAAGGTTCAAAAAGCAAACAAAGACAGAATAAAAGTAATACATACAACTCCAGTGGTTAAATCAATGTCTTTAGAAGTGAGAAACAGGTCAAATGTAAGTACTTTTTTTTTTTTTTTTTACAAAAAAATCTCCACTTTCACAGTCTTCTTTTGTTTTTAGCAATTTGCATTCTTCATGCATATCACAACCTACTGGGCAGGGAGGAGAATTTATAGTGAAAAAGGCTGTTTCTCACCCACACCTATAATATCACTTCTGAAGACATGGATTTAACCACTGGAGTCTTATGGATTACTTTTATGCTGCCTTTATGTGCATTTTGGCCCTTCAAAGTTCTGGTCACCATTCACTTGCATTGTATGGACCTGCAGAGCTGAGATATTCTTCTAAAAATCTTTGTTTTCTGCAGAAGAAAGAAAGTCACACACATCTGGAATAGCATGAGGGTGAGTAAATATTTTCATTTTGGGTGAACTATTCCTTTAAAGATATTTTACCATGAGTGTGGCCCTATGAAATCCATTTGACCTTTTCCCCCAAATACCGTTTTTTTTCTGTTTTTTTTCTTCTGAATTCTATGTTTGAAAGTTTAATAAATTTTATTCTCAAAAGTGAGTCTAATCAAATGAAATAGAACAATTAATTGAGCAATATAACATTGCATTTTTTATCAAATTAAGTGCTTCTATACAAATCCTCACAACTTAAAGGAACAGTTCTCCCAAAAACAATAATTCTCTCATCATTTACTCACCCTCATGCTGTCTCAAACTCGAATAAGTTCATTCTTCTTCAGAACACAAACAAAGATTTTTTTTAAAGGATGATTGAGGTCTTTTTGTCCATACAATATAAGTCAATGGGGTCCAAAACTTTCAAGCTCCAAAAATGGCATCATAAATGTAATCCATACATTTGAGTTGTTAATCAGTGTCTTCTGAAGCGATACAACCGCTTTAGGGGAGAAACAAAGCAAAAATTCAGTCCTTATTTACCAAAATGCTTCACTTCCACCCAGCTCTCCTATGCGCGCTCGTGAGAGAAACTTGTTCACACGTCCTTGCGCTTGTGCGCAAGAACTTCTGGTTGAATCGTGCACACGTCAGTTCTGGTGTTAAAGTGCAAGCGCATGTGGGAAGCAAATTATCATTTCTTTATAACAAAATAACAGGTATTATTTCCGAATGACTCATAAAGGATGAATCATCTATTTCCGAACTCTGAATTTCCCAAAGAGCTGATTTTAATTTATACTGTATGCACTTAATTGTCCACATTAATATGCTTTATTCTACAGTACTTAGTGTTTTTATTTTGTAATGAGCTGTTGTTTTATGAACAATCTTCCATTTCAGAGTGGCGTGTGTATGTGTGTGTGTGTGTGTGTGACAGTAATGCTCAGTAATAAAGCATTTGACCATAATTACTGGAGACACAATCATTCTGTCCAAAACATTAAACACCGTTTAACATAATCAGCTCATTCTGTAAATGCCACAAATTACATCACCGTGACACACTCTCTATGTGTGTGTGTTAGTGTGTAAGTGAATGTGTCACTATTTTGATTCTAAATCCTGTAATACAGAGATGAAATTCATAATTCCTTCAGGCTCAAATGTTTTGTGTTGTGTAACGACTAATTAAATAGAGCAAATTAAACTGATGAAATTAAACTGATGTGTTCTGAATTCAATCTTTTGTCTCGTTATATAATACCATTTATGATACCTCTAACCCTATAGGAAAGAAAATCACAAATGAGTTTTCTTCTATATTTCAATTATATCTCCTAGACAAGCAATGCAAGACAGCAGTAATCTCACGTGTCTCAACAATGTCATAAACTGTGCTCAGATTTACCAAGATCCCAAAATCTGCAATCGAAAGTCAGAGATTTCTGTATTTTTATTTTTATTTTTTATTTATTTTTTGGTCTCTTTAAGGTTTCTTAGAAGAAATATCTGAGGCAAAGTCGAAAACATGACAGTGAACTCCATGAAGTCTCCTGAGCTATGCATGAGCAACCTCAGAAAAATACAGATTCCTCTCATCGCTGTCTTTCCCTCTTGCTGTTTATCTGTCATTATTTATGTGTGTGTCTCTTTGCCAGTTTTCCATTAGACAGAAACATTACGACTGATGTTGGATCATATGTCAGACCATTGGGCTATTTTAGATAAAAAGGGACGGGGGGATAGATGGGTTTTTTGTGTTAATGTAAAGCTACATGCTGAAAGGGCTGTATTTTTAATGCAGCGAGCTGATATTTTTAATGCATTATACCTGTAAGGCTCTCTCTCTTGTGGTCCAGTTCAAATGTGTGAAATCAAAAGAGACCAAAAGTGCAAATACTGACGCACATTTTTGCGAGGTTACATATGATTGTGTCTCTATAGTGTTGGGAAAGATTTTGTACACTGTAAATGGTGGTAACCTGCGATTGTTACCTAAAGGTTTTATTGACTTAAACCTTAAATTCTATAATTGAACTAGCAAATTATAGAATTAGTTTGAAAACAATCTGTGCAGTATTTTTTTCCTGCCTCATAAAAGCAAATGTGACATAAAAAATGCAATTGCTTATACAGCCATGTTGTTTTGTGGCACACATGTGGAACCGGGTGCTCTTGATTGTCCGCTACAGGAAAACCGTAAGTCCAGTCAGTTAGAAAGGTTATATCAACCCGAGTCAGAACAGGCTAAAGGACTGTAACAAGTTTAGTGGATGTAGCTTGAAAGCTCTAGGAGGCAGAGGTGCAAAAACCATATATGCAAGGTGTGCAATGCATAGGGTGCATTGTAAAGGGGGGCGACAGCAGCTCACTAAAGGTGGTGCAATCGGCCTTCTGGACCCCTCCAACATCCCTCACTCCCCACACACCGCTCAACGCTTATAATGGATGACAATGCCCCCCCCGCACCATTTGACAGATACATGATGCACACAATTTCGTTTTGCATACCCGCTCGGAAATGTGTAGTTGCACCCATGCTAGGAGGAGTAACAGTCAGAAAGTTTGGTCTTGGTTTAGGGATTTTGAAAAAACCCTAACCAAGTCTGAAGAATGAGAGCATGTTGGCTTTGATATAAAATTATAAATAAATTGAGCAAATAGGGTAAATTTGGATTTCATGTTAACTTGTATCATAGCGTCACTACTTTTAGTTAATTACTCAGACTTTTCAGAGATATCGAATTTTCAGAGTTTTACGTCCAGTGAAAAAAGCTTAATTCTCCTCACTGACCCAACAATCAGATAATGAAATACAAGGTCACATGTCCATCTGAACAATCAGGTGAAAACTGATGCAGGAACAGGGAGAGGAATATAGGCTAAATAAAAGAGAAGACGCTGGGGAGAAAGTCTGCTTATAGACATTATTCACAGAATTTGAACCCTGAATGTGGCCATCCATCAAAATGTTAGTTACTGCCGCTGTACGCGGAATAGCACTTTAAAGAGCCAGTCAAAGGCTTTCATACTACATTAGACTTTAAAAAAGATGGATCTTCCTCCATTTCACTTCTTTTGTTCACTGTTTTTTCCTCTTTAACACTCTTGTATCACTCACTTGCTCCACTGTAGCAGAAGCATTAGCGGCGGTGTTTCAGAAAGTTTCAGAAATACAGCTTTGCCAGAAAATGAAAGGTGTTCTTTTTGTGTAAGGTGTGTGTGGATCAAGGAGATTTATAAAACATGGAGAAAGCTCTGCGTTAGCATTCCCATTCATCTCAATAGCTTTTTGCCATCATGCTGGTGTAGTTCTGGCATTTACCAGCTTACGGGGAGACACTATAACCAGTAAATTCCTCAATCCCCTGGTATGGATGCTGGTTATGAGGTCTAAAATAAATATTTTGGGTTAAATACAACTTAAATTATATTATTGATAACAACCAGGGCCGGTGTCTATACAAATTCTATAGGCGAACTAGGCAATTAGCGGGGGCGGCCAAAATATTTGGGCAAAGAGAGAGAAAGGCGCACGACTATTCATTTGTAATTATCACTGCCAGATCAAGTCCTAACCTATTTCTAACCGAACTCTCCTTTATTCTACCCACCCTCTCCCCCACTTTTAAAAAAATCCCGGACGAGCCCCCATTTGTTACAACCCCGATTCCGGGATTGTAACAAAAAAGAAAAAGACGAGCATGATTATGAAAAATAGTACGATTTTATTTTAGAAAACCACATGATTCGACAAAGAGCGGTTCTGCTTGTCAAGCTCGTTTACAAGAATTCTGCCACACTGTCTAACACAACTGCTGGCAGCGCAGACTATTTAATCTTTTATATTTAGTTATTCTTGTCACTGCTGCCTGGTGTTATTGACCAATTAGAGAAGACTTTAATCCACCGGCACTGGCAGTTCTGACCAACCACTAGGTGGCACCATGATGGTTTTGATTGCCACTGTATTGCTTTCTGGTTCTGGTCTCCAAACAAAGCAATGTTAAAACTACCGATACCAGTGATCCAGATGGAGAACAACAATAATTTTTAAGTGTTATTTGGAGTTATATGAGTTCAGGCTTAATGATTTTATTTTACAAATGTAATATGCTAAACATCACATTATCCGCTAAAATTATATGCTGATGTGAGTGAAAACACTAGAAACAAAACAAAAACAGGCTTCTCTTATGAATCGGTCAGGAAGAAGTTTGGATTATATATCTATTGCACTTAACTATTTTATGGTGGAATAAGTCATTTTAGTTTGTTATTTTTATTTTTTTTAAATGTATTTATTTATTTATTGTGTTTTTTTTTTGTTTGTTTGTTTTTTTTCCTTTTTCTCCCAATTTGGAATGCCCAATTCCCAATGTGCTTTTAAGTCCTCGTGGTCGCCTCAATCCGGGTGGCGGTGGACGAATCCCATCTGGCTCCGCGTCTGAGACCGTCAACCCGCGCATCTTATCACGTGGCTTGTTGAGCACGTCGCCACGGAGACATAGCACGTGTGGAGGCTTCGCGCCATCCACCACAGCATCCACTCACAACTCACCACTCGCCCCACCGAGAACGAACCACATTATAGCGACCACGAGGAGGTTACCCCATGTGACTTTACCCTCCCTAGCAACCGTGCCAATTTGGTTGCTTAGGAGACCTGGCTGGAGTCACTCAGCATGCCCTGGGATTCAAAGTAGCTAGCGAACTCCAGGGGTGGTAGCCAGCGTCTTTACCACTGAGCTACCCGGGCCCCTAGATTTTTATTTTTATAAGATTTATTAACCATCGCTAAAATGTAACGTGCAATACGTACATTAATCGCCTAATCCAGACATGTTTTAAATCTCTAGCATTGGACCGAAATTTTCGTCATGATCTATCTTTATCCTGTTTTTGTTTCAACATGACTTAATAGAGGTGACGGCTGCCATGTAAATATGTAGAAAATTTAAACTGTTACGCTAATTTTAAAGCTGAAGTATGCAATTCCTGTGACACTAATGCCACTGAACGGAATTGCAAAAATAAACAGTGTTCAAAACAGCTTTCCGAATACACCCCTAAGTGGGTAAGTGGGTCGCTCAAAACAAACACAGGAATTTTTATAGTGCCACAAAGACACAGTGGCTTACTTATAGTTGTCTCTGCATGTTAAGCTGGGATAGAATAAAGTATTTTAACACCGAAAAATGTTCATACTTCAGCATTAAATGTTACCAATTTAAAAATATAAACAAATGTTAACAGCAAAAGTAACAAATATATATATATATATATATATATATATATATATATATATATATATATATATATATATATATATATATATATATATATATATATAGTATATTTTGTATAATACATATTTTGCCTAGAATGACATTTGGGTATGCATTGTGGGTATCCCGGACCTAATTATGACTTGTTTGTAACCAAAAAATGTCAACTAGAAAAATTATTAATATATATAGCAAATATGGTTTATTTAAATGTTAGAAATACAAATAGTTTTCTATTATTTGGTTTTGGTTAGTGTATAGTCATATCATATATATATATATATATAAGCTTTATATAAAAACATTAGAAGTCTGGGGTATGTCCTCATTTAGCTAAGTAAAGGCGTGTGTGTGACAGGCATGAGACTGTGAATACAAATCGGAAACACGCTAAACAATTCACCCTCTCTTTCTGTTTCTCTCTCTGAGCAGATATTAGAAGTCGTTGTTTCACACAGTGAGAAACCAACAGGCCAATGAGCTAAAACTTGAGTTACAGAGCCGAGAGTTTAATTTTCACGAGGATAATGCAAAATACAATATAATTCCATGCTTATAATTCCCATGCAGACAATTAAAACCGACAATTCATTGGTTTGCCTTGTTGAAAAGTTCTTGTTGTGTCATTTGGGAATATGAAATAGCTTCAAATACTGCTAGCTAGTAATGTTTGTTAAGGTAAGTGTCACTGTTAATGATGCTTAAGGTTAGGGACTTGAACAAAGCTGTCTCTATGATTTTCTGGTTTCTAGATTTGGCTCATGTCCCTCCTTCAATGTAAGTCTATGGGAGTTTTCCACTTGTTTTATCGTCCACCAGGTGAAAATCATAAGTCAGATCACTTGGAAAAGTAATAGCACATCTCTCCTCACCAAGCTGCATGATTTGAGCTATCACTGAGTCCATTTACAGATGCAGTCTTACAGCGATTACACCTGGCAATGTGTACGTTCATGTAAACTCTTTAAACTGTGGTCTTTAATCGGGATCATAAACAGATTAAGCAAAATCATCAACAACAACAAAACAAAGACTTTTGCTCTGCATGTAAACACTTTTGTTGGTTTATTCAAAGTGTGCTTAGGTTTTCACATCAGATAAAAACAAAGCCGGATGATTTCTAAATCTCAAGTAAACATAATTATGACATTTTGCATACTCAGTCGTGCTCATAGCATAAACGTGCGGGACAAGTATGACGTTCTTTCTTCTGTGAAACACAAAACAATCTTTACATCTTTTTGCTCTTTAATTAATGTATATAGTGACTCTGGGATGTTAAGCTCAATAAAGGACAAAACAAAAAACATCATAAAATAAAAGTAGCTTGACAGCTCCTAGACACTATTCACTTTCATCATTTGGGGAAAAGACATGAAGATAAATAAATTCCTTTTTTTCATAAAAAAATAAACTCATTATGGTTTAGAACAACAAGACGGTGTGTAAATAATGACAGAATTTTAATTTTTGGGTAATTTATTTAAGGTTAGTGATTTTTTTATTTTAATTTTTTTTTTAATGAGCAGTGATATAGTGATGTTTCCTTAACAGTCACCACTAAATATTTATTAAAATAATGTATAACGTGTAGAAATGCTACATAATGGAACAAATGGAGATTTCTGTCTGTCTATTTCTATGCAGCATGAATGTGTGAGCAGACACAGAAAACACATCTCACCCTAACAAAGCTGCTAAAAGCCTATTGACACATTTGCAATGTGTGTGTGTGTGTGTGTGTGTGTGTGTGTGTGCGCGCGCGCACGTGTGACGTCTGACCGATCATTTTTTCCCCATAGTTTTCACCTGCTGTTTAGAGGAGGACAGAGATGGTACTTCAGCAATTGCACTTTTCAACTCACATTTGTTTTTTTGCTTTTTCTCCCAATTTGGAATGCCCAATTCCCGATTCGTAGTAGTGACTCGCCTCAATCCGGGTGGCGGAGGACGAATCTCAGTTGCCTCCGTGTCTGAGACCGTCAATCTGTGCATCTTATCACATGGCTTGTTTTTTTTTGGGGGGGGGGGGGTGGGATTTTTTCCCTTTTTCTCCCAATTTGGAATGCCCAATTTCCAATGTGTTTTTTTTTTTTTTTTTTTTTAAGTCCTCGTGGTGGCGTAGTGATTCGCCTCAATCCGGCTGGCGGAGGACAAATCCCAGCTGCCTCCGTGTCTGAGACCGTCAACCCGCGCATCTTATCACGTGGCTTGTTGAGCATGTTGCCACGGAGACATGCCGTGTGTGGAGGCTTCACGCCATCCACCGCGGCAACCACGCCCAGCTCACCACGCGCCCCACTGAGAATGAACCACATTATAGCGACCACGAGGAGGTTATCCCATGTGACTCTATCCTCCCTAGCAACCGGGCCAATTTGGTTGCTTAGGAGACCTGACTGGAGTCACTCAGCATGCCCTGGGATTCAAAGTAGCGAACTAGCGAACTCCAGGGGTGGTAGCCAGCGTCTTTACCACTGAGCTACCCAGGCCCCCATCACGTGGCTTGTTGAGCACGTTAGCGCGGAGATATAGCGCGTGTGGAGGCTTCACGCCATCCACCACGGCATCCATGCACAACTCACCACACGCCCCACAGAGAGCGAGAACCACATTATAGCAATCACAAGGAGGTTACCCCATGTGACTCTACCCACCCTAGCAACCGGGCTAATTTGATTGCTTAGGAGACCTGGCTGGAGTCACTCAGCACACCCTGGATTCGAACTAGTAAACTCCAGGGGTGGTAGCCAGCATCTTTACCAATGAGCTACCCAGGCCCCTTTCACATTTGCTTTTTATGAATCTATCGGTTAGGTTTAGGTTTAAGGTTTAAGGTAGGAAGGTCAGTTTTGTTGATTTAAAACTCGATAGAGCATTAACCTTAAAAACCTCCTCTGTTTGGGAAAACATTTAACTCGCTTTTAATGCCACACAGTGGACATTTCACCTGGGAACTGCCACAGTACCTGTAAGAAACCACGTAATATCATTTTGGTCTGTAGGTGTCTCATTTGACGCTGAATCTCAATGCAGGCAGACAGAAAAAGGCGTCCTGCACGTACAGTCATATGATAAAGTGACAGGAGTCTGTTAAATTGAAGATCACAGACGGCAGGATCAAGGTGAGATGTAAATCAAAGCGACAGGTGACGGCAGGCAACAGGTGTCAGGTTGAGTGGCAGGTGTCGCTGCTGATCACAGAGCAGTTTGGGATTTCACTTAAGTTCAGTGGGGGTCAAAACATTGTAGACAAATTGCCCCTTGAAGTGAGCTGAATCTGACTAAACCTTACTTTGGGGACATCCTCAATTGGAAAAAATAATTAATAAATAAAGTAAATGTTATTGTTTTTTAACTTATTTTCTAAAGATGTTAGAGTTTGGATTGGGGTTAGTCTGTAGTTATTTTAATGAACACTAGTGCTGACACTATTGTTCATTTGACTGATCTATTGATGCTTAAATGTCAATAGCAATCTTTTACTCTATGTGGAAACCATCTACAATGCAAATAAATCACTTGCATGTGCAACCACATTTCATGCTATGACAATAAAAATGTGTGTGATTAGCCACTGACTGGTTAATGTTCAGATTTAACTCACTAGTGATTGAGTAGTATAGTGGAGAAGAAGTTCAGCACCGAGATCCTGTCACTGCGTGTTGAGAGTTAAAGTTTGGTTTGACTCGTTCTGTGTGTCCGAAGGCGAGATCCACTCAATCCATTTGTCATTCAAAAATGTTTCTTTTAATACCCTTTCTGTTCTTTACAGTCAGTTATTGATCAAAAATCAAAAATAAATAAATATTTAATTCTAATCACACATTGCACGCTGTTCTTAAAGAGACAGTACCGTTTTAGCGCATGTTCTACAAATCAATGTAAATACTTGTAAATAGTTCAAATTATGCATGTAAACAATAAACATGTAACTAATGTACACACTCACACACACACACACACACACATATATATATATATATATATATATATATATATATATATATATATATATATATATACATATATATAATTATTTTTTTAAATAACAATTGTATAATAATAATAATAATAATAATAATAATTATTATTATTATTAGGCTATTATTATGAAAAGGCATATACAAGGCATATTTTATTAATAGAAACTATAAATGTAACAGTAACATTTAAAAATGGGCATTTCATTTAGTTTTGACGCACTTCCGGTTTAAGCCCCGCCCACACTCGGTTCTATCCGAATACAGAGACAGATACAGATAATTTTGTCATATGAACAGATACAGATACAAATACAGATAATGGCTTCGTGGCACACCCCTATACATATTGTTTTTTTTTACACTTGGGACATTTGCCTTAGCGGCCACTAGAGGTCACTAGGTGTATTTAGTGCCTGAAGCCTCGTCCGTCCCAGAGCCAGCGCCTGAAGCCTCGCCCGTCCCAGGGCCAGCTTCCTCGACCACTGAGGCTGTGTGCATTTTCCATTCCTCTTTTTAATTTGTAAATAGTAGCACCTATTAAACACGCAAAAAAAAAAAAAAAAATACTTTTTTTTTTAACAAATAGTTTCCTTCATTTATGTCCACAAATGTGGATAGCGGGACTAATTTGTGAAATTTTAAATAATGCACTTGACTGCATAGAGAACTATAGGATGCTCCCTTGCTCCCTATTTAATGAAAGACTTAACCTCCAGTGTGCTGTCTGTCTGCACTGGTCTCAGAACAGTTTAAAATGCACCTTATTTTCATCTGAACTCCTCTGAAAGCAACATTTTCCAGCATTTGGATGCATCCATTGATTCTCAGTGTGAAATTGCACAGTGAATATAGGATATTTTAAGGAAAATTAGCCTATTGTCTACGTACGTGGGCATTGTGTTTAACAGCATGCCGTTTCACTCTAAATCGATACAATTTTTAAAAATGGCATATCAGATGAAACTAGAGACTCTAATCTTTTGACTCAAACAGGTTTCAATGTAAAAACTTAATTAGGTTTCTTACCAGATGTAGTTTTGTTCTCCCAAAGACAAACTCAGCTGAGATCGGCACCATGTTGTTTTGTCACATGACTCGGTGCGTCAAAGGTTTAACCCTTTACTGACACCACAGAGTCTCCTGAACTGAGATAAGTCAGTTTAAATAAAATGAAATTATGCCTAGCCTAAAGTGAAGCCAAAACGTCCACGCACGTGGACACGGGGTCTCAGGAGGATATACAGTATATATATATATATATATATATATATATATATATATATATACATATATACATAAACCACATTTATAGCATAATACCCTTGTAATTACCAGTTTGTAACCTAAAGAAATTTCCTTGTAAACCACCCAAACCTTCCATACACACACACACACACACCTTTCTTGTTTCACTGACATTTACCTCCCCTATATAAGCATTATGAATTTGTCTCATTCTTTCAACTTTAATTATTTTAGTAAACTCAAACTCTTGTTCCTGTCCTGGTGCTGTGGGTCACTGCTGTCTGTGCACACTCATATCTCTCTGAGATTTAATGAAAACCATCTCTCTCATATCCTACTCAGGCACACATCATAACTTAACTTCAACATCTTTCCAACAAGATATCTTCTTCAGAAGATAACCGTATGATCAGAATCTGACAGAATGGTAAACAGTTCTTATGAATCCCTCACAGAACGTAACACTATTTCAGAGTGAAGTCTTCACAAGCCAAAGACAATGACTTTGTTCTAAACACTAGTGAGTTGCCTACCTAGGCAGCAATTTTAGCCATCATATGTCTGCTTCTGATGCTGTTATAACCAGTAGGCAGAAAAGCATGCTGCCTTATCTCGTTTTGGCCAAAATCAAAGGTATTGTGTGTATTCTCTGCGAATAAGGCAAGCGCAGAAAGCATTGCGACGAGTTTAATAAAACATTCAAGAGGGCGGACAGAATTATAAATACACAGATTTCATAAAATACTGGAAAGTATCAATAAAAATAGTTCCATCTATTTAATAAACACACTATTGCACCCAATATTTGTATGCTCTATGTATTTTCTGTGATTTATTACCATATTGGGTAATTAGCTTAGCAACATGCTAACATCAAACTCTACTGAAATCAACTCTGAACGTTAGTTTAGTCTCCTGTGCACATTGCATGAGGATCAATATTTGGTTAGCATGCATGCGTGAACTTTAACAGAGTAGCTGCTCATATAGAGTGTTTCACAATAGTCACTTATAAGGGTCCATTTCAGACACTGTAGGATGCTACCTTATAAGGCAGCTTCTTAGACAGTAGACAGAGAGGCAGCTCAATCGGTTTCTGAACTTTATCATAGATTCTTTTCTGTTCTAAAGCAACACTAAAACTTTCCCTTCTTTTTGGGAGTGGTGAACTGTGGGAATCATCAGCTATTTTAAGCAGCAAATCATACTAAGTCTCAGTAATAATTATAAACTAAAACTTTCTTTAAGCGGTTCAGTTGATTCGTGACTGCGTGGTTGTGGATGTTAGTGTTGTTAGGGATGAAAGTCGTGACAGAAAGTTTGTAGTTAAACGAGTAAAGTTTCTGTTCTTAATCATCACTATGGTAACTAGTCAACGTTTCAGATGATGTCATTATGACAAAAATAATTGGAAACACTTTCTATGAGGACTGTATGTATAATGCATTGTTTTGGTATTTGTAATGCATTATAATGAACATAATAAGTAGTTTGTTCTCTTAAATAATTGTAATCACAGTTATGATACTGTACTTTTGGTGTGGTGAAATGACACCACAGCTCAGGGACTGAGACTGAGAATGTAAAAAAAAAAAAAAGAAAAGAAAAAAGATAGAAATCATTTTCCCACAATATATAATATTGAAATGGTTTATGTTCATTTTCCTTTTATTATGTTTAAACACATAATTTCTAACATCTTTGTTATAAAATCCTTGATTATCAGCGTTTTAAACGTGTAATAATTTGTATTGTTATAATGGATTTACATTCGTTTATATAGAAAGTCTGTGTTTGGGACAAGTCTAAAACAGCCAAATCTATAAATAAAAGACATTTGAAAAGTATCATAAATACTAAACTAAACAAAAAAAAAAAAACATTTTCTCACCCAATTTGGAATGCCCAATTCCCAGTGCACTTTTAAGTCCTCGTGGTGGCGTAGTGATTCGCCTCAATCCGGGTGGCGGAGGATGAATCCCAGTTGCCTCCATGTCTTATCACGTGGCTTGTTGAGCGCGTTACCACTGAGACATTGCGCACGTGGAGGCTTCACGCCATCCACCGCGGCATCCGCGCTCAACTCACCACGCGCCCCACCGAGAACTAACCATATTATAGCGACCACGAGGAGGTTACCCCATGTGACTCTACCGAGTTGCCACCCTAGCAACCGGGCCAATTATTATTAATATTATTTTGCATTTGAAACATTAAAAAAGACAATACAAAAAGTGGCTTTATGCAATATATTGTTTATTTCCATATTATTGAACATGAGCCTATAATTGGCCTACAGTTCAGAGCAATCCATTCTGCATCTGAATTCGCCAATCAGTCCGAGATTTATTATAAGGGCTTGTTTAAGGACGCCCATCAGACAGACGCATTTAGAGCGTCTTGGTTGCGTTGCATCATAAACATATCATTTTTAGGTCACTGTGTCAAGTGAAACAAGTTTGAAACTTAGAAAAACATGTCTTGAGATCTCTGCATTCGGATTGCTTCTCCATCAAGCTGTGCTTTTAATGCAAGAATGTGTTCTCATCTTGTGCTGTCTGCTGTCAGTACCTGTGGTTTATTTTCTGTCTGAATAAGCTGCGCGTTGCCTAAACAGCGAGTTTTGCTTACTGCCCCCTGGAGAAAACAGGTGGTACTCCAAGCTTGAATTACAGTCGGGGACATCATTAATTGTGTTATTTTTTTTTATGTGTAATTTTTTATATAATCACACCGAATTATCACATTAAATCAACAGAACTTATATATATATATATATATATATATTTATAATTGTAACCACAGTCATAATACCCATTCCCATTAATATGTAACTTAAGTTATGAGTAATATGTATTGCCTATACATAAGTGTACATAAGAGCAATATATACTTACCTATTCATAGTTATATGCATTATACTCTGTAACTAGTAACAAATAAGTATAATGTATTATAAATGTTGTTACAATTATGTATGTAAATATATAATGTATTACAATGTGTTTTATAAGGCATTATGAATGCTTTTAAAATGCATTAAGGCTCCTTTCTAAAACCTAGCAAGCTGTCCTGCTATCTACTGCCTACATAGGCTGCTGCCTTTTAAGGCAACATCCATAGGCCTACCGAAATGGAACCTCATAAGTGGCTATTTTGGAACACTCTACGTAGACAGCAACTACATACGCTACACATACAAATTTTCTCATGTAAAGTGCGCAAGAGACTTGACTCACAATTGATTCCAATATTGCTAAGCATACTCTAATAATCATTCAAAAAAGCATAAAAAACTGTCCATTTTTATTTACAGTACATGGAAACAGGGGCATATCCAGAAATGTTGCAGGGGTGGCAAAGGGGTGGCAAGAGTCGAGTAAGGGGTGGGGGGGAGTTGTGCGGTGTTGTCTTGTGTGTGTGTGTGTGTGTGTGTGTGTGTGTGGGGGGGGGGGGGGGGTTGTCTACTGAGGTGGAACACTGTGTCCTGCCAGACACCAGCGGAACGTTGTTATGGACCATGCACGACATGGACGAGTTAAGCCGTTGCACACCACGCGAGCGGGGTCCGAGTTGGGGTGGCAAGTGGGGTGGCAATGCTCATTTTTATGGTGGCAGCCTCACCCTGTGCCACGCTTCTAGCCCCACCCCTGCATGTAAATGTTTGTATCCACACTTTTGGTATTGAATTAAATTTATTATACACTATTTTTATCAGCATAATGATGCCGCCGACCTTTTGAAACAGCCTTTGTTTCAGGGCAGCGACTATGATGCCTTAAAATGCTGTCTCGGTATGCAGCTCACTATAGGTTTTGGAATAATTTAATAGTGATTTATGACAAGCCTCAAATTTCATTCACACACTAATTTGATTGATTGTTTGATTGCCTTTATTAATGTCTGTCTCAACTCTCTAAGTCTAAGTCATTAATTAGACCTACTACAATCATTTGGATAATTAAGGACTATCAAAACACACACACACACGCACACACTTGCTTTGTCTCAAAGTATGGTAATATTCATCAACACACACAGTATGTGTGTGCGTGTGCACAGCATATGCTCACACTGAGAATAAGTCACACGAAAGCTTCACTTCCTCAGTTACTAAGCAACTTTAGAGGTGTGACAGCAGGGACTTGTGCCGAGATTTCTGTGCTCAAAAGACACACACGGCATTCAGCTGCGCGCCGGCTCGAGCGATTGATGAAAAATGCAGGGAACACTGCGAGAGCTGGAACATATATATTGAATTTGAGTCAAGAGACCGCCTTTAGAAATGCAACTTTGTGCATTAATATATAATTGTTGCATAAGAGAAAAGTCCTGTTTGAATATACATATGCTTGCAGGAAAAAAACTAAGGAGGTCTGTACTACCTGGAGAGAGTTATCCATTAGCATTCCAATTCATGTTCAACCTGGCCTCATAGAATCACATTTCTTTACCTACATTTTTGCAAAATGAATTTTACATGTCTCATTGTAGGTATCGGGGCAGTTTTCTGATGAAATGAACACTAGCCGCTACAACCATATATTTATTCACTTTCACACAAATCACGAGTGAGAAACGTCAGATTATCAGTTCATAAACACGTACTTTTCACCCTGTTCCTCACACAATACTGTCTTTTGACATCTAAACACTTTTACTATAGCGCAAGACTTATTTGAACGTTTGCATTACAGAATCAACTGCATTTACAAGCTTGTTCGAGTGTGATTAAATTGTGCGGTAGCTCAACTGATAGAGCGTTGCACTTGCGATGCAAAGGACCGGGATACGAGACCTGAAGAGCACGCAAGACAACACGTGAGCCCAAAGTGTCATAGAAGCACCACAAAACAACGCGGTTTTGTTTTTCATCTCACATTTGCTTTTTATGACACTATCGGTTAGGTTTAAGTTTAGGGTAGGGAGGTCGGGATTTTTTTAAAAACTCGATATAGCATTAACCTTAAAAACCTCATCTCTTTGGGAGAATATTTAACTCGCTTTTAGCGCCACACAGTGGACATTTTACTATGAAACTGCTGCGATATTTCTATGGAACCACGTATGATAATTTTGCAGTCACATAATTTTCATGAGTTCAGGCTGGACAATTCTGTCATCATGTACTCATCCTCAAAATATTGTTAGTTTCTGTATAATACATGGCTTGTGCTTTAACTCGTTTGTAAGTCGCTCTGGATAAAAGTATCTGCTGCTGCATGGATACATGTAAATGTAATGGACTGGTCTTTGTAAGCAAAGGGAAACAGGCAAGAAAAATGACACTGTCTTGCCATGATTTCTCTCTTCAAGTTCCCAGAATGCTGTTGTATGCCATGCTTGGCATACTCAACCACAAACAATCTTCAGAAGTCAGTCAAGCAAATACACAGTGACAAAATGCCATCCTTTGGTCAAGATATATAATTAATAACTCTCATTTTCACACATCAAGAGAAGGAGCAATCGGACTGGCTGAAGAGAGGCACAAACAAGATGGGCTCTGGAGACTTAAATGAGTTATGTCTCATTTCATTATTAAATTTGTCTCAGATGAAAAGAAAGGAAATGTCTCTTTTGTGTCTAAAGTGTTGACAAACTGTGCTGTAAGAGCTGCGAAATGAATATGGATTATGTAGGTCAGATCATTTGTTATTGGGAGAATCTGCTAAGAAATGTTTGATTTCTAATTGAGATCGCTTGAATTTCTGGTGTCTTTTTATATCAAAAGTATGGTTTCTGCCAAAACATGGTTCCTACAGTCATGGTAACTACAATGTTACTATAGTCAAAACATAGTTATTTTTTCGTAAGGGTTAAACAAATAAGTTGCAAAAAAATAAAAAAATAAAAACAGTCTAATTTTTCAGAATCCCCAAATAAAATAAAAAGACTCCAATTATCAATAAATAATACTGTTAGTGTTTAAAATATTATGAAAAAGTTTTTCAGAAAAAAAAAAAAATAATAATTTTTTTGTTGTTGTCCTAACTTTGTAAACATGTAATTCTGGTTCTGTTCAATCTACCTCGCTTTGAAAAGTCTTATTTCATTCCACTAGATGGCAGCAAGCACCAGAAAAACTATTGTTTTCTCTATCACATTCCATCACAATATACCCATCTGAAATGTAGGTGGCGCTCTAATGCATTTCACCCCTTAAAGATGTGCTCGTCCATAGACATTCAGTCTAATTTTCAGTTCATGCACCATTCTTAATGTTTCATCGAATATCTCGGCCTCCGAGTGGACTAGACGCTCAATTTAAGTGTCATTAGAAAGCTGAGATGTTCCCCTTTGTAATGATATTTAACATTTTATTATAAATAGTCAAAAAAATAATTTTCTGATGATTTGTTTAGCATGCTTTTCCTGCTGGATGGCATATTTTGTTCTGGACATCTGAGATATAACATTAGATAATTCAGCCAAGCAAGCTCACAGACAAGTAAACAATGGCAAATTTTTTTGAAAACTGCCTAAGGTAAAACCAGATCACTTTTAGCTATTTGGGGCTTAAAGCAGCAGTGATTGGCAGAAATAATGTTTTACATTGTGATTCTTTTGAAAATCTTTCGAACTGTGGGATCAGGGCAACAAAATAAACTGTAAAGTGCTGTGAAAAAGTATTTGATTTCTTCTGTTTTTGTGTATATCTCACACTACATTGTTTCAAAAATTCTAACAAAATCTAACAAATCAAAGGCAATCTGTGTAAACACAAAATACAGTTTTTAAATGATAATATTTTTTATTGAAGCAAAACAGTTATCCAATACCAAATGGGCCTGTGTGAAAAAGTATTTGCCCTTAGTTACTGAATCCCCAAATCTATGAAACTGCATTCATAATGGGGTTCAGCTGGACTAGACACACCCAGGCCTAATTACTGCCAGACCTGTTCAATCAAATCAACACCTAAATAGAACTTTTTCAGTAGTATGAAGTTGGCTAAAAGGTCTCACCCAGTAACACACACTATGCCAAGGTCGAAATATATTCTAGAAATGGTGAGGAAAAAGGTGATTGAAATACATCAGTCTGGGAAGGGTTACAAAGCTATTTCAAAGGCTCTGGGACTCCAAAGAACCACAGTGAGAGCCATTATCTCCAAATGGAGAAAACTTGGCACAGTAGTGAACATTCCTAGAAGTGGCCAACCTTCCAAATTTCCTCCAAGAGCACAGCGACGACTCATACAGGATGTCACAAAAAAGCCAAGGACAACATCCAAGGAACTGCAGGCGTCTTTCGCATCAACTATTTAAACATCAACTAACAAACACACGTCATAAAGTATCCTCAAAGAAATCAAATCCTAATTATTAAACACACACACTTATGAATGGGATAAATATAATCAGGCATTCAGACTTTGTGCGCTTGCTTCTTAAAATAGTTTAATTCTTCAGTGACCAATCATACACACAAACACACACACATACATACACACTAACACAACTGCAAGGTCTTTTGGTGGTTTCTGAAAAGCATGATGAGCATGTCAAACAATGCAACAGGGAACATTGGTCAGATGGCGTGCCTGACAGTACAACAGAAGGAGGGAATTCACTATGAATGAAAAATTAACATTGTTTATTTGTACACACTGTCTGAGTTGTTTAGAGACACTTCATATGCAAGACCATCAATAACAATTTGAAATATATTGTTCCTTCCATTTTTTTAATGGGTCAGTTTTGACCCGGATTGGGAAAACCAGTTGTAACCGTTCGCCTTCAGACTTTCTGGAAGTTTTACAGCTTTAAATAGTTTTTTGTACATCTATGAATCAAATTTGACTTAAAAATATTTCCAGTTATCTCAAATTTAGCCACTAGCCCCATACTGTTCTCTAGCTCCCCCACCTGTTCTACTTGGTACTGCATCTTTACCACAAATTGCAAACGGGGTTTGTGCACACATTCACATGTCCACCACACACACAAAAAGACACATAGAGAGAGTATTTTTAAAAGTTTTGAACATGTAATATGTTAGGAAATAAGTTTGCTAACATGATTTTATTACATGGGGTATTTATTAAATGGTAAGTAAGTTTCTCCTTAAGCATCAGATGGCAGAAAGAACTATTATGGCTCCTTTCGTAAGTCCTGTAACACCGCAACAAATTGTTTGACATTAGTGGGAAGGAATGGATTTGTTGCAATGGACATGCAAAGTGGGCCCACTTTGACCGCTGGAAAAGACAATACAGATTCATATGTGAAATAGGCATGTACTTAAATTGTAACTCTAAAATGAACACTGTTTTTTTCACCCAATTTGGAATGCCCAATTCCCAATGTGCTTTTAAGTCCTCGTGGTTGCATAGTGATTCGCCTCAATCCGGGTTGCGGAGGACGAATCTCAGTTGCCTTCGCATCTGAGACTGTCAACCCGTGCATCTTATCATGTGGCTTGTTGAGTGTGTTGCCATGGAGACATAGCGTGCGTGGAGGCTTCACGCCATCCACTGTGGCATCCACGCTCAACTCACCACGCGCCCCACTGAGAACGAACCACATTATAGCGACCACGAGGAGGTTTCCCCATGTGACTCTACCCTCCCTAGCAACCGGGCCAATTTGGTTGCTTAGGAGACCTGACTGGAGTCACTCAACACACCCTGGGAATTGAACTAGTGAGCTCCAGGGGTGGTAGCCAGTGTCTTTTACCACTGAGCTACCCAGGCCCCCCAAAATGAACACTGTTGATTTTCTATGAGCAGAATTAATCAGAATTGTTGTAATATAGTTGCGATATTATGAAATACCAAAAGTAATTGATATAAATGTAAATTGAGAAATCCTTGGTCAGTGTTTCATAAACTCTTAGAGTTAGGGTTAGGGTTAGGGTTAGGTTAACTTCATAAAATTCATAAATGATGCTACTCCATTAATATTCAATACATTTATTGTTTCCCCTATCATAATACATTTAGGGAGCACAATAAAACAGATTTCGTTAAGGTGGGGTCTTTAGTGCCGTGTATGGTAATGGTTTTTAATACGGGTCAAAAATGACCGAAGAACAAAAGGAGGGTGCAATGGAAACCTGGAAGTAATTTCGTTCACATAAACAATTATGAGCACAATTCGGTGAGTGCATTTTTCATCTAAGATTACACTTTTACTCCACTGATGATTAGGTTTAGAGTTGGGGTTAGGACATATGGTTAATAAAATATGCATTCCTGTTGACTGTATTACATTGTTTACAATTAAAAATACAGCTTGCTTTTGGTGCCACTCTGTGGATATTTCACCCAGAAACTGGAGCCTATATTTGCCCATATGTTCAACAACACTTCCAGCGTCGGCCACTGGGGGCACTGATTAAAATTTCGGTAAACACAGACCGATTTCAGCTGAAGAACTTTCGACCTACTGTCGTCGAATTCACAATGAGATCAGTTTGGAGCAGAAGTCTAATATGTGTACAGAAAGAGAGACAGACACAGAGATAGAGACGGTTATCTTCCGCTCAGCTGTGTCAACTGGCAGCATGTGTATAGCCTGGGTTCTTTCCGGCTTTGTGTGTGTGTGTGTGTGTGTGTGTCTGTATTCAGGGCCAGAACTACCCAGCTGCAGCCTGGTTTGGTCAGATCTGAGCAGGATAAAGATGCCTGAGGGCTTTCTACACACACACACACACACACACACACACACACACACACACACACACATACACATGTTGGTGCGGCTATCCTTATGAGGACTCTCCATAGACAATGATTTTTATACTGTATGAACTATAGATTCTATCCCCTAACCCTAACAGTTTGTAGCCTAAAAAATGTCCATGTAACCCTATCCCTAACCCTAAAAGGTTAGTAAGTGATTTTATCACACTAAAATCATGTTAACACACATACTGTTTACGTCTTGTGGCTATACTTTTTAAACAGTGTGTCTTTCAGTGTTTATTGGCCCCATTCACTTCCATTGTAGTGTCTTACTGTAACCGCAATTTTTGCTTTTAATGAGTCAAAATTACTTTTTGTAGGAAAAAAGAATTCCACAAACACTGAACCCAGAACATTCCTTAAAGGAAAATGTGTTAATATAGCAATGTTACAATTCACATCCTGTAAGGATCATATGGCCTGCAACTATGTGGATGGTCATTTGACCTCTCAAGCAAAATGAATGTTTTCTCATTTCAAGCACTGACCTTCATAATCAATATCATATTGATGTCACACACACTGATCCCTAACACTTAAATATAATTATAATATAACAATAATTCAATCAGTATTCTTGGGAGAGAGATTGTTTAAAGCCTTACAATTCTACAATGTAACTGTTGTGTGTGTGCTTTGTCACCTTGTAACAAATTCTTTTTTGTTAGTGTTTGGAGGTTGCTATCAGTTTTATTAAAAGAAGTTAAATCTCTGAGCTCCAGGTAATCAATGAGGAAATAGTTTAGTTTGGCTAAGTTCTGCATTTTAGATACACACACATCAAGACCCAAAATCTGACTCCTCTGCATGATTAGACAAACAGCTCATCAAAGACACTGAATCATCAGAATTACTGACATCATAAGGGTGGATCACTAAAAGTAATCAAAGCCATTGTGACATCAAAATGTGTTATGGACACAATGCAGCTGGAAACCAGATGCTTCAGTTCCAACAACTTTAAAACAAACAAAACTAAACTCTAAACTTCAAAAACTAAACTTCAGGTCATACAATAAAAGGTAACATATGATTCAACTTGACCTTTTTTTTTTTACTTTCTGCTTAAAACAACAACAACAACAAAAAAAACAAAAAAACAATCAAGACAATTTTGAATTTAGAGATTCATCATGACATTCTAGAATTAGAACCATTCTGATATTATTTTATGGCCACATCCACACTAATATGTTTTCATTTGAAAAAGCATTGATTTTGCAATGTTTTACATTTACACATTTGGCAGATGCTTTTATCCAAAGTGACTTACAGTGCATTTATTACAGGGACACAATGTTGGTGGCTATGGGGATTGAACCAACAACCTTTTGAGTAACAATCCTGTGCTTTAGCCCACTACGCCACCACCACACCAATGTTTTAACTAATAATCTAACACTAATAATCACTTCAGTGAAACTGATTAAAACGTTACAGTAACATTACAGTAATTGTACTGTTTAAGATTATACCAGAAAAGGTTATATATAATTAAACCACCTTTCTACCCAACAATATGCATTTGCTTTGGAATAATGTGTATTACAAAAAAGTACTATAGAACAAAATGAAATTGAAAGTGATCAAGTCTTTTCTTACACTGTTTGTGTAAATATCCTGGATAAGTGTAATGCATTCTGCAACTGTCTGAAGCATATTTATAACATACAAACACACATATGAGCACTTTGAATGTTGGCAGGAGTTTGTTTTCTGACTGGCATTTGGCATTTTTATCTCAGCACAAAGAAAAATTACCCATTAAAAACAGACATGATTCTCCTCATTATAAAAACTGTGTGTACATGCATTTGACAGTATCAAATGATTAGCTGAGAATGTATACAGTAAAGAATGTATACATATATATATATATATATATATATATATATATATAAGTTTACATTTATATATATACACATAACAGTTAGTTCGGTCTACCACGAAATAGGGACCCCCGCTTGGACGACTATTTTTCCACTGAGAAAATAGGATGAATTTCACCAAAATGACATTAAATTCTGAAAGCAGACTAACAGACTACAGCATCATCAACAGGTGATAGCACACGCTCCATCTCTCTCTCTTTCTCACACAAACACACACACACACACACACATGTTGGTGCAGCTATCATTATGTGGACTCTCCATAGACATAATGATTTTTATACTGTATGAACTATAGATTCTATCCCCTAACCCTAACCCTACCCCTAAACCTAACCCTCACAAAAAACTTTCTGCATTTTTACATTTTCAGTAAAACATCGTTTAGTGTGTTTAAGTGATTTGAATTATGGGAACACTAGAAATGTCCTCATAAACCACATTTATAGCATAATACCCTTGTAATTACCAGTTTGTAACCTAAAAAAAGTCCTCATAAACCACTTAAACCTGCCCACACACATGCACACACACACACACACACACACGCACACACATCCTTGTTTCTCCAATAACTTGTAAGAAACAGCCAAAGCTGTGATTTTAGTTCTAAAGTGAAATTTTTGAATTACTAACGAAGGCTTGGACGCATCATTTGGTTTGAACCAGCAACAGCAGATTCTGACCAGTCGCATAAGAAAGTAGTTCCATGCACAAATGTGTTTTTTGTGACCTTACTCAGTTTTTCCTAATTTTTTTAACATTTTACGTGTTTATTGAACTGTAGTATATAAGCAATATCACACTCGCAATCGTGCTATATGGCCCTAAATCAGCACTACTGTGATTACCTGCGGCCGAATCACAGCAGTGCTGATGTAGGGCCATATCGCACTCTTGCTTGTGTGATATTGCTTATATATATATATATATATATATATATATATATATATATATATATATGCACACAATACTATATACTGTATATATACTACATATACACAGAGACAGTTGTATATCATTTAAAACACTTTGGCAAAACAAATGTATTTGTTAAAAAAACACTGTAAATGATCAAATTGATGAAGAGAGGGAGAGGGAGGGAGAGAGAGAGAGAGAGAGAGCTTGCTGGTTTACCAAAGGCAAAAATTAGATTAATATTTTTGTTCACCCTTCACTTCACAGATATTGGAGCCCTTGAAAACACTGCCAGGTATTTTACTATTCACACAAAAACAGCCTCAGTGTGTGTGTGTTTTCAATCTTTCAACATATCGTTCTGTAAATTTCCCATTAAACTGGAGCCGTTTCATTTAAGAATCACATCTTAATTAAGTCCATAAAACAACTAATCAGAGTCATGTGCACGCAGCAGCTTTCATTGCAACCTCAGAGCATTTAATGGCTGCCCCAGACTGTGGGAATGACTTTTAACACCCGGAAACACATGTTTTTGTTTTACTTGTGGTGGAACGTTTATCTGGTCATCATGGAGAATCCAAAACAGCCATAATACAGCACACATGGAGTTTACCCATAATGCGTAACTGAATGGCACAGCACGCTTGAGCCTTGTGCTGCCAAAAGCAAATCAATTATTCATCCTCCCTTCATGCCCTCTTCCTCCTCTCCTCTATGGCTGTGGTCTCATCATGCATACTTAAAACTGAGCTGAGCTGGAGGGGCGTTGATGTGTTAAAGATGAATAACAACTTTAAAAAAACACAATGGAAGGAGTTCAGTAAGAATTAATTGTGCCATTGATAGCGTTGTTTATTTGCACACACTATACAGTATGCACTGTTTTAGCAGTCTGGATACAGTATATACATTAGTGCATTAATCCCCATGAAAATAAGGCTCATTCTGGTTGAGTTCCTACTGTATATATCCGGTTATAACCCAGTTCTTCTCCATCATTTGATGAATTACTACAGCAACGATTGCTTGAAAATTAACATTAAATCGCTATAGTTTTCAAATGGAAAGATTCTGACAGATTAGGCCACACCCACACCAATCCATTTTTAGTTCCCTAACATAATTGTTTTCTAATATATTCAGTAATGGAGAGCGTTTACGAAATGCTCCGCTGTTGTGGAATCTTATATACTGACATCATACAATTAGAACTATTCAGACATTATTTTATGGTCACGTCCACACTAATACATTTTCATTTGAAAAAGCAATTAAAGGAGATGTTGTTTGTGATGTCTTTCATCCATAATGACCATGAAAGGGAAACAATCTTTTAAATATGAAATATATTATAATACTATACCTTTGAATATCTCCAAGAAAGTGAATGGTAGTATCATTTATACAGCGATGGTGTTGAGTGCGTGAGCTCGTTATCGTGTCGCAGGTAATTGAGTCATAAGTGTCCCAATGTTCAGTGGATGAACACCCATGCCAGTGCCCCAATTCGTGTTCACAATATACTGATTTACAACATAGGGAGCTAGGGAGCTGATTGAGACACACCCAGTGATGTAGGGGAACTGAAAACGGACTGGGGGGGACGTGGCCTCAGTCTGTTGAAATCTTTCCAGTTGATTGGTCAAGCAAGAAACCAACATGCAATTTATCAACTGAAACTGCTGCATGACACAGCACAGTCACAGCCAATTAGAACATGTGAGACATTTAATGGACCAATGATGGTTCATGGTGGGCAGACATACAGCAATTAGAGGTGTAAAATGCATCAGTGCATTAATCTGACAATTAAAAATCAATGCATGTAATATGAAACCCACAAAAAAATCCACCAAATCCTACCTACTCAATTGTCCATCCAGTTACATTTATGACTTTAGCATATTTGTGACATGGGTACCAAAATATTAAATTAAATCAAACTGAACTGTGACCAAATTTCAGACAAATCTAACCATTGTCAGAGCAAATATTTACACCCCATATTACCATGTCTTAAAGTTACATGTTTGGATAAGCAGCTAAATTCCAGCCCATTCTCATGAAAATCATGTGACTGTGGCGACATTTTTGCAAAATGACTTTACGAAGTTCAATAAACGTATCGCGGCAGTTCCGAAGTAAAATGTCCACTGTGTGGCGCTAAAAGCGAATTAAATGTTCTCGCAATCAGATTAGGTTTTTAAGGTTAATACTCTAACAAGTTTTAAATCAACAAAACCGACCATCCAACCCTAAACCTTAAACCTAAACCTAACCGATAGTGTCAGAAAAAGCAAATGTGAGATGAAAAACAAGATTGCAGAAGTAATCATTTTGTGTCAAATAAGCTTGTAAATGTAGTTAGTTAGCGATTAATTATATTGCTTTACAAGTCATGTGCTATAGTAAAAGTGGTGGAGTGGACTAAAGCACTGAACTAGTAAGTGGAAGGTTGTTGGTTCAGTCCCCACAGCCACCACCATTGTGTCCTTGAGCAAGGCACTTAACTCCAGGTTGCTCCAGGGGGATTGTCCCTGTAATCAGGGCACTGTAAGTCGCTTTGGATAAAAGCGTTAGCCAAATGTAAAAGTGTCTTGGTCTTCTGGACTCATACTTGTCCTTTGCATCGCAAGTGCAATGTTCTATCAGTCTGTGATTCATTTTAAATGTAGTTGGTTAACGTTTAATTGTATCGCTTTACAAGTCATGCACTCTAGTAAAAGTGTTTTGATATCGTGTGAGGAAAAGAGCAAAAAGTAAGTGTTTATGAACTGATAATCTGCCGTTTTACCCATTATTTGTGTGAAAGTGAATAAAAGTAATTGTCGTTGTAGCGCCTCTAGTGTTCATTTCACCAGGAAACTACGGCAATATGTACAACAACCGATGTGAAAATTATATCGCAAAAATGTAGGTATAGTAATGTGATTCTTTGAGACCAAGCTGTAAATTCATTACCTTAGAATTCAGTTCGACTAAAAACTGCTGTGGTAGCTCCGAGATAGTATGCCTAAACTGCAGTCTCAGAAATAGCATATAATATCATGGGAATTAAAATCTGTTGAGGACAAAATATCAAAGGAACAAATTTATGTCTGTCCTTTTTACCCTTTTCCTTATATAGTAAAGATATACAGTATATAACATATACAGTAATATACAGTACAGGTACCCAGAAGATGCGATCAGTTACAACACCAGTTCTTGATCCAAGTACTGGGCTGGAAACAAATTGTTTATGTGTTAGAACTTCTACCACAGAGCTGGATCATTAAAATTCAGTTGTGCTCTGGCAGAATTCCAGACTGCAGATTCCACATATAAATGCTGCACATAATTTTTACTCTTTCATATTTTATGCATACTAATCCCACACGTTTGAATTCTTTGGCTCTTATTTTGTTGACCGTATTGCTCAGCTGTCTAAGAGACAGAAAAATTATGTTAGCATATGTTCTTTCTCTTTTTTTCTCGCGATGTTCCAGTCCTTTAGGGAGCTAGCTGTAATTACGGAACACAGTTCGGAGCAAATTATGCTAATTAAACTTTCTCTCTTTCTGCCCCCTGGAAATTAGCCTTGTATGCCATGATCTGTAATCTCAACATGATCTGATTAGTACAGGATGGTTGTATTTTTGTACATTTGAAAAGCTGCTGATATGGACAATATCATCTGAAACTTAAGCCTAATTGGGAGAGAAAGAATCATCAAAGTAATGCTTCACTTATGAAAAACTTGAGACGTCCCATCTGGATTTCATTCATAAATATATTTGCCATTAAAAAGGTCTTTCTCTGAGAATTTACTGACAAATGAGAGTCACGCTTTGGGATTATGTCTGAATATTGAATTCGTTTACCAACTGCGGTACCCTCACAAAGGTTTGTGCAATTTTAGGGCATTCATAAAGAGTTGTATGAGTCTAAATCATCCGTAAAGGGTTTATATTTTAAATGCTGCAAAAACTTTGATATTGTACAGACGTTACAAGATCTTTACAAATCCTTAAAAAGATTTTTACGAATACTTTTTTAGAAAAACATTTGTAATCCCATAGAGTAGGATCAAACTGTTAAAATGTCAAATTAGGAAACATCTATTAACTGTGTTTAATAAATGTGATGGAGTTTAATAGATTTATCTCATTTATTATCAGTGGTGGCGCTACAGGGGGCCTCTGAGGGCCGTGCCCCCTCACTTCGACCACTGTTAACTCAGCTATAGATGTATATTTGACCAAACTATTATCTTTCCCAAAGAATTGCAGGTTTATTTTTCCATGCAGCTCCCTGTGCTTTTAGTTCACTGATTCCTCTCACTCCTCCTGCTGACTGTCCGCACCTAGAAATAGCAGTCTGTCCATGAAAAAGCTGAATGGGTGATAATTGCGCCATGGTCAGCACTGGTCAAGTTAATCAATTTACAAATAACATGTGCCCCTGTGCCTATTCTAGTCTACATACACTGGCATACAGTTTCTTATTAACAAGAAGTAGGCCTATACATTTTATTTATTTTGAATGTTTTGGTATAGTTCAAGTTTTGCATGTCTTAAAAAGCTGTGAATTGCCCTGTTCTTCAGACGGCGGCGGTAGAACATACCGTATACACTCATTTTTAGTAACGTTACATTTAATTCATTCCAAAAGCCCCCTTACGTATTCATTCTGGCTCCAACACTTTTTAATTTTAAATGCATAAAATTCAACCTCAATGGATTCATAAACAATCTCTAATGTTGGTCATATGTAAAAGGCTTTACATTTTGGATGCTGTCACCACATTGAAGCTACATTGTATGTTTCAGAACTAGAACCACACATTACAAACGAACACCATTATATTGCGGATAGTCGTTATCAAAAATACCACACACTTTGACCACAGAATGCCACAATTCACCATCAAGTACACCAGAAATCTGTGTAAAAAGTCTTTTTAAAACTAAAATATTCCATCATTTACAATAAATACATTCCAATAATGTGATTGTGTTATTAATGAGGTTTGTCTTACTACATTGCCCTCACACACACACACACACACATTCTAGTGGAGTATGTCAGGACAGTGGCGCATTCTCTCCGTACGTTGAATATTCATGAGCACCTGCACTTACTCAGCTGACGGTTTTACGCAGAAACGTCAAGTTTTTCCCGCCTGTGTGTGTTTCTGTGTATGTGTGTGGTCTACATGGATTTGTGCCTAATTTGGACTTTTCCATGCAAAGTCGGATGTGGGGTTTTTCTTACTAGATTTCTCTGTCTTCCGTTCAAAAAGACATTCCACTATGGAAGCAGAGGGGTGCCAATTAAAGACGAATGAAGGAATAAATGATCAATCTATTAATTTAAACAAAAACGTGAATAAATAAAACCAGTTTATAAATGGACAAATAAATCGGCACATTTAAATATTTATTTAATCAG
The DNA here is from genome assembly GCF_019703515.2 of Myxocyprinus asiaticus. Classification (NCBI taxonomy): domain Eukaryota; kingdom Metazoa; phylum Chordata; class Actinopteri; order Cypriniformes; family Catostomidae; genus Myxocyprinus; species Myxocyprinus asiaticus. The sequence goes on along the minus strand of NC_059374.1, from coordinate 41,642,219 downwards.
TGTTTGAAAAACAATAAAATTATGCATTTATAAATCAGTAAATATATCAATAAAATGGTAATAAATACACCTTTTAAATTGCTTTTCTCAATTCATTTGCCACTGGCTCTTCTTTATCATTTGACTTTTGCTTTGCTTTTTTCATTTGCAATTGCTTTTCTTTCTGCATATGACAATCGAGTTTAAAAATGCCATTGGACAGTTCATGGGAGCAACCAATGAACTTTTGACTCAGTTTTAAGACATACCCCCTCTCCTGCATCCCGATCGAAGTAGATGTAATTTAAACTCGATTGTTAAAAGCTAAAAGTTAAATGATAAAGAAAAGCTAGTGGCAATTGAATTAAGAAAAGAAATCGCCATATGCATTTTTAAAACACAATTTAAAAGGTGCATTTAAAAATGATTTGTCAATATACAATTTTATTGTAACGTTTAATTAAATTTTAAACCTGAATTAAATAAACATATTTAAATGTGTCTAATTATTTTTCCATTTATAAATTTGTTTATTCACGTTTTTATATTCAAATTAATAGATTGATAATTTATTCCTTCATTCTTTTTTAATTGGTACCCCTCGGCTTCCATATTCCACTGCCCGGCACTCAGATGATGACGTATAAAGAAATGAAACTGCAATGCTACCATGACAAAGCAGGTGTTCGATAGTCAACAGAGACGTCTCATACCAATCAAACTGCGGTGGATAAACGATGCCGTGCAATGCTCATGTTTGTTCAACAGGCGAACAATTCTCAATAGAGAGTAAAATTTACCAGCAAACATTTGCCAAACAAGTTTTATTGTCATGTAATGTAGGAAATTCAAATCAATGATGGATTTTATTTGCTTAAAAGTGAATATTTATCAATAACTTTAGGAATCTGCCTGGTTGCTGACATGTTCACGTGACGTCACACACCTGTATCTCGGCGAAAGAGTTGTGAATTTTCTCACGAGTTTCCAAGTTGGAAGTCCATTCAAGTGCCATTCTATTTCACTTTTCCAGGTAGTAAGATGGGAGTTCCAACATTCCGAGTTAAATTCAGAATGAGAGATAGATCAACACCAACATCCTGCCAATATAAAAGTCACTGTCACAGTCAGGGACCCCTAAGCCAGGATCATTGGAGGACATGAGGCAGCTGTGCTGAGTTATATACTCAGCTGTAAAGCACTTCAGCCCTCAGGTTTATTGATATATCTACACACACTCACGCCCACAGCTAGCAGCATGCTAACGCCATTAGCATGTCATTAAGAAGCAGATGAGAGCCCAGATGCTGTGTGCTAGCCTTCCAGCACCCTGTGTAGTAACACACTGTAGGTGCATCCCAAACCGTACACTTCTGCACTATTCTACACCATTTTGAAGTGTAAGTAGTGCGAGTGTGAGAATGTTAACACTGAAAATGCTACAAAAAGAAGTGTACTATGCGTACCTGGATGATGTACTTCTTCAACCATCAAATGGTGTGCGAGGGGGGCCTGGGTAGCTCAGCGAGTATTGACGCTGACTATCACCCCTGGAGTCGCAAGTTCGAATCTAGGGCGTGCTGAGTGACTCCAGCCAGCTCTCCTAAGCAACCAAATTGGCCCGGTTGCTAGGGAGGGTAGGGTCACATGGTGTAACCTCCTCGTGGTCGCGATTAGTGGTTCTCACTCTCAATGGGGTGCGTGAAAATTTGTGCGTGGATCACGGAGAGTAGCATGAGCCTCCACATTCTGAGTCTCTGTGGTGTCATGCACAACGAGTCACGTGATAAGATGCGTGGATTGACGGTCTCAGAAGCGGAGGCAACTGAGACTTGACCTCCGCCACCCCGATTGAGGAGAGTAACCGCGCCACCACGAGGACCTACTAAGTAGTGGGAATTGGGCATTCCAAATTGGGAGAAAAGGGGATACAAATTTTTTTTTTAGATGTTTCGTGCACTTAGCGCTCGTGGCTTGCTGTATGTAGCGGAAGGGGGCGGAGTTACCTGGCCACGATGCTGGTTATACAAAACAATTGTAAATAATGGTGAATGTGGCAACTATACAAATGCATATGAATGCTTTACCATCACCCCACACTGTGAATATGTTCATTATTTGAGATATAAGCACTGAACTGAGTTTGGCTAATTCGCTAAATCTAGCGGCAACACATCACGTGCATTTGAAACATCACTTCTGTCAGCTGTTAAAGGGCAAATGCTTCCGTGAAGTAAAAAACATTAGGTTGTCCATTTGGGATGATACAAAGTCTCTTTTAAGGCAAGTCAGTCCAAGTCAGTCATCTTTGAAACACAAACCAGGCAGTTTTTTTTTTTTATGTAAACAAGCAGCATAAAAGTGCAGCTCCTATCTACATGAATGGGGAAAGACTGAAAAAACTCCAAAACAGTTTGTCAAGATTACTATCAAAGAACATATTTCAAATCAGCAGTAAAATCAGACAACACTGGTATCATAAACTGTGCTTCTTCAGCTCAGATCACGGTAGAAAATCACTATTTTTCAGGCTAACCCAGCTAATTGTTGACTGACGGGATGTCAAGTGCGCCATTTGGGGCTAAATAGTCTCTGGGACACAATGTTTTGAAAATTCATATGCTACATGGCTATGTATAGTGCGTTGTTTGCGACACAGTGAAAACACACATGCTATTGCAAGTCCTTTCGACATTCAATCATGTGCAGGATATTAATTATCTACTCAATTTTCACTAGATAAAATGGTCATTCTTGATGTGAGCAATGGAATTAATACGAATGAAATTCTTGGTTTTGATATCAGTATTTATACTTGCACTATAGTAAAAACATTCATTCTTGATTTCAAAAATGGAATTTAAACCAGCTTAAAACATAATTATTGATATTTGTTAGAGGCTAACCGATATATCGGTTTTACCGATTAATCGGTGCCGATAGTTGCTTTTTGGAACTATCGGTTAGCTGCAAAAATCGACGGAGATAGTTGCTGATATATGCATATATATATATTATTATTATTCCGGCCAAAACCCTTTATATCTTAATGTTTTCTGGTTATTATTAGAATTTTGGCAGCACAACAAACATGCATCTGGGATTTTACTCATTTTGGGTTTTGCAGCCTCTATGTCTGCACCCGTCACTGTAAGGAAAGATTATGATTTTTTTTTTTTAAACATTCAATAAATCCGATTTTAAAAACTATCGGCCAATTAATCGGTTATTGGTCTTTTTCATCACCTTAGTTATCGGTATCGGCAAAATCCAATATTTGTCAACCTCTAATATCTGTAATTGCAATTTCACTAGTAGAATTTCACAATGATCTGTCATTCACTTCTGTTCAAAACGCAATTACAGATATCTATAATTAATTTCTTACTAGTTGAAATTCCAAATACACAGCTATGGACTTTTTAATAGTAAAATTATCATTTTTGTATCAATAGCTACATTGCTACTCTTACAAGTCCATACCTGATATAAACAATAGAATTACTACTGGAAAAAAGTGTCTGGAATTTGGTTTCCAATAGTAAAATGTTTAATTTCAGATTTGAAAATCCAGTTACAGATATCAATAATTATGTTTTACTAGTTGAAATTCCATTTTTGATATCAAGAATGTATTATTCCTTTATTTAAGAAATAATGTCATTACTCTGTATTCCCGGAAGTAATGACATTATTTTTTAAATCAAGAATTAATGTTTTTACTAGTGTTGATGTGTGTTACAACCCACATGTAAGAAACATCACAAACGAAGACTTTTGCTGAAGTGTTCTACTGAGTGTCTCCTCTAGCGTTTCAGAAGAGATCCAACAACGTCTAAAACTGCCAATAAGTCTACAATCAAAAGTCAGAGATCTCAGTATGAACTTGATGAGAAATGTATGAACAGGAACTGACAAGATAGGCCTACTTTGTGTTGAATCAAAGTGCTTTTATAAATATGTGTCGAACTGAACCAATCTCTCATGTTTCCTTTGATCTAATCAATACATCGAATCTCTTTTTCTCCAGCACTGTGAACCAGTACCTCCCCTCAGTCCTCTAGACTACATTGATTGACACATCCTTTGTAAGCTGTCTGTGTACATGCTTGATTTTATAGTAGCAAAGGAAGAGAGCGAAGAGGAATTCACATGCATTAATTCCTTCATGACCTTCTAGAAATATGTGATCAGCAGTCATCTACACATCGAAAGGGAAATGCTCCAAAAATCAGGTCTTTGTCACTGGGACATGTCCCTACCACTTTTTACCTTTGCCAATTTTGTCCCCACCACTTTATGAAAGAGCTTTCATCAGGTACGTGTCTAATGCAGAGGAAACATTTTCAGTCCTTAAACAGGAGTTTCCATTTTGTTCATGTGTGTAATAATAAGTGGGGATCCAGCGCTGAAGTTTGTTATTTTTAAAACATTTTTAAAATAAGAAAACTTTCCCATGAGACCAATCGGTCATTCTGGCTAAAATGTACTGATTCATGTATTTATCCACTGAGTAACAAAATCCAAGTACTGACAGTGCCAGATGTACAGATCAAGCTATCAAATTAATTATGTGAAATATTTAGTGGAGCTCTTACAGTAAATTGTTCCTCAAGACTGACTGTTTATCGAAACAGTAAAATATTATTTGACATTATCTTCACATAACCTAATTAATATTCATGAGTTTCACCACTTTGTGACTTCAGATTGTACATTTTGGTCTGTTGTTTTAACTGTTTTAAAACAGGTGGATATTGACATTGATCTAACGGGTAACTTGTTTGGTCAACATTCAGCACCATGGACAGCGACACTCGTCCTGCAAAACACGCAGGAACTCCATTAAATAAGCCATTCGCCATATTCCAGTCATCTCTCTAACCATTTAACACACATGATTCTGTCGTTTATGTCTCAAAGGAAACCTGGGGTGCCTCCGTGATCCGTCTGTCAGCGCGACTGGAGGCCGTAACGATTATGAATGGGCAATAAGACACAGCTGTGGCCTGATGCACATGCTGTGTGTCCCGTGGAGACCCCGTTCCTCTCGCGCAGTAACACTCCACAGGAACGTGTCAAATGTCATAAAGCAATAAAACAGCAGCTCGTATATTAAGCGGAGAATAGTAGTATAAGGGAGGGGATGGAACCCTTTTTAGAAAGATGTGCGTGGAGGAGAAACTGATCAAGGTTGCTATGGAATGAAAAAGTCACGATGGATTTATGGCCCATGTGTAAATACACCAGCAGTGCATTTGATGTCAGAGCACGACATGAGGGACACCTCTGTACCTGTGCATCAACCATATGAACACAGTTATTTGCTACTGTTCTTTATTTTTATTGTAGCGTGTAGTTAAAGTGTATTTATTGCATTGTACTGTCATTGTGTTGTAAATGTAAATGTGTTAGTAAATGTAATCAAATCTAAGAATAACATGGCCATAAAGTTTGCTATTCTACGTTGACAGGTCACTTAAAAATCTGCATTCCATAACTGGTTAAATTACCTGCTTTTATTCAAGTCAGAAGTACTGATTATTTATGACTGAATGAACCTGACTAATCAACTAAATTAATTTTGAAGGTCAGATCACTCAAAAATAAAATAAAAGCCATGTTCCAAAATTGTATGACTTTGTTTCTTCCAGTGGAACACAGTCATAGAGGTTTTGAACAACATGATGGTGAGCAAATGATGACAGAATGTTCAAATATTACACATTATATTCTATTTTATTCTATTGTTCCATTTAACTCTGTTCTACTCTTTTTTCTTTTTCTTTTGCTCTGTTGTAATCTATTCTGTCGTATTATATTTTCTATTCTATATTATATGCTATTCTATTCCATTCTATTGTTCTCTATTCTGGTTTATTCAGGGTTCCCGCTTTTTTGATCAATGAATTTCGATGACTTTTTCAGATTCAGACTGGTTCGCAAATTATTCATTCAGATCAACTGGTGAAACTTTTAGTCATTATTCTTACAGTTCATATAAAATCTCTCTCTCTCTCTCTCTCTCTCTCTCTCTCTCTCTCTCTCCATCTCTCTCTCTCTCTCTCATATATATATATATGTCCAAGGTGTTAAAATTAGATGTCATGTTCTCAGAAATTGTATCTTTGTGTCCAATTTGGTTTCATACATTTTTTAAAAACTTTACAGCATTTCCTACAACAAAAATTAAAACTTTAAAATTGTCATGTGGTGTAACCATCAAGTTAAAAGTATTATAATACTTTCTTTGCACCTTGAATACATAAGAGTATAAACAAATTAATTATTAATTTCCAAAAAAATTTCAAACACATTTTTCAAAGTATAAATATTATACATTTTTGAGTCAAGAATATCAAAACGCACATGACTTGAACAAAATGTGACTTTTCATAAAAATGTCAAAATGAATATCAGATATTTTTTTTAAAACTTCATGCTTAGTTTTGAGGGTCTAAAGATGTCCACTCTGTTTTATGGTTTTAAAGGTCAACATAAACAACAAAATGGCTACCATGTTGGTTTCAGTCGAATTGAAATTGAATAATTCTTTTTTTTTTTATGCTAGGCAACCGTTAAAAGTGTCGGGAAAACACTAGAGTTACAAAAAATGAGGGATACCAGCCATAATACAGACTTTGGGTAAGCTAGCAACCAAGCAACTATCCAAAAATATCCTAAGCACCATATAGCAATGCCATGGGGATCACCTCAAAAGAGGCCGTTCAGACCGAACGCGTTTTCGCGTTGTTTTTCTGTGTGAGCATGCACGTCTTTGTTGCGCCGCATCTCGCTATTTTTTCAACGTCTCGCGCAGAAGCGCTGCGGTTTTTAGACGGCATGTCAAGTTAAAAAGAACTTAAACTTTCAAAAACACGTTCGGTCTGAAAAGCCCTAATAAGTGTGTGTAACGGTTAAAGGACGGGAAAGGTGGAGGCGGGAACCGGCGGAACAGTAAACATAAAGAAACTCAACATAAAACAAACAGAAACAGACACACTTGCAACGCGGCCGTGTGCTTCTCTCTCTCTCGAACCGCCGTCTCTGGCTGCCCTTTATCTCACTCTCCTGCTGATCAGCTGATTCATCGCCGGCCGTGCTCCAAGAGAGAAGAACTTGCTCGCCGGTTCCCGGACGCACTGTCGCCCGGTCCCCAACCGCTCCTACGGCCTCTGGCGGATGCCAGCTCGCTCCTCCCCCGGCGGACGGCAGCGAGTCCTCCTCCCTTTCTCGGCAGATGGCCGCGGATCCTCCGGCTCTCTGCGGCCGGCAGCGACCCCTCCGTCCCCAGGCAGACGGCCGTGGCTGCTCCCCTGGCAGATGGCAGTGGTGAGGACTCCATGACAGCACATCTCTCCTCCCTCCCGGGTTTCGGCACCACTGTAACGGTTAAAGGACGGGAAAGGAGGAGGCGGAACCGGCTGAACAGTAAACAAAGTTTAATAAGAAACTCAACATAAAACAAACATAAACAGACACACATGCAACGCGGCCGCGCGCATCTCTCTCTCTCTCTCTCGAACTGGCATCTCCAGCCGACCCTTATCTCGCTCTCCCGCTGATCAGCTGATTCATGTCCGGCTGTGCTCCGTCATGGTCCGGCCATGCCCTCCTCCTTGTCACATTGTGCTGCTGAATTTTGCACGGGAAAACATTGTGTCAGTCTTTGGCATGAACGCGAGCTGAGCTCTAACCGGAAACACGTGTCGTTCATCAGGTACAAAAAATTCAGTGGTCATCAAGGGTTTGTGCTCACTACCTCTAGTATATAGTAGGCTACTGTATAACTGAGAAGAACAAAACAGAGTTGTGTAGAATAGAAAAGAGAACTATAGGAAATAAGAAATAGAGTTCCCACAGTAATGGAAACCTGGAAATATCAGGGAATTCATGGACATTTTTATAGTGAATATCAATTTTTGTAGTTACGCTCTGCTGTAAATCTAAACTGATTATTTTTAGGTATAATTCATGTCTCTCATGTTAAGTATGAACAATTTTAATAGTGATATTTGACTTAGCAAACATGGCTTAAGACCTCAGAGCCAAAGAGTGCAGAGAGAGAAAGAGAGAGAGAGAGAGAGGGTTAGAGAGAAAGCGCCTCTCTCTAACCCCCCCGTCTCTCTCTCTCTCTCTAACCCCCCATACCCTCTCTCTCTCTCTCTAACTCCTCACTCTCTCTCTTACCCTCTCTCTCTCTCCCTCTCTCTTACCCCCCCCCCCCTCTCTCTCCCTCTCTCTCTCTCTCCCTCTCTCTCCCTCTCCCTCTCTCTTAGCGTTCAAGCTATTCAGACAGATTCTTCTCTTCTCTTTCCAGTGGATACTGCGGGGAGCAGACGGCTCGCCTAGTAGGATGGATTGTTGAAACTCCCTTGGCGGGAAAATTCATTTATTTATTTCTTTTCATTTCGGTTCCACCACACTCTCTCGTCTCCATCCATCTATCTATCCATGTGTCCGGACGCGTTCTGATTTGGGCAGAATGCGGATCCAGTTGCTGATTCCGCTGCTGTGGGGACTTAATGAAGGGGCTTTTCCAAGCAGTGTCCAAATCGGTGAGTTACAACACTTCCAACATGATAGATAGATAGATAGTGTAAAATGATTCTAAAAAGGTAAAAGGTTCTTTATAAGCTCAACTACATTAGGCTATTCTGTATCTACTTAAAAAAAATGTTTAAGGCTCTTAACTTCTATACTGTGCTCATTGACAAACATAAAATAATCCTATTTAGCATCTAATTCTGGGTTCTGCTACTGTTTACAAGCCGAAGAACCAAGGGTGTAACCAAATAGATAGATATATAATTAGTTGGGTAGATTACTTTACTGATTCCATATGATAAATTAGGGTGCACTATTAGCCAGACAACCAAAACTGAACAGTACTCAGAGCTTGCCACATAAAATACACTAAATAAAGTCTCATTTACACAACATACACAGTATACATTACAACAAATAGAAAAAAATTTGAAGAATAAAAAGACAAAAGTATAGACTACATTATGCAATAAATGCTACTAATTTTACACCATGTGCACATAGAGTAACTATTGCATTTGTATTATATTGCAAAGTGTTCACATAAGTATCTATTGGACATTGTAGGCAAATCTAAAAGTTTAAGAATCAGTCACCACCCATATCGGCTGACCACTTTTCAGAGTGTTGGGGATAAGCGTGTCCCCTTCAATATATACGGTGGTTACAGCTCTGCAAATTACCCTAATCTGGTGCTATTTAGAAGCATTTTTCTTAAGCGTGTATTGCATGCTTATAGAATCAATTTCTGATTCTCTTTGCACTTTAAATTGCACTGTATTGTTGGGGTGGAATTATGTTTTCAATGTATTATAGTTGTCATTATGTATTATCCTAATGTGGCTGTGTGGTCCACATAATAAAGGTGAGTGTAAATACATGCATTGATGTATACTACATGAGTGCGCGCGCCTTTGTACCTTTCCCCTCTAGTTTAGAGCATCACTGCAGTATTCTGTCTCTCTTGAGCTGTCTTACTCTACTGGTGTGATGTGGAGTGGAATTCCCTCTTCCTTTCGAGTACGATCAAAGTTTCCCATTTCAATGGAATCAGAGCTCTGTGTCCGATTAATATCCACAAACCACTAACACAGTCACCCACCCCCCTCTCTTTCTCTTACACACACTGTTGTCTCTGTTTTGGGTGTGTGTCCCTCAGTCACCGCATTGCTCATTTAGATGGAGAGTCTCGCGCCCTAATAAGATGCGGTCGCTGACTTGCGCACCTTTGACAGCACTGCCGATAAAGTTAAAACGCTAAATATGAAAACACACACTCAAATATACACACACACAGAGAAAGAAAGAGAGACAGAGATGCGCACATACCACATGCACACACGTGCATGCAGTGCCTACTGATATTTACATATCGCTGCAATGCACAATGTTTGCAAATAAAAGCACATTATGGGATCTCACACTGCAGTTTAGACAAAACGTCCACCAAAAAGTCATTAAAAGAGAAGAATTGGAGGATATGACGAAGTATAACGTGATATCATCCCTGCTAAGTACAGAGTAGTACAACAAAGACTGATTTTTCATACAGATACAGTAATTGTAATGCTTAAAGGGATAGTTCACCCAAAAATGACAATTCTGTCATCATTTACTCACCCTCATATGTTCCGAAACTTAAATGGAGATGTTTAGCAGAATGTTGAATGTTGCTCTTTTTCGTACAGTGAAAATGAATGGGACTGTCAATCTCCAAAAAGAACAAACAATTACATAAAATAATCATAAAAGTAGTCCATATGACTCAAGGTTAATTGAGTTTTAAATTAACAAAACCTACCTACCTACCCTAAACCTTAATTCTAACCCTTAATGATAAGAGTCAGAAAAAGCAAATGTGAGATGAAAAAAACAAGCACATCATTTTGTGGTGCTTCTATGACACTTTAGGCTCACGTGTCGACTCGTGTGCACTTCAGGACTCATACCCTTTACATCACGCTCTATCAGTTGAGCTACCGCACAATTTGATCACACTCAAACAAGCTTGTACTATAAATGTAGTTAGTTATGTAATGCAAACATTAACCTCATTCTAACCCACGTACACATGTGTGGATGTTGTATTTTGGCTCTGCTATACGCAACACATAATTTAAATTAATTTAAAATGACTGATCTCAGTTTAGATGTCATGCGACAAAACAACATGGTGCTGATCACAGCAGAGTTTGTCTTTGGGAGAAATGCCAACAAAACTACATCTGGTAAAAAACCTAATTAAGATTTTACATTGAAACCTTTTTGAGTCAAAAGATTAGAGTCTCTAGTTTCATCCGATATGCCATTTTAAAAATGTTAGTGAATTATTGTGAAACGCCACACTGCTAAATACAGTGTACACTAATGTGTACAATAGCACAAAGTTTTCATTTGAAATCCTACATTTACTGTGCAATATCACATTGAGAACATGTTTTTGCTTTCAGAGACTTTAAATGGAGTTATGATGAAAATACAGTGCATTTTGAACTGAAACCAGTGCAGACAGACAGCACACTGGAGGTTAAGTCATCCACTAAATAAGGAGCAAGGGAGCAAGGGAACATCCTATAGCTTTCCTATGCAGTAAAGTGCATTCAATCCAAACATCCAGTCAAAAGTTCAGTTTCAGGCTGCAGATGATGTTTGCACCACTCAACATGTTTGGCAGGAATGAACGTTTCCTTTGTAAATATCAGTTAAATTAAGAGAGAATCGGCTACATTTACACAGCATCATATAAACTTGATAAAATAAATCTCTAACTAGTGACATCCACTTGTTTCACTCAACCATCACTTCATTTTAACCACACGTGAACTGCACGGCCGTTCAAATGCACGCACTCCAAAGCACATATGCTTACACTCAAACAGATGAAAACATCAATCACAGAGAAGGTAGAGGCATTTTAAAGTGGCCAATTAAAAATATTTTGCCTTTACAAAGTACTTTATGCAACCAGTTTAAACATTCTGTCCATAATAATATTATTTTTCTAACAAATTCTATGTTTCATAACACTCGTAGTAAAAACATTCAGTCAGTGAACCGGATAATTAATGCGCAGTATAGAGGGTTCAAAGATCAGAAATATCCAAAGATAGACAGTCTCTAACGGTATGAATGAATAGAATACAAAAGCCATACTGTTTTACTCACATACTAAAAGCTGTTTATTTGTATACAGCATAGAGTTACAAAGCATAGAGATCTGTATTTCCTGAGGTAATTTAATCTTCATAAAGGAGCACGTTTTGTGCCCCTGAAGGGCACTGCGGGAAAGGGACACCACACGAAGGGGTGTTTCAAACAAGAGTGGGCAACTCAAGCCCTCAACGGAGGGCCCTTCAACAAGGCCGTTAGCGAAGGTTACATGCGATGGTTACTTCGACGAAGTAATTTTACCGTCTATGATCACGTGACCCTGGGTGGCATATCCTTGGGATATATTTTAAAGCAAGGTTGTCGATCAGAACATATTACATGTTCAAACGCTCGGGCAAGCACTATAGCCCTTTTATAACAGATACTTCTCCTCCTCTGCAGTTTACATTCATCCTCATACATAAGATAGGAGACAGCCATAACCAGAGAGATTCTCCAAAAACAGGGCCCATTTTTTCCTGTAGGCTAGTCTAAACCCTGTGGTTTATTATTATCTCGTGCACCAAATAACTTTCGCCGAGAAATGTTCAATCATGTATTTTATATACATTTTTGTACAGATATATTACTGTTATTATTATTATTATTATTATTATTATTATTAAAACAGCAACAGTAAGCAATTTTAAATGATACACAAAAGGCAATGTTCGAAAAAAAAACTATTACAAAAAGTATATTTATTTGCGACAAATTAACAGCAATAAATAAGAGATTCCTGTTGTTAGAACAGCTGCGTGTCATGGTAACGTTTCAGGCGAAAATAAAGTGGAAGTGACGTATGTCTTTAATTATACCCTTCATCAAGGGTGTTCCAAACGGCCATACATGAGATGCGAGTGCTCTGCGATATTGACCAGGTGTGTTATATTCAGGTATGACTTTATTTCCAGAAAGAAGCTACTCTGAAAAGCTGAAAAAACAGTTTTCAGCCAATGAACCTGCATCTGTGTGGAAAGGCCTAAAAAGCATCACCAAGTACAAAACACCTCCCCCTCGCTCTGTAGAGAGTCAACTAATGGCTGATGAACTGAATGTGTTTTACTGCAGGTTTGAAAAGCCCAATCGCACACCCCTCCCCCGCTCTGATCTTCACTTCACACACACACCAACACCTCCTGGAACCCCCCTCCTCCCCGCTCCTGCTACTCAATCTGCACTTATGATCTGTGAGGAGGATGTGTGCCGGGTCTTTCGGAAATAAAAGACTAGGAAAGCTTCAGGCCCAGTCTGTGTTTCACCTGCCTGTCTGAAAGTCTGCGCTGACCAACTGGCCCCCATCTTCACACAGATCTTCAATAGATCACTGGAGCAGTGTGAAGTTCCCTGCTGCTTCAAATGCTCCACCATCATTCCGGTCCCCAACCCCCCCCCCCCCCTCCAAAAAAAAAAAAACACAAAAAAAAATCACAGGACTTAATGACTACAGACCTGTCGCTCTCACATCTGTGGTAATAAAGTCATTTGAGAGACTGGTTTTGGCCTACTTGAAGGACATCACTTGACCCCTGCTGGACCCCCTTCAGTTTGCTTACCGAGTAAACAGGTCTGTGGATGATGCTGTCAATATGGGACTGCATTATATCCTGCAACACCTCGACAGACCTGGGACTTATGCAAGGATCCTATTTGTGGACTTCAGTTCAGCCTTTAATACCATCATGCCTGATCTTCTCTCAACCAAACTGACCCAGCTCTCCGTGCCCACCCCAATCTGTCAATGGATCACCAGATTTCTGACAGATAGGCAGCAGCTAGTGAAACTGGGGAAACACACATCCGGGACCCTCACTATTAGTACTGGTGCACCTCAGGGATGTGTTCTCTCTCCACTGCTCTTCTCCCTGTACATGAATTACTGCACTGCAAAATACCCCACTGTCAAGCTCCTGAAATATTGCAGACGACACCACGGTCATCTGCCTCATCCACAACGGTGACGAGTCTGCATACAGATGGGAGGTTGATCAGCTGGCTGTCTGGTGTGGTCACAACAACCTTGAACTGAACACGCTCAAAACAGTGGAGATGATAGTGGACTTCAGGAGAAATCCCTCCCGCACAAACATAAAAGTCAAGTCAAACTCAAGTCAAATAATTTTTATTTGTGTAGTTGTTTATTTGTGCTTTCCCCAATACATATTTTTCCAAAGCAGTTTTACAGAAAATCAGCTGTAATGTCTGTAACGTCCCAAAAACATGAATAACCAACTCTCCTGGAAACATAAACAATTAAAAAAACTAAAAATTCACAACTTCGTCCTGCTGTCCACATAGGTGGTCATAAATTTTTAGGAAAACTATTTGCTCTAGAATTTTTTTTTTTGCATGTTCATTAAATGCTACTAGTTACAACTCAAAAAGGGAAATGGAAAATGCACACAGCAGTCACGTTCGGGTCTCAGGAGGTTAAAACAAGTCATGCTCTATAGTAAAAGCATTGTGTGAGGAACAGGGCAAAAAGTATGCGTTTATGAACTGATAATCTGCCGTTTTACTCGTGATTTGTGTGAAAGTGAATAAAAGTCATTTTTGTTGTAGCACCTCTAGTGTTCATTTCACCAGGAAACTGCCTCGATACGAACAACGAGCCACGTAAAAGTGCATCTTTTCTCTCTGCATTTTTTTACACGTTCTTTCTCTCTTTCCAGGTGGGTTGTTTATAAGAAACACGGATCAAGAATACACAGCTTTCCGCTTGGCCATATTTTTACACAACACAAGTCCGAATGCCACTGAAGCACCCTTCAACCTGGTTCCACATGTCGACAACATCGAGACCGCCAACAGCTTTGCTGTCACCAATGCCTGTGAGTGACACATGTCAATCAAAGTTGTGTGTGTTGGAACAGTCAAACTGAATTGAGTGTGGTCTGACACAGCGCTTTTAATGTGCACCGTCAACTATAAGTATGCTAGTGGTATTTTGACTTCCTGAAGAGTATAAACACTGTGACACTTTTTTTGAGCGGCCTGACATGGAGACTTCTGACTCAACCAATGGCGTGACATTTGGGCGAGACTATCTGTTTGTCATGCCAATGGCAGATGGGGAGTGCTGAGGAATGAGTGGTAGGAGTGTTTGGGAAAGCAGTTGCTAAGAAATTACACACTGCAGCTTTAAAGCTTTTTGTTGATTCTGTGTGTTGCAAATACATAAATATCAACTCTTGACTGTTTTTCAGCATTCTTTGGTAAGTGTGCTTGTGTCTTCTCTCTGTTTGTACTTGCTATAAGAATTGTGTTAAGAATTACTATATATCTAACACACATTTTGTAACACATTGTGTAATCGAGCTTGTGCAGCTAGAAGCGTTTTTGTTCACATATTTGCATAGTGTTCTTACAGCATTAGTCCACATCCAAATTAATATATTTTTGTATGATTTCGTCACGTTTACTCCTTTCATTCACACCAGAACAGTTCTAGATGCTTCCTTTGCTTAACACTTGATTCAACATTTATCAGTAGAGGCTGCATAAATTGTTCAGGGTGTGTCATATAAGGGAGACTAGGGCTGTTTAAAAAAAAAAAATGTGTGATTAATCGCAATCTTCATTTGAATGACCCCATCCCTGACATACAGCAAAAGATATTGAGATTTTAAGAATCTATATCAGCATCGTTCAAATGAAGATTGCAATTAATCGGACAAATAACGGCTACACAATTAACAAGAGTCTTAAAGATCACTTTTAATTTTTCATTTTACTCACAGTTTTGGTGAGGTATTCACAGTCTAAAGTGAACGTAAACAGCAGGACAAAAAGCAGATTTGTATCAAAATATCACACTGCCTAATAGACCTGCAGCTGTCTAGTATGTTATTAATAGGGATGTGCCAGGACGGTCGACTACTCGATTAGTCATCTAACAACTGACTAGTCGATTAGTGGGGTCGACTAATCACATTAGTATTTTTAGTGATGGTGGTTTTAATGAGAGATGCAATTCTCAAATGAATTGAGAGACGCAACATCTTAGAGAGCGTTTTTGCATGATAGCTTGCTCTGCTCATTGGTGAATAACAGTCAGCATTGTAAAACCCAAGCACCACATAAACAAGACGATCAGTGTCGGATGTTAAATCCTCTTCTGCAAGTAACATTCCCGTATTTGTGAGGTGCTGTTGAGAGATTAGTCTTTTACTGATTCTGTCTGACACTGCTTAAATAAATAGTTGCAGTAACACAGGTTAAAACTGCTTGATGTCATGAACTAGATGTGTACCCGCAATATTATCTTACAGTTATGCACTTTTGAATGTGTAGCGAGGATCGCCTTGAAACACTCCGGTAACACTGTAATTTTGCATTCAGGTTGCTCATAAGCAGTTTTGTGATGCTCTGCATTGGAGCCCTCCTTATTTCCTTTCTTACTTTGATAGTTTTGTGCAATAAGATGTTATAGTTATTGAGCTTATTTATTTGTTCAATATCCATTAGTCACCGTGTTGATGTGCTGCGCTAAGTGTCCGTATATTCTGAAAAGCTTCGGATCGGGGACATGTGAACAGAACAGAGCCTAATTATATATTATTATCCTTAACTCCGACTGGTCGATTATTACATTTGGTAGTTTTGCACATCCCTAGTCATTAATATTAATAAAACAACAATAACACAATAATTATTTTTTGCATTTTGTTGTGGTATAGAAATTGGTTTAGAGAATTGTCAAATTGCTTTCATATGTAAGCAAAATGGATATTATGGGTCCTAATTTAAGAGATCGCTAGTACTAAGCGCAGCGCTATGCCTTAAGTCATATGTGCAAAGTAAGTGGGCATGGTCATGAAGTTTTGGTATTTTTGTGCAAGCATGTGCGCAAGTGGGTTTGGCAAAATCGCGCACGCAAGGCGCTAATGGGCTGGGACAAGTTCAGTTTAATCTGGCGGTTTAATTTAATTCTTCTGCATCCTATTATATAGTCCATTCCCTCAAGCACCAGCGATATAAACAAAGACAGCACATTCATAAGAAGTTGGTAGTGTAAATGGACTGTATACAATGAATTAGAAGAATAGAAATATGGACTTACTTTCTTTTGTGCATTAACTGCGTCCTTGTTGAATGTGACATGCTCCTTTTATACACATGGAAAATGAATTAAATATTAAATTAAGTATTATTAATCATTTTCATCTACTGACACACAAATCATGGCTAGTATAAACAGTTATTGTATCAGCATGCATTGATTTAATTCATTTAATTAAACACAAATAAATATAACTAAAAATATTTCTAAATTCAAATGACACTTTAAATGAAACAAAAATATAATCAAAATAAAAAAGCGGTTAAAAAAATAAATAAATCATACCTAATACAAACATTTTACCCTCTCCAACTTCTACCTTTTGCAGTGACTTAAAATCACTCTATGACAACAGGTGGAAAGATACCAATGCAAATTAGATCATAAATACAACTGTAAATATAAACATAGTAATAATTGAAAAATAAATCATGAGCTATAGATAGTTTAACACAAACCTAATAAATCTTTGCTTCATAAAAAGGCTATTGTCAGGGACATAATTTGATGTTCCACCATAAGATTCAGAGTTTGGACATTAACTTCTGGATATGAATCTCCAAACTGCACATGCATGAACTGAATTTAGACCTTGCGCTGAAAAAAGATGTGGTATTAAAATGTTTTAGCGCTATTACCTATTTCTCCGAAAAATAGCAAATTGCCACTTCATTTCCATACAATACACCGACAGATAGTGCAAAAACACTCATGCTCATGCCCACTTGCATTTTGCGCTGACACAGAAACTGCGCTTAGAATTAGAGCTTTCACGAAAATTGAATAAGGCGTAGCGCACAGTTGGGGTGTGTAGCGCTGAGCTTTGCACACTTACTAAAATAGAGCCCTATAACTGAAACAGACCCGAATTAATCGGAATATAATCAAAATGGAATCAAAATTGGAATCAAATTAGCAAATCTGTATCGATACGCAGTCTTAAGAGAGACATTCAAAATGTGCAGTTCAGCAGTCTACCAGGTATGGAATGGAAAACAACCGCTAAAGAACCCAGAAACCCATACACTGACCTAAAGAACATCAAGAACATTTTCATCTGAGTTCTTGATTAGAAGAGGGTTCAATGCTAATCCTAAGAACCACTGAAGAACCTTTGACTGTGTGTGTTTTCAGTGCAGAACTAAGACAGAGTCCATCAGAGTCAATCCCAGTTTAACCTCTCTCCCGCTGGATACCAACCTCTCCTGCTCTAGAGTGCTAGACGCCCAGACTGAGTCTCCAGAAACTGCTGCTGTACCGAGGCAGAACTATGTGTGTGTGTGTGTGTGTGTGCGCATGTGTGTTATCTCTGCCCTGGCTGTCTACCAGCTCTTTTAGCCCTCATCAGCAGCGGAAAACTGACAGTTTTGGGAATGCTGTATGTGTGTGTGTGTGTGTGTGTGTGTGTGTTGAAGAGAGATAGATAGAGAGAATAAGAGAGAGAGAGAGAGAGAGAGAGAGAGAGAGAGAGAGAGAGAGAGAGAGAGAAGTGTAGGTAATCGTTTCCTGAGCGACTCCGCAGGATGCAGAAGAGAATACAGAGTGGAAAGGGTTTTTTCTTTTATCCTAACATACCTTTATCTGAGCGCTTTAAAGCACCGAGCAAAATCAATCTCTGAATGAGTTTGAGCACAGAGAGAGAGAGTGAGAGAGTGAAGAATAGAATGAGAATGGGAGGAGAATAAGGTGGGATCTATTTAATGAAAGAAGGAGAAATGGAGAAATTACGGGAATGAGATGTTGTCAAATGCAGGGGGACATGCGGAGAAGTAGAGGTGAATGGAGGTGAAGAGAGGGAGGAGATGAAAGAGAAGAGAGATATAAATGGATGGGCGTGTCATGACCTTTGTGTGTGTGGCAGTAAATGTTTAGAACGTGTGTGTGTGTGTGTGTGTGTGTGTGTGAGAGAGAGAGAGAGAGCGAGAGAGAGAGGAGAGAGAGATAAGAGAAAAAGATAGGGAGGAAAACAGAATCAATAGAAACAATGGACTGATAGAAGATGGATGGATGGAAGGAGGTGTGAAGTGGTTTGAGCTGAATTAATTGCAGTTCACCCTTCATAACAATCCCCAACCAGAATGTTTGAAGGATATCAACAAAGTGCTTCCTTGCAATGTTGTAACTATTATGATTCATAAATGTAAAAACTTCACTGTTATTCTACAGACATGGTCTAGGGTTTTTTCCAAAATCACTGAACCAAGACCAAAATGATCAATTGTAACTCCTCTAAGATTTCAAGCTACATCCACCAAACGCGCCACAGTCATGTTAGACAGACCAATCGATCTGTCTAGCAGCACTGTAGCAATAACTAGAACACCCTAAAGACGCCTCGCGACCAGCCAAAATAACCTGGGAATGTTTATTTATCCATCTATCTATCAAGTGACAGTCAGTCTATTGATCTACCTAGCTGACTGTTTATCTTTTTGTAATGTCTGTATAACCATCAAACTAGTTTAAACTTTCAGACAAGGCTTTGTCAAGTCAATATCAAAGTTGTTTTTGAAAAACCTTCCTATATAGTTATTATTTATACATTTAAAAATGTACTGAAGATTGGTGTCTTTTGTCATATTGCTGTTTTATAAAAGCAATAAGTCACGGGAGACCATGTTTCGTATTGTAGGGCTGGATATCGCTAGTCATCTTACAATACGATACACATTGCGATATGTCACGTCATGGTTCGATATATCACAATACATCATGATATCATGATTCGATTCCAATTCATTTCGGTATATTTCAGTTATAATGCCCATTTTGTTTACATACAGTATGAAAGAAATTGTTTAATTCAGCTAATGCTGTAATTACAGGGGACCTTCTAACTTGTTTAATTACGGAGCTATTAATATTACCATTTTTATTTGTATCATGCATTTTTTTTTATCATTTTTGTCACATTTTAGTTTTTTTAAAATATACAATGCCCACGTATCCCATCACTATCTTGAAATGCCGATATAAAGGAATATTCCGGGTTCAATACAAGTTAAGCTCAATCGACAGCATTTGTGGCATAATGTTGATTACCACAAAAATTACGTTTAACTTGCCCCTTTAACTTGCAAAACTCTGGGTTACAGTGAGGCACTTACAATGGAAGTGAATGGGGCCAATCTGTAAACGTTAAAATACTCACTGTTTCAGGGGGCCTGGGTAGCTCAGCGAGTATTGACGCTGACTACCACCCCTGGAGTAGCGAGTTCAAATCCAGGGCATGCTGAGTGACTCCAGCCAGGTCTCCTAAGCAACCAAATTGGCCCGGTTGCTAGGGAGGGTAGAGTCACATGGGGTAACCTTCTCGTGGTCGCGTGGTGAGTTGTGCGTGGATGCCGTGGAGAATAGCGTGAGCCTCATAAGTGCCTCACTGTAACCTCCATTTGAGTTATTTTTAAATAAAAGAGGACGAGTCGAAATTAACTTTTGTGGTAAACAACTTTATACCACAAGCACTGCCGATTGAGCTTCACTTGCATTGAACCCGGAATATTCTTTTAAATTGCATATATGTTTTGTTACATGTTTGTTGTTTACATGCCTGATTTGTACTATTTACAAGTATTTACACTGATACACAGAACAAGTTCTAAAATGGTACTGTCGCTTTAAGACCAGCGGCAGGGACTTTGACAGAAGTGAGAAGTGTTTGTTTTGGTCAATGATAACTTAGCATCCATGCTATGTGTGATTAGAATTAAATGTTTATTTTTTGTTGCTTTTGATCAATAACTGACTGTAGAGAACAGAAAGGGTATTAAAAGAGACATTATTCAAAGACATATGGATTGCATGAAGCGTGGCTCTTGTCTTTGGACACACATTTCATTGAAAGAATCTAAAGTTTTACTCCCAGCATGCAGTGAAAAGATTCTTCGGCAGCACGAGTGAAATATGAAAATGACCAGCCAGTGGCTAATCACACACAGTTTTATCTGCATATGCATGTGATTTAGGGCGAGGGTTGGGGATAGAAAGAAAGAGCAATCTTGGGATTTTAAGAATTGACATGAGGATCCTTCAAATGAAGATTGTGATTAAGTGGGAAATCTATCTTTTTGCCCAGCCCTAGAGCCAAACGAGTGAGAGAGACCAAAGTCTTATTAGCTCTGGAGAGTCCCAGAACACAGGCTCAATTTCAGTCTCTCTCACGACGCACCGGCTTCTTCTTTATTGAAATGCTGGACATGAATACACAAATAGGTGAATATACATAAATATCGATACATGGATCTGAAGTATCCATACAATATCGTAAGAAGAAGTATCGATATTTAATTGTATCAACACAGCCCTATCGAGTTGTGTCTAAAATAGGACTGGGTAAAAATATAGATTTTTCAATGCATTCCGATCTTCATTTGAATGATCTCAATATCGGTTTTTAAATCCCAATATCGATCTTTTACTTTATGCGGCAACCCTCTACAATAAGAGTAAATCACTTGCATATGCAACCAAATTTCGAGCTATGACACAAAAAATGCCTGTGATTAGCCACTGGATGGTAAATATTCAGATTTCACTCACCAGTGTTTGAGTAGTGTAGTGGGAAAGAAGTTCAACACCGAGATCCTGAGAGTTAAAGTTTGTTTCGACTCATTCTGTATTCTGTGCATCCAAAGACGAGATCCACGCAATCCATTTGTCATTCAAAAATGTCTCTTTTAATACCCTTTCTGTTCTTTACAGAAACAAAAAAGAAACATTTAATTCTAATCATGCATTGCACGAATGAAGTCAAGAAGCCATTAGATTCATCTCTCGTTCTTAAAGAGACAGTACCGTTTTTAGCACGTGTTCTACATAT
This sequence comes from Myxocyprinus asiaticus, assembly GCF_019703515.2. NCBI lineage: Eukaryota > Metazoa > Chordata > Actinopteri > Cypriniformes > Catostomidae > Myxocyprinus > Myxocyprinus asiaticus. The sequence continues at coordinate 41,620,662 of NC_059374.1, read as the reverse complement.
CATTATAAATACTTGTAAATAGTACACATTATTCATGTAAATAATAAACATACTGTGTATATATACAACATACTGTATGCAATTTCAAGACAATATTTTTATGATGAAATACATGAATTTATACATTTTTTAAAAAGTGAAAATGTGGCCAATATGATGAAAAACTAATGATAAAATATAAATTGTAAAATGTATATTTTCGTAATGTTCCCAGTTAGAAGGTCCCCTGTAAAATTAACAGCATTAGCTGAGAGAATATCTTTCATATATAAGCAAATTTGAAATTATAACTGAACTATGTAGGCTGAACTACACGTATGTTGAGTCACACAGCTACAAGGCAAACAGTGTGGGTCTCTCTCATTTAATAATGTGTGTTTGGTCGCTATTGAATAATACAGGTCACCTGTCTGTGACCTGTAGCTGTGTGTGTATCTGAGTGTGTGTGAGTGTGTATGATGTGCGTCATTGTTTATCTGTGTTGAATCATGATGTCTTTGAGATGGTTGAATGAATCTCTTAACTGACTCATTCATTTCGTCGCCTGTAGCAATTGTCCCACTGTTGCATCAGAATGTGTGTTTGTGTATTAGCATATTGCTCTTTTGGGTCATGTGTGGATTTGAAAGTGTGTTATTTTATAAGCCTACACACAGTGGCTGCATGTGTACACAATGCATCCCGAATGATGAAAAACTACTTTAATTCCAATCTGACTCAAACACATTTTCAAAAAATGTTGCTGCCTTTTTTAATAAATGTAACATCATACAACAGTTTTATGGTTATGATGGCCATAATAGAAAATGAAGGTGAAAGTGTTTCTAAAGGTCATCTCTGTTGGGTCCTTTGTATGGCACTTAGATAAATGCTCATCAATATTAACAACCCCAGAATACCTCCCTGACTGTATCTCATTCTGTCTCTCTCTTTCTCTCCCCTGTGGGGCTCCAACTTAACAAGTCAATGAAGACGTAGACCCAGAGGTCAACCCCTGCTGCAACCCTTCCTTACGGAAAAAACACACGCACACCCTGTATACCTCTTAGAGGCGGCCTATAATGACAAGTCCCTATTTATAAATCTGAACTTTTACTGTAATTGAGCCTCACCCGGGGGTGTGTTTGCATATGTGCGTGGGTGCCTACATTGGTGCAATGGTGTTAAAATGCATTTCTTAAGATGAGATTTTTTTCTGATTATGTTTACCTGGAGTCAATAAAATTACACTTTTACATTTTCTCCATGAATGTTTCAGGGCCTAAAATGAACTGATTTCAGCAGGGATAGTATGTTTGCCTTCTGTTTACCATTTTTAATTATTCATTGATCATTACCATCATTAATTATTCAAAGTATCTGAAAAAATGGCAAATAATTATATGGGTGAATCTCATGCAAACATGTCCACGTCATGCTTTGCCCCAAAATAAAACAAAATAATAATAATAATTTGTAGTTGGCCTATATGGGTTTTTTTAATGGCCGATGCAGTGAGCAAATCTCACACAATTTAATATAGTATATAGCATATACAGTACATATAATTGCTAAAAAAAAAAAAAAATATTAAAGGAAAAAGCATTTAAAATGGGTACTGCAGTCCAAATTAAAAATATTGGAGAGAGTTGTCTCCCCCGCCCCCTCCTCCCCAGACTCAAAGCTCATGCGGGTTCCAAGTTGAGGACACGCAACAGGAACGAGCAAACTGACAATGGCAAGTGATGAGCCTTATACTGTAAGTTGATCAGCTAATGTATAAGTTTGCAATGTTTTTATTGTTTGCAAATTATAAACCAGCTCATGTGGATTTTTTTATAACTCTGTCAATGTTAGCTAGATGTATTGCTGGCTTCCATGGCTGCAGTGCACTGTGTTTGCCCGCTGGTTTCAAATCTGGCAACCCGGGGTGTCGAAATACTATTGGGAAATGGGCAGTGGGCGGGATCACACAGGCCAAAACACAAACAGAAATTCCGGCCCGGAACAGACATTGAAAGTAGAATATACTGGCTGTAGCATTGTTTTCAGAGAAGCCAGTATTTCAACTTAGCACGTTTCCTAAATCTCTGATAACATATTATGATAATGTTTTATTACAGTAAATATATTACATATTGCACCTTTAACTTTTATTTAGCACTATATTTATTAAAAATTTTATACAAAACTTTAACTTTGTATGGTTTTTTAATCTTAAAATAAAAAAAGCTTTTTAAAAAAAGAAAGTTTAAAAAAGTTTTAAAAGAGAGTTTTTAAAATGGTAGTTAGCAGTTCCCCTTCTGTCACTCACTCGATGTTGTGTCGATGTAGTGACACTAGGGGTCGATCTTGAGAGCCCGAGACACCTTCAGATCTTTGAGATTTTGCATGCCACTCCCCCAGACATACGGGTATAAAAGGGAGGCTGGAATGTGGATTCATTCAGATTTTTTCTTTGGAGCCAAGCGGTTGTATTTCAGTGAGCTGAATACTACTACTGATCCATTCACCTCTTCAGAAGCGTGTGCTGTTGGATATATGGCACATTCCAGCGGCTTTCTCTCCACTCTGCACTCCACTGCAGACTACGCCCCTGGGCGCTTCAACAGCGCTTTAAAAGAGTTTATTTCCTCTAAAGAGTATATTTCCTCTATTAGAGCAGGCACAGTGACGTTGAACGTCTTTTTAAAGACGTGTCTTTTTAAAGATGCCCTTCCATCTCTGTGCAGTTCCTGGATGTGGTCGTTACCTCTCCGCCTCTGACGGTCACGATCACTGCCTCACATGCCTGGGCCTAAATGGTTCGTGGATGATTCATGTTCTCATTGCAAGAACATGACCATGGCAACATTGCGGTCGCGGCTTTCCTTCTTTCGAGGGAAAGCCACTTCAGCTGTCCTCCCTGCTGGTCCTTCTACCTACTGGTACAAGGTCGCCCTGGTTGACGCTGAAGGCGATTCGGGGGCTTCAATGGGTACGGTTCCGCCGGGTAAACCCCCACGGACTGCCCACTCCCCGGTACGCTCGTTTGCACCCGTCTAGTTCTGGGATGAGACAGGCAGCTTGCCTCAGTGCCAGCCTAATGTCTCTTTCAGAGCTCGTGAGCCGGATGAGATGTCGATCGCTGCATCCGAGTGCGCCTTGGTGATGTCAGATGCCAAGGACTCGACTGGGCTGCCACCTTCGGGTTTGGCAGCCCAGTCTGAGGCTGACACGGAGCTGACCGCCATGATTGCCAGGGCCGCCGCGAGTGTTGGGCTTGAGTGGAACCCTCCACCTGCCCCTGAGCACTCGCGGATTGACGACTGGTTTCTGGGATCGGCGCGCCGCCCGCGGCCACGCCCCCCTCTAATCCCCTTCTTCCTGGAAGTGCACGATGAGCTGACGCGATCGTGGAGGCACCTTTCCCTGCCCGAACCCGATCCTTCAGTTTGTCTGCTCTCACTACCCTCGATGGTGGGGCGGCCGAGGGTTATGCCACCTGTGGCTGAACCTGTTTGAGATGAGGGATGCGGAAAAGGCGAGGTTCCTTAATGTGGCCATCTCCCAGGTTGACCTCTTTGGCAACACCGTTGAGGACTTTGCCCAGCAGTTCTCGGTGGTGAAGCAACAGACGGAGGCCATTCAGCACATCTTGCCCACTGGATCGTGGACGCCATCGCTTTGGCCTACCAGACCCAGTCCGTCCCCGCCCCCTTGCGGGTTTGAGCACACGCCACAAGGAGTCATTGCATCCTCGTGGGCACTGGCCAATGGCACCTCTCTAGCAGACATCTGTAGAGCAGCGGGCTAGGTAACACCCAATACCTTCAAGATTTTACAATCTCCGGGTTGAGCCGGTTTCATCCTGTGTTCTTTCAGGTACGAACAGGTAAGTTTCGTTACGCGGGGCAGCTGGCCGGGTGTACCGCTTGTGTATAGCGCCTTTCCCCTCCATGAGGTGAAGCCGTGCGCTCTTCTCTCCCATGCATGTTCACGACCTGTGAACCCAGGATGTCCTTCCTCCTAGCCCTCTGGCTCACGAATTCAGCGGAGGAATTCGTAGTCGGACCCAGTACGTGTGCTAATGTGCCCTGTACTGGGGTAAGTGCTCCACAGGTCTCGGTTACCCCGGTAACCTCCTGTGATGTATCTTCTGCGGTATGATCTCCCTTTTTCGGTAGACCCGCGTCTCCCTTGGCAGAGCCCTCTCTGGCCTGGTCGCTGTATTTGTAGAGCTCCTCCCCTACGAAGGGCAGGACCTATCGCCACACTTCTTCCATGTGCGGCCTTAGGCCCATATGACGTATTTGCTACTTTTTTACTCTCCCCTTCAGGTCAGGGTGTGTCCTCCGCTGGGTCTTTTCCCCCTTAAAGAATAGGAACGGAAAAGAACGCCTTCCCCGGCGCAGAATCTAATTTTCTGTGGAGAGAAAAACTTAGAGAGAAAAGGCCGCGGCTTGCGTGTACTAGATATATCTCCTTCCCCCCTCAGGGTTGTTGGGAACGCTGTTCCTACACTCACAGTAGCTTGCCTACATCTGCATTGGTAGTTCATGTAACACAGTTCAGCCATTGTGGCGTTTCGTATAGGGACCCCTACTGTCACTACATCGACACAACGTCGAGTGAGTGACAGAAGGGGAACGTCTTGGTTACTGTCGTAACCTCCGTTCCCTGATGGAGGGAATGAGACGTTGTGTCCCTCTTGCCACAGGCTGAACTACACCGCTGAAATGGCCGGACCTTATATCGGCTCCTGAGTGCAAAAACCTGAATGAATCCACATTCCAGCCTCCCTTTTATACCCATATGTCGGGGGAGTGGCATGCAAATTCTACTCGCCAATTCTCATTGGCCTTTTCTCAAAGATCTGAAGGTGTCTCGGGCTCTCAAGATCGACCCCTAGTGTCACTACATCGACACAACGTCTCGTTCCCTCCATCAGGGAACGGAGGTTACGACAGTAACCAAGACGTTTCTCCTGGTTTCTATTTAGTCATTGAATTTTAGTAATTTATTTGCACAAAGTAATTGTTAATATATTAGAAAAAAGTACGCACTAGCAATCACTTAATCTCACAAAAGGCCGAATCCATCTAGTTGTACATACAGTGCACATTGAATATGACATTTATGTGTTTACATTTAGCGCATGTAAAGTGCTTTCTCACAGCAGCATCGAGCAGCATCAGTCTACTGACAGCTATCCGTTTAACACGGCCCGGATCGCCTGCTTGGAGTGTCATGGACTGACCGTCACACAACATTCGTGAGTTAGAGGAACAGTGTTTTGATCGAGGCTGATAGTATGTAACAACAAAACAATCTGCAGTTGGATGTTTACATGTCTCAGACGCAAGGGCTTAGATTTGGCTCGAACATTGGGGGTTGCAGCGTGAAGCATCTGCCCATGTTTCCATTGATCATGCCCATGATACTCCCCCATCCTCCCAGAATCTACACTCCTGCTCAGACATCTCCTTCACATGCAAGCAGGTGATTTTTGGCACCCTCGTGGCTTTAGAAACTAATCGGCCAAACGGTAACATTTATCAGCTTTATCGGCCTTGGCGATATGTCGGTCGACCACTAATAATAATACAAGTCTTATAAGATGTTTCTTATAAGATGAAATATAAATGTTAGACTCCCAAACATTACTTTTGCAAATAGAATAGAATAGAAGAACAGGGAGCCCTGCAACAGATTACATAAAGAGACAGAAGCAATTGAGAGCCTAAATAGATAGAAGAACTGTGGCGAATTCTCCAAGAAGCTTGGAACATCCTATCTGCCAACAACCAAGAAAAACTGTGTCCAGGTGTATCTAGGAGAATTGGTGCTGTTTTAAAGGCAAAGGTGGTCACACCGAATATTGATTTAGCTTTTTTATGTTTACTGGACTTTGTATGACATTAAGTGATAAATGAAAACTATTTATGGCATTATTTTTGAAGACATCCTCACTATGCAACATTTTTCACAAGTGCCTAAAACTTTTGCACAGTACTGTATATTAAATTATATTTTACATAAAGAAAATGAAGCCTACTTTTTGGATAATTATACAGTATGTCTTTTTTGTTGTTGTTTTACATTGTGACATTACTTTTATGACTATTAACCACATTTCCCCTCAAATTCTCATTTCAGTAATGTGTCTGGATGTTTTATTCTCAATGGCCTTCAGATTCTTCATATGGAAATATAGCAATTTTTACTATAACACAGAAAAATAATTACTGTAATACATATTTTTTTTAAATCAGAAAACAATTAAAGAGAATAATGATGTATAAATACTTCAAAATGTAAAAAACAAAGGTTTCAAAAACAAAGGATTTACTGAGAGAGCAACACAGACACACACACAACAATAGTATCACACAGATGCAATAGCCTGCAGCAAGCCAGGTACAAAGCTTGAAGTGTTTTAGTGTGTTTGTGCACTGAAAGTAAGTGTGTGTGTGTGTGTGCGTGTGTGTGAGTGTGTGTGTGAGTGTGCATGTGTATATACTTGGTTACTTTGGCAACACATTATGCCTGATTTACTGCAACAGAAATAGTTTGATGATTCATTCTGCAAAGGACCAACCAGCAGAGAGTTTTCTCTGTCACACACACACACACACACACACACACACACACACACACACACACACACACACACACACACACACACACATGTTGGTGCATCTATCATTATGAGGACTCTCCATAGACATAATGATTTTTATACTGAATAAACTATAGATTCCATCCCCTAACCCTAACCCTACCCTTAAACCTAACCCTCACACACACACACACACACACACACACACACACACACACACGATGTTATGTATTAGAGGTTAGAAAGTCAGTTCCAAACTCTTCTTCACTCAATCTGAGTTTTAAGGATTCAAAGTTTCAAAGATAACTTAAAGTAAACAAAGTTTACAACATGAATTGCAATCAAAAGTCAAGAGATTTCTAACATAAACATTTCTTAGATTTTCGCCGAAGACCAAAGGATCTGAGTGACAGTATGCTATTCATATTCATTTTAAACATGAGAAACATCTGAGACAAAGTTGATACTCCAATGAAATGTAACAGGGAAACTCCTTTAAGCCTCCTTAAGAGAAACCTCTGAGCAATTACACAGAAATGTTTTGTTGTATTGTACTTGCAGTTTCTTTCTTTGGGTGAATGTGTGTTTCTGTATACTGTACCTGACACTACTGAGTTATCAACACCTGCCATCAAACATATCAGCACATTAAACTGCGCTAACTGTTTGCATTATTTCTATCTCTCTCTCTCTCTCTCTCTCTCTCTCTCTACGGCAGTAAAAATCTCATTCCAGGAAGGCATATAACTTTATTGGCAGTCATAGTAAAGCCCTGTTGCCATGGTTCATCTATGACTGACAGCTGTGTCGTCATGGTAATGATAACCGCAAGTCAATTTGCTAAAAGTAGGCTGATCATGACTTCTTTCCGAGCCGATCCCTCTCAAGAAAAGTGTTTGTGGTGTGAAGCATTTAAAAACCTCAAAGACCTCAAAGCAGTGGGTGTGTTTTCAAGACACAAAGGCTATGTTTCTAATGGCATGCTGTTTCTGCTGCATATATACTGTGCACAGTGAATTTTCTGTAAGCATGGGCGACCCAGATGACCTACTACATTTCCCAAAATGTGCAGTATACAACCAAGCTCTCATAATGCAATGTGCTCCAAATGTCAATTTCCTGTGTGACAAACAAACCAGGCGAGATATCAGTCGCTATTTTTATCATCTCTTTCTTTACTCATTATTTGCTTAGACTTCAAAAAGTCAATTTTATATAAAATTGGATTAATAATTACAGTCTTTACTTCTGAGATGATAACTGGACGCCAGTCGCTGAATGAAACAGGGTACTTAATGCAGTAATGTGACAATTCAGAAAAATGGTCAGAAAATGTATTGTTTTAAAAGTGAATCTCTGTATACTGCATTTTATTATAAGTATACTTCATACTTTAAATAGTATACTATATGTGTGTGTATACAAATATATATATATACACACACACACACACAGGGGTGTAAAGTAATGCTTAAGTATTATTTTCGGGGATTTGTACTTTACTCGAGTACAATTTAAACCGAATACTTGTACTTTTACTTAATTACTTTAAGTAATTACTTTTTACTCCGTACAATTTTATGTAAACTTGAAAAGTTCTCATTACATTTTTGCAGATCATTTTCTTTTCTCTTCCTGGACTGAAGCCGGCTTTTCACTGCATCCGACAAATGACAGATTGACAAACGTCAGAGTGTCGAACAGCGGCTGTGTGGAGTTCTGACCATTTCGGATCTGATTTGAGCTTTGTTTACTTTAAAATATTTGTGCGACTAGACCGTATGTGACGGCCCGACTGAATGTGATGAATTCATTCAAAACTATGAGCACGAAGTGAGAAACACTGATGGTTTTTGTCCTAAACTTTATTCTACACCTGCTACTTCTACAGATTGGACAGTTATAAAGTCAAAAATGATCATTCACTTTGCAAATACAGTATATATATAAACAAAAGGCTTTGGTAATGAAATGTGTATGTCATGTATTTCTACTCACTATTTGCTGAATTATTATTGTTGTTGATGTTGATGCTAGGCAACTATTAATTATAATAATAATAATATAACCAGCAATGAAAATGATGTTAATAATGATAATAAAAATAATGGAATCTGAGTAAATATTAATCATCAATCTGCTCAGCAGCAAGGTTTGGTAGAAAACCTCAGAAAACAATACACAAAACCAACAACATTACTAACTTTCTCCAAAGCTGATTTTGATTTTTTTAAAACTTTCTCTATGTCTCAAGGGGCTGGGTGCTCTGACATCGCAATTCGTGACTGCCCTCTCCCATACAACGAACACTGCGTAACTGTGGCAATGTTTTTGCAAAATAAAATGATGTGGTTCATTACATGTATTGCGGCAGTTCTGAAGTGAAATGTTCACCGTGTGGCGCTAAAAGCGAGTGAAATGTTCTCCCGAACAGATGAGGTTTTTAAGGTTAATGTTATATCAACATTTAAATCAACAAATCCGACCTCTCTACCCTAAACCTTGAACCTAAACAAAACCGATAGTGCCATAAAAAGCAAATGTGAGATGAAAAACTAAATTTCTGAAGCAACCACGCAATTTTGTGGTGCTTCTATAACACTTTGGGCTTACATGTTGACTCGCGTGCTCTTCAGCACTCGTACCCCGGTGCTTTATGTCAAAAGTTCAACACTCTTTGAGCTACCGTGCAGTTTGATCACACTCAAACAAGCTTGTAAATGTAGTTGGTTATATAATGCAAAGGTTAAAATTAGTCATGCGCTATAGTAAAAGTGTTTAGTTGTCATAAGAATGCATTGTGTGAGGAACAAGGCGAAAAGTAAATGTTCATGAAATGATAATCTGACGTTTCACGTTTATCTGACAATAAAAAGGTGACTTAACTATCCAAACGAATTTCATTCTAGCTAGGAAAAAAAGTTACTTTTTACTTTTTAAATATTTAACTTTATGGGGCCTGGGTAGCTCAGTGGTAAAAGACGCTGGCTACCACCCCTGGAGCTCGCTAGTTGGAATCCCAGGGCGTGCTGAGTGATTCCAGCCAGGCTTCCTAAGCAACCAAATTGGCCCGGTTGCTAGGGAGGGTAGAGTCACATGGGGTAACCTCCTCATGGTCGCTATAACGTGGTTCGTTCTCGGTGGGGCACGTGGTGAGTTGAGCATGGATGCCGCGGTGGATGGCGTGAAGCCTCCACACGTGCTATGTCTCCGTGGCAACGCGCTCAACGAGCCACGTGATAAGATGCGCGGGTTGGCGGTCTCAGACATGGAGGCAACTGGGATTCGTCCTCCACCACCTGGATTGAGGTGAATCACTACGTGACCACGAGGACTTAGAGCGCATTGGGAATTGGGCATTCCAAATTAGGGAGAAAAGGGGAAAAAATAAAAATAAAAAAATACTTAAGTTTATGCGAATACTTTTTTATTTCCACTCAAGTATGTTTCTCTCTAGATACTTGGACTTTTAATTGAGTACAATTTTCACTAAGTATCCATACTTTCACTTAAGTATAATTTCTGAGTACTTTTTACACCCCTGTATATATATATATATATATATATATATATATATATATATATATATATATATATTGGTCAATGATGTGACGCAAAACAAAACAAAACAAAAAGAATAATCGTATAATAATAATAATCTTTTATTAATATTTATTTAAAAAAATAAGCAGTGAAGCAATATTATTTTAAGATATTATTAATATTTGAAAAACATTTGTCTATCCAATTAAAGTCATGTGGTGTAACCAAAACATAAGTTGCAATTTTGTTGTTTATGTTGACAAAAACTATAAAACTGTCCTGAAGCAAAACCAGCTGAGAAGCACTTAGCAAAATCACAAAGTCAAGAGGTCAGTTGGCTTTCTCTCTTTCATACGCTCTCTCTATCTCTATGTGGAGTGATGTGTGTTTAGTCTCTGGCTGAGTGTGTGTGTTTGGGTTTAAATCAATCTGTGTCTGACCTGTAGAGCCAATGGCTACTGCACCTCTCTCTCTCTCTCTCCATCTGTTGTGATTAATAGCTCTGTTGCTATTACAATCCTATAGTGGTTTTATTAAACTTAACTTTGTTTAGAGTGCACGGCAAAAACCATAAGACCAGTGACATCACCAGCGGCAGGTATTCTCAATATGAAACAGGCTTATGACATAATAGAAAATTAAGGCAGCAATCATGATGCCAGCTTACAATAGAAGTATGAGGCTCAATACCAAATTGCATACTTCTACTAAAGTAGTACTGCTTGCAGTAAAGTATGTACTTTAAAGTCAACATACAAACAAAATGAAGCCTATTTACTTTTTAAACACATATTACTGGTCTTACTGTGAACGACTCACCGGTGCACGCTATGTAACGACTTTCCTTTTCGGCTGACATCAACAACCCCTTTTATTATATCAACTCTTCCCCTATAAACACCTATCATATAGGGGAAACTTTTCACAATCAGTTCCTGATGGACAAAATCAAGTCCTGCCCAAAACGTTTTCACTCTGAAATACTGTACATCACATTGCAGTAAAATGGGTTGCAAATGATGTTTTACACATACAGTATAAACTTCTCAGCCTTTTCTCTTTATTTAGGCTGCTTTGGGAGAGTTTCCTTTTCAAATAAATTTAGTTGTGGCTGGTGTTAGCGTTAAATGTTGACTTCTCTCACTTATTATCTATTTAAATAAATGTATACAGAAATATAAAAATGCATATCATTTATATTATATCCATATTTTTACTAAAGTCTATGACATCATTAAATTGGTCTGTCGTTTCGCCAGCCAATCGCTGCATTGTTGATCATGGTTTTGAGTATCGATACATGTGCGCTTTTCAGTAAACACAAGAATGCGCAATTATCTCAGACAACTCAATCCAGACATACTAATCATATCAAAGTGTGTGTTAAAAGAAACAAATTAGCTGGAGAGGAAATATCACGATTAGAAGATCTGGAATACGTCATATCGTCTCAAAATGATTTTCACGTGGCTTCTTGTACGGGCTTTGGAAGTTTCCTGTTTCCTACAAACTAGAGGTGCTAAAACAACAATGAATTTTATTCACTTTTTGACGTACTCACAAATTCTGCTATTCAAAAATTTACGTTGAAATAACTTGGACTGATGGCTTCAACAGAAGCATATACCATAATATAACAACCTCAGGGCTCACGGTAGGTCAGTCTTAAACCCTTTAATCTCTGAAGGTATTTTAAAGATGTCCTGTTTCAGTGGCATACCCAAAATTAAAGGCTTATATCTCGAAGCAAAAACAAAACAATACAAACAAGGGGGGTTAAGTGTTTGGTATAATTGTATAGAAAACTTTTCAGATTTCTGAATGATATAGATTATGATACATTCTGAGACTCTCGGCCTAAGAAACTGCTGAAAAATCACAAAATAAAACTGAGACAAAAATGTATTTTTTTAAAATTATTTTCTTATTTGACATTAAATATCTATATTTATAAATAAGGTGGCTCCGAAAAAAATGAAAAATATTTTTTTTGTTCCCAATCATGTCAACTGTACCTGAGAAAAATTTTGTGATGATACGACAAAGCAATCAAACGTTACAAAAATAATTTATCATAGTGTTCAAAAACATCTCCCAGTGTCCAAAAGCCTCTCCAAACAAATAAAATATATTAATTGTACATAATAACTAATTACACATGCAAACACAACAATGACTAAAGGTTTTCATAGCATGCAGACATGATTTTAGTAATGAGATTTTACAGAATGAGTTTCATTCTGTGCCATTCGAGTCATCATTGAGTCTGTGTCGTGTATTTGGCGCCATCTCCTGGTGGCCATATGTAACATTGTGCTTCATGTGGATTATCTAATGATCTGTGCATCTGATTACCTTGTGTGAGGGCTCATTTAAAAGATAATCACCTCCTCTAAGTAATGGTTTGTGATATTTTATGTTCTTTTTATGTTTTGTGAATTTATGAGCGAAAATGCAGCATATAAGCAACACCAACATAATTGTTGAAGACATATACTTAGCAATTACTTGATATATTTTTGTCTGTGACTAAAACAAATAGGCTGGTTGTATTGTACTCTTTGAGAGATTTCCAACAACACATGACACATGACTATTTGAAGAGTTTTAACTGATTACAATAATATATACAGTGCCATATATATATATATATATATATTATCAAAACGGGACAATTCTAATTTGTCTGCAAATTTTAAAGAACTTGTTCAGTTTTGGTCATAATGTCTACATGCATTGAAAAGTAGAGTAGAGCTTCTAAGTTCTAAGCTTTCAAACGATACCTATTTTGTGTTGGTTAAGATTGTAGTTATTAATATTTTACTGATTCTTATTTTCTCCAAGCTTTTTTTTTTTTTAGCTAAAAGGGTTAAAGGTTTATAAGTTATTGTTAATAATACATGCTCTTATGGAAAAAATGAATGGGATTTTACTTCCGGATCCAGAATGTTACTGTGTTTTTCAAAGAATCAGAACATACAGTTTGTAAACAACTGAAAGCGAGTTAGCCCTGCACTGAATTGTGGCAGATTTTACAAAGCTGAGCATCACAGAGTGCTGACAAAAGGTCACAGGTCCACTGGTGTATTAAATTTAGAAGTTTTAAGAGAGTGACATAAGTGTTAACGAAGAGACAGTGCAGACTGTACTGCTTTTTCCTCACACCCCTAAAGGTGCTGTTAAAAATTACACACACACACACTTAAGCTCAAACACCTTGAGGCTGTGTTAAAAAAGATTCTTTCTTCTTTTCCCACAGGACTAAAACAGTCATGGAAAACAACACTTTAAAAGCAATTTCTTTTAACAGAGCAATAGAGAGAAACAGAGAGAGAGATGATACAGATACTGTAGCAGTAAGTGAGCTATCTCTGAAGTTATTCAATGAAAGAAATAAGAGGTCAGTAGTGTTCAAGATGAATCACACTTTTGCCTTTTTTTAATCCGAAACAGACAGACAAATGGTGTCAAAGAATAGTGACTGATGCAAGCATTTATTTAGAGGTGAAGTATGTAATTTATGCACCTCTAGTGGCACCAAATGGAATAGAGCGCAACAATTTTTCAGCCATACTGGTTCTGGAAGTGTTTTTCCCATTCATTTCTTATATATGGATTTGATAAAATCCTTCATAAAAGAGTTATAAGCCATGAACCAAACCAGCTAGCTCCAAGGTGAATCATAACATTACAAACTTTGATTTGAAACAAAGTATTTGAAAGTCGGGCAGAAAAAAAAGATACAAGACTGTGTGTTTAACGTCTTTAAAGAGGGAATGAACTACAATCCCATGAAGCATTGTGAATGACGTACTGTAATTGAATATGAAACGATGGAAAAATACAAACCTATTGATTTAAAGTTTAAGTACATAATCAATATTTTTGAATTTCATTGAAAAAATATTCAGATATATAAAAATATATACTGTTAGTAGCTTGAGAGTGTAGGGAGACCAACTCGATTACGTCATAGTGCGTCAAGTTGAAGTCCACTGTCGTATTGACTAGCTAAATAAAAAACCAAAAAACCTTAATCTTCTACCTTTAATTTTTTTTTAATTTTTTTAATTAATAATGTCTTTGTTTCTACATAGTTAATATAAGTTTCTTTAAATATTATATACAGATATAGAACTTGACAAGACAAACTTTGATGTTGGCTTGACAAAGTCTAGCGCTGAAGTTTAAAATAGTTTTAAAAGCTTGATGTTTGAAGGTTTTACAGGCCCTAGAGTCCGTTCGATAGATAGAATGATAGAACGTTAGATATACAGTGCATTCAGAATGTATTCACACCCCTTCATTTTTTCACATTTTGTTATGTTGCAGCCTTATGCTCAAAATGCTTTAAATTATTTATTTTTTCACATCAATCTTCACTCCATACCCCATAAAGACAAAAAAAAAAAAAAAAGATTTTTGGTTAATTTGCAAATTTATTAAAAGAAAAACTGAAATATCACATTGACATAAGTATTCAGACCCTTTACTATGACACTTGAAATTTAGCTCAGGTGCGTCCCGTTTCTCTGGATCATCTTTGAGATGTTTCTACACTTTGATTGGAGTCCACCAGTGGCAAATTCAATTAATTGGACAAGATTTGGAAAGGCACACACCTGTCTATATAAGCTGTACAGCTGAAAATGCATTTCAGAGCAAAAACCAAGCCATGAGGTCAAAGGAACTGCCTGCAGAGCTCAAAGACAGGATTGTGTTGAGGCACAGATCTGGGGAAGGCTACGAAAAATGTTGGCTGCATTGAAGGTTCCCAAGAGCACAGTGACCTCCATAATTCTTAAATGGAACAACCAGGACTCTTCCTAGAGCTGGCCACCCGGCCAAACTGAGCAATTGTGGGAGAAGGGTCTTGGTAAGAGAGGTGAAGAAGAACCTGATGGTCACTCTGGTTGAGCTCCAGAGATCATGTGTGGAGATGGGAGAAACTTGCAGAAGGACAACCATCACTGCAACACTCCACCGATCTGGGCTTTATGACAGAGTGGCCAGACGGAAGCCTCTCCTCAGTGCAAGACACATAAAAAAGCACCTAAAGGACTCTCAGACTATGAGAAACAAGATTCTCTGGTCTGATGAAACAAAGATTGAACTGTTTGGCCTCAATTCTAAGCGTCATGTCTGGTGGAAACAAGGCATCGCTCATCACCTGCACAATACCATCCCAACGGTGAAGCATGGTGGTGGTAGCATAATGCTGTGGGGGTGTTTTTCAGGGGCAGGAACTGGGGGACTGGTCAGGGTTGAAGGAAAGCTGAACGCAGCAAAATACAGAGATATCCTAAATGAAAACCTGGTCCAGAGTGCTCAGGACCTCAGACTGGGCCGAAGGTTCACCTTCCAACAGGACAATGACCCTAAGCACACAGCAAAGACAACATAAGAGTGGCTTAGAGACAACTCTGTGAATGTCCTTGAGTGGCCCAGCCAGAGCCCGGACTTGAACACAATCGAACATATCTGGAGAAACCTGAAAATGGCTGTCCACCGACGGTCCCCATCCAACCTGACAGAGCTTGAGAGGATCTACAGAGAACAATGGCAGAAAATCCCCAAATCCAGGTGTGTAAAGCTTGTCGCATCTTACCCAAAAAGACTTGAGGCTGTAATCGCTGCCAAAGGTGCTTCAACTAAGTACTGAGTTAAAGGTCTGAATACTTATGTCAATGTGATATTTCAGTTTTTTATTTTTAATAAATTTGCAAAGTTATCAAAAATCTTGTTTTTGCTTTGTCATCATGGGGTATGGAGTGTAGATTAATGTGAAATTGTTTTTTTTTTTATATTTTAAAGCATTTTAGCATAAGGCTGCAACATGAAAAAATGTGAAAAAAATGAAGGGGTCTGAATACTTTCTGAATGCACTGTATAGATAGATAGACAGATAGATAGACAGACAGACAGACAGACCAACAGACAGACAGATAGATAGATCGAACAAACAAACAATAGATAGACAGATAGAAAGAAGCTTAAATGTGCTGTAACATTTTTTCATGGAAAGGTATGCAAAAATCTTTCCTACTCCCTGAAAGATATTAATGAAATAAGTGTCCTGAGATATCTCACCGGTCTCTGTGACAGCTCTAGACTCTTTAAACAGCAAACAAAAATGTGTCCGTGGGCTGCGGTTTCTGATGCTTTCTGCCTGGCAATCATTTTGTGCATTCTCATAGTATTGTAGTTTCAGCAAAATATTGAGTCGTAATGCCATTTTTATGCCATTTTGTTCATTAGAGTTGTCAGTTGAGAGCGCTATTTTACTGCTGTTGTTTATAAAAACCACTTCTGCTCTCTGTCAATCTCAGTAAAGCTCATTTAGTGTCTTTGATGTGCGGGGTTTTGGAAATAGGTGGTGTGGCTAATCCAACGGCTCAGCTTGTGGAAATTCTAGAACGGCTAAAATCGCTTAAAGCTGTTTGAACATTCCACCATAAAGTGCTGTAAGCGATTTTAGCCATTCTACTTCCACGAGACTGAGCCGTTGAATTATCCACGCCCCCTCTTTCCAAAACCCCACACTCCAAAAATACCAAATGAGCTTTATTGAGACCGACATGAGCAGAAACGGTTGTTTAAAACAACAGCTGCAAAATAGCGCCCTCCACTGACAACTCTTATGAACAACATGGCTTAAAAATGGCATTAAGCCTCAATAATTTGCTGCAACTACAATACTATGAGAATGTGCAAAAATGATTGACAGGTCAAAAGTGTCATAGTCCGCGGACACATTTTTGTTCTTCTGTTTACAGTCTAGAGCTGTCACAGAGAGCGGTGAGATATATTACAACACTTATTTCATTAATATCTTTCAGGGAGTAAATTTTGCATACCTTTCCATGACAAAATTGCTTACAGCACCTTAATGTAAGCCTAAGGGATTTTTGACCATCCGTTACAGAAAAATTTGAGTCATAGCAACCAGAGCCAGAACAGTCTGAAGGTCTGAGCCAAATTTGGTGGATGTGGCCTGAAAGCTTTAGGAGGTGTTACAATTGGAAATTTTGGTCTTGGTTTAGGGATTTTGGAAAAGCCCTTAACAACTTTAAGTGTTTTTAAAGCCAACATAATAATAGACTAATAACATAATACATGTTATTTTTTCTGCAAACCATTCTCTTTGATATCTGTCCATCTTGGTCTGCAAAGTACTTTTACTAACTTTTGTCTGAGTCTCCATGGTAACTGTACATGGCTGATTTGTGAGTAGAGAGTGATGTTCAGTCTATAAATAGCTGGAAAGACTGTTCGTCCTTCCATTAATTTGTCTGTCGATGAATTAGACAGTAAATCAGGATGGGCAGATTAGCCTCTGATGGGCAGATTAGCCTCTGACAGCTCAATGCACTGAACAGATCTTTCACAATCTCATATAATTTTTACAGTAATATACACCGATCAGCCACAACATTAAAACCACCTGTCTAATATTGTGTAGGTCCCTCTTGTGCCACTAAAACAGCACCAACCCGCATCTCAGAATAACATTCAGAGATTATATTCTTCTCACCACAATTGTACAGGGCGGTTATCTGAGTTACCGTAGACTTTGTCATTTCGAACCAGTCTAGTCATTCTCTGTTGACCTCTCTCATCAACAAGGCGTTTCCATCCACAGAACTGCCGCTCACTGGATGTTTTTTGTTTTTGGCACCATTCGGAGTAAATTCTAGAGACTGTTATGTGTGAAAATCCCAGGAGATCAGCAGTTACAGAAATACTCAAACCAGCCCATCTGGCACCAACAATCATACCACAGTCCAAAACACTGAGATTACATTTTTTCCCCATTCTGATGGTTGATGTGAACATTAACTGAAGCTCCTGACCCGTATCTGCATGATTTTATGCACTGCTGCCACACGATTGGCTGATTAGATAACCGCATGGATGATTGTTGGTGCCAGATGGGCTGATTTTATTTTTTATTTTTTATTTTTTTTTCTCCCCAATTTGGATTTCCCAATGCGCTCTAGGTTCTCATGGTGGCGTAGTGACTCGCCTCAATCCGGGTGGCGGAGGACAAATCTCAGTTGCCTCCATGTCTGAGACCGTCAATCCGCGCATCTTATCACGTGGCTTGTTGAACGCATTATGGCATCCACGCACAACAACCACGCGCCCCACCGAGAGCGAGAACCACATTATAGCGACCATGAGGAGGTTACCCCATGTGACTCTACCCTCCCTAGCAACCGGGCCAGTTTGGTTGCTTAGGAGACCTGACTGGAGTCACTCAGCACACCCTGGATTCGAACTCGTGACTCCAGGGGTGGTGGTCAGCATCAATACTCGCTGAGCTACCCAGGCCCCCCAGATGGGCTGATTTGAGTATTTCTGTAACTGCTGATCTCCTGGGATTTTCACACACAACAGTCTCTAGAATATACTCCGAATGGTGCCAAAAACAAAAAAAAAAACATCCCTCCATTAGGTTTCTCTACTACATAACATTTTACAAAGACACACAGAAAAAAAACTGTTATAATGAAAATAAAAAAAGCGACAAAAAGAGGAACAGGAACAGTCTGTTTGATCCTGTTGAGTTTGTCATTCATAGAAAGCAACTGTATGCACAACATTATAAAATTACATCAAAGAACAGACAAACTAACAGTGTGTGTGTGTCTGTTGAAATCAAATAGTCCTTTGAAGATGAAACTCTGACTACTGGAGTCCCTTTCTATCTTTCTGTCTCTCATAGTAACGTGGAAAAAAGGCAACAGTGTTAATCTCACAAACCCGCCAAGAGCATGTCCAGGTTACATTTCACCCCAAAATCAAAAGAAAATATACTTTGCCTAAAGAAAACTAAGCCTATTTTAGGACCTTAAAGATCATTTACGTTGTGACATAATTTTTATAATACAGGGGAGACCGGGGCTAGTTGTCACATATTTCTCAGTGTAGGTTTATATTTAAAAGTCAGTTTCTGGGGGGCCTGGGTAGCTCAGCGAGTATTGATGCTGACTACCACCCCTGGAGTCACGAGTTTGAATCCCAGGGCATGCTGAGTGACTCCAGCCATGTCTTCTAAGCAACCAAATATGCCCAGTTGCTAGGGTGGGCAGAGTCACATGGTGTAACCTCCTCGTGGTCACTATAATGTGGTTCTCACTCTCGGTGGGGCGCGTGGTGAGTTGTGCATGAATGCCGTGGACAATAGCGTGAGCCTCCACATACTGTGAGTCTCCACGGTAACGCACTCAACAAGCCACATGATAAGATTCGTGGTTTGACTGTCTCAGACACGGAGGCAACTGAGATTCTTCCTCCGCCACCCAGACTGAAGCGAGTCACTATGCCACCACGAGGACTTAGAGCACACTGGGATTTGGGTATGCCAAATTGGGGAGAAAAAGGGGAGAGAAAAAAAAAACAACAACAAAAAAAGTCAGTTTCTGCATAGCCACATAGCTTGGCAGAAACTTGGCTACAAAAAAAGCTTGTGAACATTATTGCCCAGTAAAAAAGATATAGTTCATTGAACCATCAAAATTCTTTAAACAACCTTTTAACTATAATAAATAATGATGAGGCACAAAACGATTAATGAAAAAAAAAAGAAAAAGAAAAATGTTACATACAAAAATATCCAAACATTGGTTTGACCAACAAACATTGTTTCTCACCTACATACACACACAAAATCAATCAATCAATCAGTCAGTCAGTCTGTCTGTCTGTGGATACAATCATAAGTATATTTATATATAAACACACACACACACACATATATATATATATATATATATATATATATATATATATATATATATATATATATATATATATTATAGATAAAATCATTGTATTGTTTTTTAATTGTAATACAGTAACTATAACATGACCAACATCAAATTTTATTAGTAGAAGTTATAATGTATTATAGCTATTTTTATTATATATATATTAGCTATGGTTTAAGTAAAGTGACAAAAGCAATGTGTTCTTATTAACATCCATAAGATATTTTTACGTGGTTATAAGAAATTACAATACGTTAGATTTCTTTTAACCTTGTAGCTTTACATGTGTTTTACTTCCTGTCTCAAAATTTACATCGAGAATGTGTGTTCCTTTTCGTATTCTATGATTATTTTTTATAAATTATATTATATAAGCTTGACTTAACATTATACGTTTATGTTATGACTGTATATAAAAAGAAATTGCTTTTGTAACTTTAAGCAGGTCAAGACCACTTATAATGATATATGATCACGCCAATCCTTATGACTGTTTACACTGTGCTGCTTTTGTAGACAGCACTTTTAAAATACCTAAAATATACTGTTTTACATTACAACTATTGAGGATAAAATTGGATATTTATTGTGTTATAATGCATTATACTCTTTAAGGTATAATTATGAATAAGTTAAGTGTTATAATGTATTATAACTGTAGTTACATTTATTTATGAGAAGTTTTAACATATTATAAGACGTATTATGAGACATTATGAATATATTATAATGAACAAAATCTCAAGTATAAAACTTTTGGACACAGTAATGAGAATTTGGAGGGAAAATTTTCATGAATATAATGGTCCAAAAGTATTTTTTATTTTTTTTTTCTTTATGCAAAATATAATTTCTTTATATTTTTTCTTTTGCTTTTAAAGTGAAACGTGGCCCTGACTTTTTTTTCTCTCTTTCTCTCTGTATTTCTGTCTTGTCCGTTATTTTTGTGCACTTACGGTAATTACAGTACAATGTACAGTATGCCTATGCCATGCCAGCTTCTATGGCAATTTTAATGGCAAAATCCAGGTACAAATTTAAAACTGGTAAAACAATTAAAAACCTGTTTAAACATGTTTAAGCTATGCTTTTTATAAAAACTCTAAGATTAAACCTGGATTCAGAAGGTATCTGCAGATTAAAACTAATTTCTCAGAGGACCAGAAATACAACACTGAATTGAATATTTCTCTCTCTCTCTTTCTCTCTGCAGTCTGTTCGCAGTATTCCCGTGGTGTCTTCGCGATATTCGGTCTATACGATAAGCGTTCGGTACACACTTTGACATCGTTCTGCAGTGCACTCCACATCTCCCTGGTAACACCCAGTTTCCCCGTGGAGGGCGAGACACAGTTCGTGCTACAGCTACGGCCGTCCATCCGGGGGGCGCTACTGAGCCTTCTAGACCATTACGACTGGAAACGATTCGTATTCCTGTATGACACAGACCGAGGTAAGAGACATTCATAAACACGGACATGTACATGCACTGCATGCTTATTGATTGTACCAGTTTGAACTGCGTCTTTTTTTTTTTTTTACATATAGGAAAATGTGTAAATGGAGCTGAGAGTACTATACTCGAATTGGTAGAGCTGAAAGCCTCATGAAATTAACCAAAATATTTAAGAAACAAACATGCAGTGACTCCAGCCAGGTCTCCTAAGCAACCAAATTGGCCCGGTTGCTAGGGAGGGTAGAGTCACATGGGGTAACCTCCTCGTGGTCATGATTAGTGGTTCTCGCTCTCAGTGGGGCGTGTGGAAAGTTGTGCGTGGATTGTGGAGAGTAGCATGAGCCTCCACATGCTGTGAGTCTCCGCGGTGTCATGCACAATGATAAGTGATAAGATGTGTGGATTGACGGTCTCAGAAGCGGAGGCAACTGAGACTTGTCCTCCGCCACCCGGATTGAGGTGAGTAACTGCGCCACCACGAGGACCTACTAAGTAGTGGGAATTGGGCATTCCAAATTGGGAGAAAAAGGGGAGAAAAAAATAAAAATAAAATAAAAAATACACATTTTTGTTTGCTGGTTATAGAGTCAAGAGCTGTCACAGAGACAGGTGAAATATCTTATGACACTTTTTTCATTAATATCTTTAAGGGAGTAGGAAATGTTTTTTCCTTAAATCGCTTACAGCACCTTTAATTCACTCCACTCATGAACGACCAAGCTTAAAGTGACACTTATTATAATACTAGGTTTTGTGGAATTTGATATGACTTTAATCTATAGAAAATGTGAAATTATTGATAGTTCACCCAAAAATGAAAATTCTCTCATCATTTACTCATCCTCATGCCATCCCAGATGTATATGACTTTCTTTCTTCTGCTGAACACAAATGAAGATTTTTAGAAGAATATCTCAGCTCTGTAGGTCCATACAATACAAGTGAATGGTGTCCAGAACTTTGAAGCTCAAAAAAGCATATAAAGGCAGAATAAAAGTAATCCATACAACTCCAGTGGTTAAATCCATTTCTTCAGAAGTGATATGATAGGTGTGAGTGAGAAACAGAACAATATTTAAGTCCTTTTTCACTATAAATTCTCCTCCCTGCTCAGTTAATCTCCGCTTTTACTTTCACATTCTTCTTCTTGTGTTTTTGGTGATTCACATTCTTCATGTATGCACACCCTACTGGGCAGGAAGAAGAATTTCTAGCAAAAAATGACTTTAAAATGTATCTGTTTCTCACTCAAAATTATCATATCACTTCTGAATATATGGATTTAACCACTGGAGGCTCATGGATTACTTTTATACTGCCTTTATATGCTTTTTGGAGTGTAAAATGTTGGCACCCATTCACTTGCATTGTATGGACCTACAGAGCGGAGATATTCTTCTAAAAATCTTTAGTTTGTGTTCAGCAGAAGAAAGAGAGTCATACACATCTGGGATATAATGAGGGTGAGTAAATGATGAGAGAATTTTCATTTATGGGTGAACTATCCCTTTAAATGTACACATCTAATAGTGTCATTGGGGGCTGAACCCCCCTAAGATTGAAATCCTAGAATCGCCCCTGATATCTAGCATAGTTTACTGAGACTGTACAGCATAACCATAGAGATCCAAGCAACAGAAGAGTTTCTCTAATATACCAAAGTGTGCTCTAAATACCACATATTAAAGTACTACATGCTGAAAATGTTAGTAGAGCTACAGCTGAATGCATGAATACCTACTCAAACTCACACACACACACACACACACACACACACACTTGTAACTTGGCGGCTATAATAAAGTCACAGCTGCTGTCTAATTCTTTCGCCTGGCATCATGGGAGCCCTGGAGTGAGGCAAGACCTGTGTCAGACAGACAGCTTTCAGGAAGTAAAAAAAAGGAGAATTTCTTGATATAATTTGTGCACTCTGTACATCAGTTCTCTCTCTGTTCAGGAGTTTATCACAATTTAAATATCAGGGAATTAAAAAATTGTGTTTCCCAGGCCTGAAAAGTAATGGAAATTTAAATAGTGAATATATATGTTTCTAGTTTTTTCCTCTGCCCTAAAATAATTAATGTGTTAAAAATTGCTCTTGTGTAGAGAAAAACTTCCGACTGATTTCCAAATTTGTCAGTGAATCGTTCTTTTGAGTCAGTTCTTTTAGATTAGTTTAAATGGTTCACAAATCAGTCTAAATGATTAATTAGCAAATCGGTCTGAGGGTCAATGACGAGACTCATTTGTTTTATCGAAAAATGATTCTAAAATACAATAAAAATGCAATTATTATTATAATTTTTTTTGTGGATTTTTCCCCTTTTTTCTCCCAATTCCCAATGTGCTTTTAAGTCCTTGTGGTCGTGTAGTGATTCGTCTCAGTCCGGGTGGTGGAGGGCGAATCCCAGTTGCCTCCGCATCTGAGATCATCAACCCGTGCATCTTATCACGTGGCTTGTTGAGCACGTTGCCACGGAGGCAACCATGCTCAACTCACCACGAGAACGAACCACATTATAGCGATCACAAGGAGGTTACCCCATGTGACTCTACCCTCCCTAGCAACCAGGCCAATTTAGTTGCTTAGGAGACCTAGCTGGAGTCACTCAGCACGCCCTGAGATTCGAACTAGTGAACTCCAGGGGTGGTAGCCAGCGTCTTTACCACTGACCTACCCAGGCCCCCAAAAATGCAATTCTTAAAAACACCTCTTCTATGATCAGTATGTTTTACATTTCTAAGTTCATTACACTCAAAGTCATTTTGATATATTTTATTTCTGAAATTTGTTAAAGATTTCAGATTTTTTTTTATCACCCTGGATAGCCTTATTTTTCAGTGAATCAAAACGATTTTTATTTTTATTTTATTTTAATCCAATAATCAAAATTCCTGAAAAGGTCATGGATTATTTATGGAAGTTCATCGGTCAAAAATGGTGGGAACCCTGATCCTGGCTGCTCTTTTCCATGTATGAAATTGAAAAGAGATGGACAACCTCCTAAAGGACAAAAAATCATAACAAAAGTATCAGGAAAAAAGGTCCATATGACTAATGAGCTATATTCTAACCTTACCATATCATGTGATATTTTTGTGTGACAAACATACCATAATATTTGACATTTTCACCGAAAATCTTCTCCGTTGTTGCTCTCAAAAGGTATTTTTATTTTTGATGGCCCCTTTTCAGAGTTTCGGCAGAGAGGAAGATTTTCAGTGAATAATGACAACATTTTTAGTCCGTTCACAAAGCTATCGTATGGCTTAAAAGGACTTGAAATTTATCATATATATCATATCACTTTCATTATATGTCAAAGTGAAGCCAGGACATTCTTCAAAAACTCCCCTTTTGTGTTCAACGGAAGAGAGAAAGTCATACTGGTTTTGCAACAACATGATGACAGATGTATAGTTCACCC
Source organism: Myxocyprinus asiaticus (assembly GCF_019703515.2). Classification (NCBI taxonomy): domain Eukaryota; kingdom Metazoa; phylum Chordata; class Actinopteri; order Cypriniformes; family Catostomidae; genus Myxocyprinus; species Myxocyprinus asiaticus. The sequence goes on along the minus strand of NC_059374.1, from coordinate 41,595,882 downwards.
GAAAATAAAAATTCTAAGCTCTGCGTTGTGCCAGAGTATGCCCTTTGTAAGGCCACATAATGCCTGAGATCTCCTGCCTGCTGTCGGTCCACTCTTCTTCCGCAACGTTGAGGTCAGTGGAGCGTTAACTGCTCATCCTTGAGCCCAGAACGGCGTGGGCCGTAAGCCAATCACGCACTCATCCGTGATCTCCTGCTTAAAGCTGAGAAAGAGAAGCTAATGGATCCACTCGCATCCAACCCCCCTCCTACCTCACCCTTCGGATTATATGCTTCATCTTCACTTTCTTCTCCTCATTTGCTTAATAAGTGCTGATGTTAGAGTCCGACCACTAGTCCCTTGAGTCACCTCTCAACATCTGAGTTGGCGTTGATTCCAAGGACGGACGATGCAGCATTTTTTTCCCCCATCAATTTTGGATCATTCCTTCATTTGTTCCTCTGGTTTTTGTTGACTCTCGTGGCTCCCTAGGTGCTGAGGAGCGTTCTTTGGCTCAGACGCACTTGGATTGACCTCACACCTCTGTCTGCGGATTTGCATTGCAGAGACCTCACTAGAGCAGCCTGCTAAAAGTCTCCGATCTCATTCTAGTACACATGTGAAATGCTTTTCACAAGGGAATGTTCGGCATGACTGGAGATGTTATTATCATTGGGAAGCTGTGATATTGAGTCTGTATGGCTATGGATGATAGAGATTTTTTAATTTAAACTTCAATAAAGCCTAATTAAAGCGATATAATTTCTTCACCACTAGCGTCACCAAGCGATATTGCAAAAATAATACCCGTTTTCAAAAAGTTTTCCTGAACAGTCCCCTTCCACTGAAGATCACGTCATTGGTTGAGCCAATGTTGCTATCTTATACTTGTCAGGAGCAATGTTTGGAAACGCCACAGATTGACCAATCGAGTCAGCCGCATGTGCGAATCAAATATTCAAGCCGTAAATTCACTCTTTATTTCTTTTTAAATGGATAATCTAATTATCAAAACGTACACTAGTCCATGGCCATTTATATCATTTCCTATTATAACTTGATCATAAAACTAAAAGTAGGAAAAACAAGTCATTATTTGTTTTTTAGGGGTTCAAGCCCAAAGTGCTGAAACCCTGTTGTATTTGTAAGGATTATTATTATTATTATTCTGCCCTAAAACCGATCATGCAGACCAAACCGTAACGCCTAGAGACTTGAAACTTTGGGGAATGGCAGTACTCCGGCTGGCTAGCCATACACATGGACTCACCCCAATCGGCCAAAGGGGGGGCGCTATGGTGAACAAAACAAAAAATAACATTTTGGGCCATAACTCTTGAACTGTAAGGCCTAGGAACACAATTCTTCACAATTCTCTTTTTCCTGTGATTCCTTGCATCATGGTGAATCTTTTGGAATGCATCAAATATTTGCACCACCCTTTCGTTTTCCCGCTACTTTGGATTGTTTGAAAATAAATAAATAAATGAACTAATCCTAGGCCGTTCGCCCGATTGGAACCAAACCAGTGCAGAAAGATTCAGCAGAGTCCCGATGTGAAAAGTTATCAAAGGAATTTTGAACTTTCAATTCATCGTCAAACGGTAATCCAAAACGTATATAGTGGGTGTGGCCACTTTTACTTAAATGGTTATAAATCATGAACGGAATGAGATATTATCACTAAATGGTACACATATGCATGGGGTCATTCTGAGGATACACAAAAAATTGCGTGTCTCTACCTCTTGGTGGCGCTATAATAATAAAAAATACAAAACTGGCTCTTACTATGGAACTGTTGGTCCGATCAACTTGAAATTTTGCATGCAGTGTCTTTGTCCAAGGTGCCATCCAAGTCTATGAGGACAGTCTCATATCTTGAAAAACATCAACCAATCCAATGCAGAAATATTCAGCAGAGTCCCAATATGAAAATATTTCAAAGGAATTTTTCACTTTTGATTTATCGTCAAACAGTACGCCAAAACATATGTAGCGGGAGTGGCGATTCTTAAATGGTTATAACTCTTGAATGGAATAAGATATTATCATCAAATTTTAGCCACTTATGTAGGAGGACATGTGTCTGAGGACACATGACAAAAATTGTGCACCTTTGCCTCTTGGTGGCGCTATAACAGTCAGGAATTTAAAAAATGCCACATCTTTGTGCTACCTAACCTAATGGTTATGAAAATGTAGGCAATTTATCATTGTTTTAGGTGCATATGGACTGTCTAATTAATACTTAATATTGGTTGCATATGTACTTAAAGGCCCTAAAAGCTTGAACCTTCTTAAAGCAGTTCTTTTCTGCTCCCCATGGCTCAGTATCTAGCCTGCTCAGTGCATCCACGTGAGAGCTAACAAACTCATTGACTATTTATACACAGACGCTAATTGCAATTTAAAAAGCCACAGGTGTGGGAAATTAACCTTTAATTGCCATTTAAACCTGTGTCTGTCACCTTGTGTGTCTGTAACAAGTCCAAACATTCAAGGGTATGTAAACTTTTGATCAGGGCCATTTGGGTGATTTCTCTTGGGTGATTCATTATGATATAAAAGGAGCCAAACAACTATGTGATAATAAATGGCTTCATATGATCACTATCCTTAAATAAAAGACAGTTTTTTTGCATGATCAGTCGTATTTTCAAAAGTGTTATATTTCTCTGAAAATTAGACTTAAGGGAATAATCAGGGTTCTATACAAGTTGAGCTCAATCGACAGCAAATGTTGATTACAAAAAACTACTTTCGACTCATTCTTCCTTTTCTTTAAAAAAAGCAAAAATCGAAGTTACACAGGCACTTGCAATGGTAGTGAATGGGGCAAATGCGTAAACAATAAAATATTCAATGTTTCAAAAGTATAGCCACAACACATAAACAATAGGTGTGTTAACATGATTTTAGTGTGCCAAAATCGCTTACTAACCTTTTCTGTGTAAAGTTATAGCTAATTTTACAACTTCGTTACCATGTCGACATAACACCGTAAACTCTAAAACAACTTTACAGCTCAAATAATACAGAAGTTTTAACAGAAGAATTAATGTAAGTGCTTTTATAAAATAACAAGCTTAACATTTCTTCCTTTAAACCCTCTGAAAATTGGCCCTGTTAATTTCCATTGTAAGTGTCACACTGGAACACAGATTTGTGCTTTTTTACAGAAAAAGAGGGACAAATCTAATTAATATTTGTGGTAATCAACATTATGCCACAAGTGCTGTCCATTGATCTTAACTTGTATTGAACCCAGAACATTCTTTTAAAATCTCATGTCATTTTGCTTCTCAAGTAAACATTTTTTTGTTTGTTTTACGGATGCTTAGATCATTTTATTTTACCAGAAAATAAGACAAAAATATACAGTAAGAAAATTATTTTTATTTTTACCCAATTTTGTATAGAAGTGTTCTAACTTTTGGTAGTCTGATCAAATAATGAGTAAAAAAAAAAAAAATAAATAAAAAAAAAGAGATATTGAATATTGTCGTTGCTAGACTGTCAAGGGTTCAGAAAGTTTTACACAAAATGAGTTGAAAGGAATTAAAAATGCACATAATGAAATCATGTGACAAACATAATATGGTCATGTGAGAACCATTTTAAATGTGTATGCATTATGTATTAAGTACTTTCACAAACTATATTGCATGAGAATATTCAATGTACCGTGCGTTCAGAAAGTTTTTTCACATTTTGTTGTTGCAGCCTTATGCTAAAATGCATTAAATTATTATTTTTTCACATCAATCTTCACTCCATACCCCATAATGATTTTTTTTTTTTTTTTTATTTATCAAAAAGAAAAACTGAAATATCACACTGACATAAGTATTCAGACCCTTTACTATGACACTTGAAATTTAGCTCAGGTGCATCCCATTTCTCTGGATCATCTTTGAGATGTTTTTACACTTTGATTGGAGTCCACCGGTGGCAAATTCAATTGATTGGACAAGAATTGGAAAGGCACACACCTGTCTATATAAGCTGTACAGCTGAAAATGCATATCAGAGCAAAAACCAAACCATGAGGTCAAAGGAACTGCCTGCAGAGCTCAGAGACAGGATTGTGTTGAGGCACAGATCTGGGGAAGGCTACAAGAACATTTCAGCTGCATTGAAGGTTCCCAAGAGCACAGTGACCTCCATAATTCTTAAATGGAAGAAGTTTGGAACAACCAGGACTCTTCCTAGAGCTGGCCGCCCAGCCAGACTGAGCAATCGGGGGAGAAGGGCCTTGGTAAGAGAGGTGAACAAGAACCCGATGGTCACTCTGGTTGAGCTCCAGAGATCATGTGTGGAGATGGGAGAAACTTGCAGAAGGACAACCATCACTGCAACACTCCACCGATCTGGGCTTTATGGCAGAGTGGCCAGACGGAAGCCTCTCCTCAGTGCAAGACACATAAAAAAGCACCTAAAGGACTCTCAGACTGTGAGAAACAAGATTCTCTGGTCTGATGAAACGAAGATTGAACTGTTTGGCCTCAATTCTAAGCGTCATGTCTGGAGGAAACCAGGCACCGCTCATCACCTGCACAATACCATCCCAACGGTGAAGCATGGTGGTGGTAGCATCATGCTGTGGGGGTGTTTTTCAGGGGCAGGGACTGGGGGACTGGTCAGGGTTGAAGGAAAGCTGAACGCAGCAAAATACAGAGATATCCCAAAAGAAAACCTGGTCCAGAGTGCTCAGGACCTCAGACTGGGCCGAAGCTTCACCTTCCAACAGGACAATGACCCTAAGCACACAGCAAAGACAACATAAGAGTGGCTTAGGGACAACTCTATGAATGTCCTTGAGTGGTCCAGCCAGAGCCCGGACTTGAACACAATCAAACATCTCTGGAGATACTTGAAAATGGCTGTCCACCGACGGTCCCCATCCAACCTGACAGAGCTTGAGAGGATCTACAGCGAACAATGGCAGAAAATCCCCAAATCCAGGTGTGCAAAGCTTGTCGCATCTTACCCAAAAAGACTTGAGGCTGTAATCGCTGCCAAAGGTGCTTCAACTAAGTACTGAGTTAAGGGTCTTTTTTTTTTAATACATTTGCAAAGCCAAATTTCTTTGGTTGTATACTGCACATTTTGGTACGTCATCCAGGTATTTCATGAATACAGAAAATTCTCATATCTTGCAGATTATACATACTGCATACTACTGTCTTTTAAAACAGCAGGTAGTATGCCATAACCTCTGTTTACAGTATACACAAGAGTGAGAGAATGCAATGCTAGGTCAATTCTCTCACTAAACTGACTGCGGTTTGTGTAAGAGGGATTCTCCAGGTCTCTGTCGACGATCTGTGTTTACTCACAGGACAGCTGGTGCGAATTCATTATTCCACCAAACATATCCTCTCTCTCTCTGTGTGTGTGTGTGTGTGTGTGTGTGTGTGTCAGCTAATGGTCATCTGTGTTGTGTCTGTGCGCTTGGTTTGGGTTATATCTGCTGTTCTGAAAAGAGGAACCTGCACACACAAACAGGACTGTGCGCTTGTCCTGTTGTCCAAAGTCCTGCGGTGCGACTAAGGGCCAATTTAAAGGACATCTGTTGCTCTTGGCTGGCATAACTGGCACACTGCTGCAGACTACACACATTTGGACAGGAGACGAAGCCAGAGTGGACAGAGCACACATATACACACACATACATGCCTGTAGAAACACAGTCTGGAAAGGTGAATGTTTGTTCAAATGTTATATTGTCATGTTAGTCTTTTTAAAAATGGTAACATTTTACAGTAATCTATTAGTTACCATTGTTCAACTACATTAGTTAACAATACTTGTGTGGTGCTTATTAAACTCGGTTAATGTTAATTTCAGCATATACATATGTTGACAGTAGTCAGTGCATTATGACCTAAAATAAACTAACAATAAACAGTTGTACTCATAAATTAACATTAACCAACATTTAAAAAAATGCTGTTAAAAATATTGTTCATTATTAGTTCATGACACCTAATTATGAATAGAACCTTCTTGTAAAGTGTTACCAATAAAATGAACCATTTACATTACATTTAGGGATGCACCAATCGATACCTTGATCGGTATCGGCTCCGATACTGATGTTTTTAGACGGATCGGGTATTGGTCCGACAAGTCCGATCCAAATCTGATACCGTGTGTTAGTCATGTTACTGTCAAAAGCACCATAAAAGCACCATTAAAGTAGTCCATATGACTCGTGCATTTTATTCAAAGCCACTTAAAGTCATGCAACAGCTTTGTGAAATGTAAAAGGCTGCATTTAATAAGTAAATATACAGTATACATGTGCAGTGCGTTTTAGTGAATGCCACTGCTCTGTTGACACACATACATAACACGCGCAGACTGGTGAGGCGGTCACGGCTATTTTCAGCCCTCAGAGCTTGCGGCTATTTTCATATTTCAGCGCTAGTCACAAACAACATCTCAGATGTAGATGCTCAATAGTTTGGTTCACTTATCATTGCATTTAGAATTGCACCAGAGGAGCATTTAACCAGAATTTGAACAAGAAGTGAATTAAACTACTGTGAACTAGCCTACATACAGACACTTACAGGACTTCCTGTAGTGTTCAGACCGTCAAAATAAAAGCTTGAGGGTTTTAAAGTTAAAGGTGCACGACTGAAATATATTATTGTTGTATAATAGTCAATGATAATAATAATAATACTGGTAATATTGCTGCTACATTATTCAATAGACTAGTTAACAATAAAGTTTTTCTTAATAGGCTATACTTTCTATTGAAATAATGTGTAGTTAGAGGTTTGTGTTTCTTTACATATAAAAGAGTACCCCCATTAGTTCCACACAGTGACGTATAGATATTCAAAAGTGATTATGAATAAAATAACACTGGTATCAGATTGGGATCAGCCGATACTGAGATTTCAGATATCGGATCGGGAGAGAAAAAGTGGTATTGGTGCCTCCCTTGTTACATTGTTACATTTGGACAGTAACGTGTTACTTTAGTGTAACTTTTTCTCAGCATCATTTAATTGAGGCTCTCTCTCTTCCAGAATGGAAACATCTATAAATGCATCATTTAATCCTTAACATTTTCTGTGTATGTGTGTTACAGAAAACAAGATCACTCCAAAAATTGCAATCAGTGACATGATAATCGTTTTGCCATTTCCGGCAATAAGCGTCTCATTGCTATTGGTGTTTTTTTAACCGCAATATTAAACAAATCTCAAAAAATATTTATGGCAGTTAACTTGACAATTAAAGTGAATACAAAAATCATGTATTTTTTGTGTTTTTGTTGCTAGGATATGCCATCTTGCAGGCCATCATGGAGAAGGCGGGGCAGAACGGTTGGCAGGTTAGCGCCATCTGCGTGGAGAACTTTAACGACGCAAGCTACCGAAGACTGCTGGAAGACCTGGACCGTCGACAGGAGAAGAAATTCGTCATCGACCTCGAGACAGAACGACTCCAGAACATTCTAGAACAGGTGAGGATGAAATCCACAAAATTCTGCATGTATGACCAAAGGAAGACTAAGGAGTGTTTGGGAAACTGGTTTAAAAGTCATTAGTTTTCTAATTCCATTTGGTGATGTTAGTGGCACAGAAATACTTGCTTCAACTTAATAGTTGAAGCATAAAAATCACACACATACATACACACACCATTGAGCTTGATGGATCACAGGGCTCAACGAATGATCAGTACTTTTCTTCCCTGATATCCATCTCAGTTGTGATTTGTTGTTCTCTCTGTTCCCTCCTTCTGCCTGCAGAGCTTTTCTCTGTTCCTGACAGAATGTGAGCACGCTCTGCCTGTCATGTGCAATGAAACTTGAGAAACATGATGAACAGAGATACAGAAAGACAGAGAGAGAGAGACTGAGAGAGAGACAGGAACAGGTGTTTGCAAAACTGCTTCCAAACAGCTTGAAACAGAACCATTTCACAGTGACCTGTGCTGCAATAAAGAAAACACACACTCCATTTGGAGGATGCAATAATTCAGACATTTTCAAAAATAACACTAGATTTGCATTTCCTGTAGGAAATAACAGTGCTTGCAAGGCAGAAAAATAATAGTGTTGTGTTAAAGTTTTAGGTAAGTTTGGGTTTAAGGCTTTGGTTCTGTGTAAATAAAATGCCGCATCAGAGATAAAGACATGACGCTCAGTTTTCAGTCTGCTGTACACAAGAATCAACATATTGCAACACCATTTTTGCAGTGTAAAAGCAGCTGGTTAAATAGATATCAGAAGTAAAGGACCAGTCCATTCTGTAGGCAAGTAGATAGTACATTTACATTTACATTATAGTAGAAGACCAATCACAATTCAGTATGTAAATATAACAATGATGCCTTCAGTATTGGTAAGATTTTAAAAGGCGAGTCAATGGGAGAATTTCTGAAGAGCACCTTGGAGGACAGGGAGGGAATTTATTTTCTGAAAAATATGAGCCTTCCTTCACAAATATGAAGGTTCCCTCGCATCTATCCCTTACGAAAATTAACCATGGTTTTACTGCAGTAACCATACTTGAACCATAGTTGGTATTTGTAGTAAAACCATAACCACAAAAAAATAAAAAGATTGCTAGGAAAAGCAAGACGTATTGTGAGGGAATGCAAACTATGGCAAGGGAAAGCAAGATGTATTGTGAGGAAACAGAAACTATTGTGATGGAAACCAAGACATATTACAAAAGAACGCAATTATTGTGAGGCAAAGCAAAACGTATTGCAAAGGAATGTAAACTATGGCGAGGGAAAGCAAGACTTATTGCAGTGAAACGCAAACTATGGTGAGCGAACACAAAACGTATTGTGAGGGAATGCAAACTATGGCGAGGGAATGTAAAACGCATTGCAAGGGAACGCAAATTATAATGAGGCAACAGAAACTATTTGGAGGGAACTCAAAATATGTTGCGAGGGAACGCAAAACATATTGTGAGGGAACAGAAACTATTGGGAGGGAATGGAAAACATGTTGCGAGGGAACACAAAATGTGTTGTGAGGGAACATGAACCCTATTGCAAGAGAACACAAAACATATTGTGAGGGAACAGAAACTATTGGGAGGGAACGGAAAACATGTCGCGAGGGAACGCAAACGTGTTGCGAGGGAACGCAAAATGTGTTGCGAGGGAACGCAAAATGTGTTGCGAGGAAACGCAAAACCTATTGCGAGTGAACACGAAACCTATTGCGAGGAAACAGAAATTGGGAGGGAACGCAAAACTTGTGAGGCAATGCAAAATGTATTATGAGGGAACACAAGATCTATTGCCAGGAAACAAAACCTATTGCGAGGAAACAGAAATTGGGAGGGATGAAAATGCGTTGCGAGGAAACGCAAAATGTATTATGAGGGAACACAAAACTTATTGCGAGGGAACAGAAATTGCGAGGGAATGCAAAACCTATTGCGAGGAACAGAAATTGAGAAGGGACACAAACATATTGCAAGGAAATGCAAAACCTATTGCGAGTGAACGCGAAACCTATTGCGAGTGAACGCAAAACCTATTGCGAGACAGAAATTGGGAGGGAACGCAAAACATGTTGTGAGGGAGTGCAAAATGTATTGTGAGGGAACACAAGATCTATTGCCAGGAAACAAAACCTATTGCGAGACAGAAATTGGGAGGGAACGCAAAACGTGTTGCGAGGGAATGAAAATGCGTTGCGAGGAAACACAAAACCTATTGCGAGTGAACGCGAAACCTATTGCGAGGGAACAGAAATTGCGAGGGAACGCAAAACGTATTGCGAGGGAACACAAAATGTATTATGAGGGAACACGAAACTTATTGCGAGGAACAGAAATTGAGAAGGGACACAAACATATTGCGAGGGAAGACAAAACATATTGTGAGGGAACACAAACTATGGTGAGGGGACACAAAACATATTGCTAGGGAACAGAAATTGGGAGAGAATGGAAAACGTTGCGAGGGAACACAAAATGTGTTGTGAGGGAACGCAAAATGTATTGCGAGGAAACATGAAACCTGTTGCAAGAGAACACAAAACATATTGTGAGGGAACAGAAACTATTGGGAGGGAACGGAAAACGTGTTGCGAGGGAACGCAAAACATGTTGCGAGGAAATGCAAAACCTATCGCGAGTGAACGCGAAACCTATTGCGAGGAAACAGAAATTGGGAGGGAACGCAAAATGTGTTGCGAGGAAACACAAAACCTATTGCGAGTGAACGCGAAACCTATTGCGAGGAAACACAAAATGTATTATAAGGGAACACAAAAATTACTGCGAAGGAACAGAAATTGCGAGGGAACGCAAAACCTATTGCGAGGAACAGAAATTGAGAAGGGACGCAAACATATTGTGAGTGAACGCGAAACCTATTGCGAGTGAATGCAAAACCTATTGCGAGGAAACAGAAATTGGGAGGGAACGCAAAACGTGTTGCGAGGGAATGAAAATGCGTTGCGAGGAAACACAAAATCTATTGCGAGTGAACGCGAAACCTATTGCGAGGGAACAGAAATTGGGAGGGAACGCAAAACGTGTTGCGAGGGAATGAAAATGCGTTGCGAGGAAACACAAAACCTATTGCGAGTGAACGCGAAACCTATTGCGAGTGAACAGAAATTGGGAGGGAACGCAAAACGTGTTGCGAGAGAATGAAAATGCGTTGCGAGGAAACACAAAACCTATTGCGAGAGAATGAAAATGCGTTGCGAGGAAACACAAAACCTATTGCGAGTGAACGTGAAACCTATTGTGAGGAACAGAAAATGAGAAGGGACGCAAACATATTGCGAGGGAAGACAAAACATATTGTGAGGGAACACAAACTATGGTGAGGGGACACAAAACGTTTTGCTAGGGAACAGAAATTGTGAGGGAACGCAAAACGTGTTGTGAGGGAGTGCAAAATGTATTGTGAGGGAACACAAAACCTATTGTGAGAAAACAGAAATTGGGAGGGGATGCAAACATATTGCGAAAGAATGCAAAACGTATTGCGAGGGAACGCAAAACCTGTTGCGAGGGAACACGAATCCTATTGTGAGGGAACATAACTTGGAAGGGAAAGTAAACGTTTTGCAAGGGAACGCAAAACTTATTTTTAGGGAGAACAAAACTATTTCAGAAAATAAAATCATTTTTAGACTCAAATCTTAAATTTACTAGAAAGCAAAAAGTTTTAAGAGAATCTAGTTGAGCAAGCTAGATCTCATAAACATGTTTATTGCTAGTGGCCTGAATAATTACACATCCGGTTTAATGGCACAGACATCTGAAAGTAACTCTATCACCCTCTTGGGTACTGAGGTTTGTAACCGCCACAGTCACGCAAGAACGCACATTAAGTGTGTTTAATGAGACGCTTGCAATGCAGTAGCCAAACATTTGGGTCTCTGTTTGTATACTTGTGTAGAGTGTGTTTGAGCAAATGTGTGACAGTTACAGTGTTTTAGCGCTGTAATGATGCTTGAAACAAGAGCAGCATCAGGAGTCATCGCTCAGCTCTCTGCATGTCTGATCAATGAACTCAGCTATGGGGGGGCGTGTTTGATAGTTGCACGCTCCGTCTGTTGCATTCCTGCACTCCTCTGGCAGACATTTAAGGTTTCATCTATCTGCCTGACAGAAGACTTGGCAAATACAACCAGACACGCACACACAAGCCGTATCTCAGTTGGACATAGTCAGGTACAACATCAACAGAATGTTCTCTCTACATGCACTGCCAACATGTGCCATCTTCCTTGAACAGATGTGGAATTTGCATCACCATCAAGAGAGAATGGCAGAAAGTGTGTCTACAGTATATGTGCAATGGTGTTGATTATACTTAAAAGGCCGATAATGTTTAAGGTAAATGCCTTAAACAATGTTCTGTTATCAAGTACAGGTCATAAACAATTTAAGCAAAACCAGATCCATATGCTTAAAGGTGAAGTGTGTGATTTCTGTACCACGAAAATGACCAAATTGAATTGCAAAAATTATAATTTTCCAACAGTTTCCTGAACACTCACCCTGTCTGCCATTGGTCGGGGCAAACATTGGTCGCCCCAAACTCAGGCCGTTGGTAAAGCAATGTTTTGCTAGCACCACAGAGCCACAGTGTTATACTCTTTGAGAGGAGTCAAGCTAAAATAGTTTACTTATTGTTCTTTGCACTTTTTAAGTGTGCTACAATAAACTATTTTAAGATAAAAACATTTTTTTAGAAAGCTTTAATTTTTGATATCAAGATCAGAGTAGACAAGATGACATAACATCTCATGAAGACACTGTTTTCCTGCCTTGTTGGGTTTTTATAATAAGCTTTTTTTTGTGATAGTTTGTTGAACATACAGTATACACAGACTCAATTTAAAAAACATCATGCTAAGAAAGACAGTGTAGGGTACAAATGCATATCAATAAAATGACAAAAAAAACACATGTGCATAAGACATTGAATAAAACTGGGTAATTCCTACTTCTAATTTCACTCTAAATTCTTTATATATTTCTCTTTCAGGTGGTGAGTGTGGGAAAACATGTGAAAGGATATCATTACATCATCGCAAACCTGGTGAGTGCTGGCAATGCAGTAATTGAGGGGTACAGCAAATAAACGAATGTAGAGGACAATGTGTCCTCTGGCAGTAATTCTCAATGATAGAAGCGCTCTGTGAAATCAACAGTCTCATGACAACTCTGTCTAAAAGGTACGACTTTTAGACAAATCAACCAACAGAATTTCAAATGGCACAATACAGGCATTACATTTTAGCTAGCCTGCTATTCAACACTTTAACCCTTATGTTGTGTTCCCGTTCCCATTTTGCCCCGGATGACTTTTTATTTTCCTTATTATTTATTTTACTTTTTTTTTTTTTACTTAATCCAATTGGAATAAAATTCCTTGACTTCGTTCACATATGGTATCTGAAAACGAAAAATGACAATTTTCTTTAAATTTTTTTGGTTTTATTTCACTTTGTTACACTTGTTGTGTTCCCGGTCAAAAATGACCGGCCATTGGAAATTAATGGATTGGACTACAAAATACAGAAATATTACGTGTTCAGGAGCATCCCAATCCTTTAGATGAGCACATATGTGCATGTGTTTTCACACACAAAGTCCTCGGACATGTGAGCACACACAACACACACACACACACACACACACACACACACACACACACACACACACACACACACACACAATGTGTGTTGAGCACCCTTTTGTGCATCGTCTTTCCATGTACACTCTTTGAGGAATATTTCAAGATCTACGTAACATGTTGTGTTTGGGCTCGTTTGAATCAGGATAGTCTGCTGTAAGTTAAGATATGTCAATGTCTATGGTATATGTATGTTTCAGGAAGTAATAAGGAAAAATGTGACAAAAAGACACTCCTGTTTATTATATTTATGTGTGTCTGTGGGAATTTCATACACTAAAACTCACTGCAGTTTGGCCTCTGAGTGAAACAAATGTGCTCATTGCATTCTACAAATCGAGACCTTTCCACCAGTATAAAACTCATGGCTAGTATAACTGGTGTGGTAAAATTAGCAAATATATGCATTGTAAAGTCCAGATTCTAAGCTCTAAAATGACACCTATTTTATTCAGACCAATTTATTATGTGATTATTAAACTAAGAAGAAAACCTGTAAAACAAACATTCGTTTGTTTGCACTTTTTTCTATATGAGAGTAGAAGCCATGCATTTTTGTGTGAGCCACCTTGTATAATTTCTTACGATTTCACCATCTCGTTTTATTATTATGACTTCTCATGAGACCGGGTAGGTGAAACATGTACACCTTTCCTTTTTCCTCTTTCATTTCTCTTTTCCTTTTATTTTTCCTAATTCCTTAAATTTTTCTACTTTCCTGACCTTTGTTTTTTCCTTTCCAAACCAAACCAAGTTACTTTAGCATATTGGGTAGATAGGAAAATAATATCATGGACTCTACTTACATAAAAGTTCTCTATAGCAGCTGTTGTTATCTGAATCTTAACCAAATCTTTTATTTGAGATATAAATTATTTTATTGTAAGTTATCAGTTTCTGTGAAAGACTGTGTAATCTCCTTATTTAGTATAATGGGGCATACAGTCTCTGTTTGAGCATGACAATGCCCCTGTGTGCAAAACAAAGTCTGCCAAACCATAAAGTAATGGTCTGAAAGGGAGCAATTCCCGCAAGTGGAAATGATGGCTGTTAGGAATGAGCATTTTAATATTAATGCCAATGCTTTTGAACTTAAATGCTCAACAAGAACATATGGGTGTGGTGTTTCGGTGTGAAGTGCAATTTAGCTTGTATTTATTAGATTATACATTCTTTAGGAACGGTTGTTAGTCTCAAGAGACTATGATGGACTGCTGAATTCGAATTTTGTTACATGCAATTTATCTTCGCTTATTTTTGCTGCGCTTTGACGTACAGTGTTGACATTTGTTCGTGTGTCAGCAGCAGAGATATTAAGAAATAACTCACTCTCGCTTATTTTCTCTTTCTCTGCCTTACATTCTTGCCTCTAACAATCTTATTTTCCTTCATCTCCCATTTTTTTTTTTTTTTTTTTTTATCTTTGGAATGAATCGATTTCATTTGCTTTCACTCTCAATCTCTCTCTTTCTTTCTCTCTGCAGGGTTTTAAGGATATCTCTCTAGAGAGGTTTATGCATGGCGGGGCAAATGTAACTGGTTTTCAGTTGGTGGATTTCAGCAAACCAATGGTGATCAAACTAATGCAACGCTGGAACAAACTAGACCAGAGGGAGTACCCCGGTTCTGAGAGCCCACCTCGGGTAAACACAAATACATTTACAACATCATTAAACACCAAGGCAAACACCAGTAAACTAACAACAAATAAACTCAGGGGGAAATTTACTAAAAATCAATTTCAACCACTGATAGCATTTATTTGCACGCAATATCTGTGTTGCTTTAGCACCTGATTCACTAAAGGAATTATGCAAATCAGGTAACACAGCGTAAACATGTCCTTAAAAATGGTGTTGAATGCAATTTACCAGTGCAACTCCCTATCTTGCATTTTGAGTGCTATAGTATGTTGTGAAAGATGCAGTAGACTACTGCATATTTTATACCTATTTATATAGCTATCAGTGTTTGCAGAATAATTCCTTATCTACTCAAACAGTGTGTATTGAAATGGTTGTTTATTGCTGCAGCCAATAGCTGGTCGGTTAAATCAGGCTGGATTTGGGATTCGAGAATCCTGTCAGATGCATGTGGCAGAATTCCAGTCATAAATGTTTAGCCAATCAGACTGTGACAAGGCAAATCCGTCCTCAAGCTTTAGCCAATAAAATTCCACAGGCAGCAGCTCTGGCCATATTTTAGTCAATTAAGCCTTTACAGACTGCAGCCAAAGCCACATGTTAGCCAGTTGAGCGGAGGCTGGGGAACCAGTGAATGTTTTAAGATGAAAAAAGCATAGAAACTTACCAAGCTGAAATGTATTTTGTTCATACTTTTCTGAAAAGAAACATAAATGATGATGAAAGCCAAAATATTAAATGCCATGGATTAATATTGATTGAGTTATTTATTTATTATTTTGAAGAGAGGGGGTTAAATTGACAATTTTCGTCTATGATATAGGTAAAAAAAATAACCACAGAAAGGTGCCAGCGTCATGATTTTATTTTTACACAGAGATAGGTAGGTCTATTACTAAAATCAGTTGACATCAGCACCGCTTGTTGCATTATATGCCAATGGTGAGAGTCCAAAAATGGGAAAAAAGCACTTTTTGGTTTTATACATTTTTTTTATTTGTTTTTTATTTTTTATTTGAGTGCCTATAATTCCAGAAGTACTAAAGATATCTTAATATCCTTTTAGATGCTGGATCAGAACAAACTTTACTTTTTGTATCTTCATCTTTGAGGCCCACTATGGTGAAATCCCAGAGATATGGGCTCTCAATTTCAGTGGTCGAAAACCAAATGTGGATCACATGGCATGAAGCTATTTTTTTCTTGTCAAAATTTTGTTTTATTTATATATATTTCTTTGCAATCATGTTTGGTGAAGCTAGTGGTGCAGAAATGACACATTTCACCAAAAGCAGTAGCTTGATGTACTATTTTAAGAAGGAATAAATGACACAATATGGTTTTAGATGAAAACCATTGGCTTGTAAATGTTTTATAAACTTCAATTCAAAACTGACCCACTCATGCAAAAGGTGTATGCAGATTCTGAATGCAATAGGAGGGTTAATACCACACACATACACAAATGCACTTCTCTTAATCTGTTCTTTTTGTCATCGATAACCTGGAGCTCCTTCTCCACTCACATTGATTATTGTTTCCATCGTGCAGATGCTGGTATAAATGATCAGTAACATCAGAACAATTTAATGGGTTCATTAGAGCACACTTTACAGGCAGGAGCCCTGATGATTTTCTTCTCTCGCCCTTATTTTCAGCTGGCTCCTCTGTAATGATTGCTGTGTATTTCTATCTTTCCCTCGATGTTAATTGGATGTTATTATGCCTGTGGCTAGAACCATTAATCTTTATTTGTGCTGATCAGGTTCATTCATAACGCCTCCTGTCAGTACGTGCCCTCTGTCCCAGCCAATGAGACTTATGCAAATACTTCATGCAAATACGTGTGATTCCATATTACTTTATGGAAATCATAAAATATTTATTTTGACAATTGGTAAGGTTGGACGTTTTTTCCTTCCTGTGCTCCAAAAAATGTTAATAGAGAAAGATTGAGAACCCTGTGCTCTTTTTATCCCCGTATTCTCTCAAAATCTTTGACAGAGTTGACAAGATGATTACAGAGATATCAGAGATACTTAAAGTCGCAGTGAATTGCCTTGTTGAGCGCAGTTCTATTTGGTATTTTTCTGACTGAAACAGGAAGTGGGGGCAGCACATATCAAAGGCTTTATGCTATGTTCCATTCAGTGGAATGTGTGAAACTTGATATGACTTGATATCTCCGATCTCTGATTTGATGTATAAGGTGACGTATAAGCAAACAAAACAGCAATGCTCCTGTTAGCTTAGCAGGCGTTTGACTGTTACCAGAGACGTCTCCTACCAACACAATTGATGAACAATGCTGCAACGCTAGCATTTGTGCTACAGGTGTACGATTATCAAAAGAGAGTATAATTTAGCATGTTTTGTACACCTGTCTCTACAAACATTTGTTAAACAAGTTTTAATATCATGTAATGTTGGAACTTTGACTCACTGATCGATATTATTGAATAAAAGTGAAAGCTTATCACTAACTTTGTTCATCTGTCCGTTTGCCGACATGTTTGTGTGACGCCTCATGTGAAATCGGAGTTGAAGATTTCCACACAAGTTTTCAAATCGGAAGTACGACTTCAAGTGGAATTCCATTGCCCTTACAAAAAATCTAAACTAGCCGCTCGTTATTTTCACATGCAAATGAGCTTTTGATTCGCCACAAATGTTTGCCTGAAGTTTGCAGCTCTTCGCCGGTAATGGTAAACCTCCGGGAAACCTTTGGCAACAATGGAAAATTTGCTGCAAGTTTGCCGCAAAGCTCATTTGCATGTGAAAATTATCAGTGGCGAATTTGAGGCAAGTTTGTGGCAAATTTGCCATGAACTCTCGATTTTCGTAAGGGGCACTTTTCCTCGTAGGAAGTTGAAAATTTCGACTTTACGAGTTGAATGGAATGCAGCATTAGTTTACAGCCACACACACACATACCCCTTTCCACCGTGCTGCTTATGCCAGAGCCAGTTACAGGGAAAACTAAGAAATGACCTAAATAATGGCCCAATTTTCCACTAACTTGAGAACCAAACAATGATGTAACTGACAACATTAATACATAACTAGCCGTCAAACACACAGAACACATTGCGGTGTTTGCTTACGACAAGGCTGAAGCAGTTGTGCAAGTCCATTGCAGATGAATAAGAAACAAGCAAGTAGAAGATCTCAGAATTTAAATGTTTTTTATCACAACACACTAGATATAAAAATAAAGAGCACTTACTCGTGCTTTGCATCCTAAGATACCTCAAAAAAATGCCTGTATTAAAAAATATGAATTAACTCCACCCGACTGATGCATACAATGGAAGCATGCGAGGCATTTCCAGCTTGAACACAACAGTAAATTCGCAGCTATTTATACTTCTTGGAAAAGTAAAAATTCAAACAGCGGGCCTGTAACCAATGTAGGGAATTGAACAGGGTTTTAGGATGGAAACAGTCGAAAATACACCTCTGCAACATCTCTGCACCAAGTTTGTGTACATGACAGGCTCTTGAAGGGGACGATTGGCACAGGAGACTCAGTCATACAAGCGAAAGAGCAAGTCATGACGTTTTGATTAAAAATATTTGTTTATAAAAAAATATACTGTATATGCATGGATGAATCGTTCACAATAAAACCAGTAACATGCATTGAGAACAAAAATAGGGTCTATTTTTTCAATTGTTTCATGCCGACTTTAAAGGTTGGCCCGCAGGCCAAATCCAGCCCTCTACGAGGATATCAGGGGCCCTAGACAGGAAATAAAAATATAAGCAAAGCATTAAGGTACGCAAAAACTGTCATCACTGATCAGTGATTTGTGCAATATTCAAATGTCATACTGCAGCAAATATTTTTGATGGGAAACAGTCCAAATTAAGTAAGAAAACAATATTTTGTTTTCCTCTTCAGTACTCATCCTCTCTGACATATGATGGCGTGTTGGTGATGGCTGAGGCATTTCGAAATCTACGCAGACAAAAGATTGACATCTCTCGCAGAGGCAACGCTGGAGACTGTCTGGCCAACCCTGCTGCTCCTTGGAATCAGGGCATTGACATGGAACGTACTTTGAAACAGGTAAGTGTGGGCGGGACTCTGTTAAAAAGGTGAGGTCTGAGACCACCTTAACAAGGTAGTTTCAATCCGATTCCAAACAAAATCTGGAGCGGTTCGCTTGTAGTGAGAATGCAATCTGACCCAACAGGCCAACAAATCAACCAATATCCCCATGATTACCATGAGCACACTTGATGGATCTTTGGAGAAGAAATCTGTACGTAATTTTAGTTCCTACGATCGCTTCTCTCTGTTGGATAGTGGCAGAACAGACACAGGTAGGACAGCATTAGTACTAATGTTTTAGGAGGCATGAAAGGGCATCAGTTTTCATTTTAACCATCTTTATGTGGCTTCACTCTCTATGCTGTTTGTATGTGTGCATGAGAAAGCTCTATGACCGTAAAAACATGCACTTTTCAATGCAGAAGTAACACAAAACTAACTAATGGCAGATAAAAATAACCACAACGGAACTTGTACAACTCATATCCATCCGAATGATAGATAATCAGGGGTATGGTGGGGGGGGGGGGGGGGGGGCTATCAGTCAATTAAAAATGTGGCTTTAGAATCCAATATACATGTATTGTTTATTTCCATATTATTGAACATAATCCAATCATTGGCCTACAGTACAGTTCACAGCAATCCATTTTGCAACTGAATTCTTCAATCTGTCTGATATATATTTATTATAAGGGCTTTTCCAAGGACACAACAATGTACACCTGCGTCAGACGGATGCTTTTGGGGCGTCTCACTTTAGTTGCGTCGCATCATAAACGTACTGTTTTTAGGTCACTGTGTCAAGTTAAACGTAGTTTGAAACATAGAAAAACACGTCTTGAGATCCCTGCGTTCAGATTTGCGCTCCGTCAAGCTGTGTTTTGAACGCAAGAACGCGTCCATCCTCATCTTGTGCTGTCTGCTGCGCGTTGCCTAAACAGCTGGAGTTTCGCTTACTGCCCCCTGGAGAAAACAGGTGGTACTTCAAGCTTGAATTGCTCCAGTGGTAGCAATATTTCTTACTACGGTCCGCGGACATGATATATTGTGTTAATTTTTTATGTAATTAATCGCACTGAATTAATGCATTAAATTGACAGCCCTAGTTTTTAATCATTCATTGATTCATCGGGTGTTTTTAAGTTACTTTAGAAGTGAGCAGGCTAAAATGGGGGGGGGGGGGGGATAGTTTGCAAGGTTCATTGCATTGTGTCCTAATAAAAGTTATGAAAAAAATGCAAATGTCCTGGCTCATTTGCAAATTCCTTGAGCACATCTGTTCATTACTCTTTGTTTTCGGGGTTATGTATCTAAATATTTGGTACTAATTGCATCTGGATGGACCAAGTCAACACAGTTTCCAATATCTCACCAAAACAGGCATTTTGACCATCCACACACAGCTGCAATCGCGAGTCGCGAGCGCTCTTCTTCGGTACACTCACAAGTGCTGGAAAGCAGCCGCCAGTATGACAGCGTGTGGGTACCATATTGAGTAATTTATATTTGAGCATCAACTTGATACCGAAATACTGGTAATTTTGACATCTCAACAATACGATAAAAACATTCTGAGCTTAAGCCCCCATTAGCCCACCCCTAGTGCCACCCATAGCTGTGACAAACAATACACAATGGCACATTTTTACCGGTACATTGCTTTATCTGGTATATTGGTGTATCACGGAACAGCGCACATTCTGACCAATGAGGGGATAGTTTGCTAACATGTGACTTTTATTAACAGAATTTTGGTACATTTTGAAATGTTGCCTGGGGAAAGCGAACCGAACTAAGGAGAAAATGCAATATTGTAACAATTTTAGCCCCTGTTTTGGAAAAACCAAGCAAGCTTCATGGTCTGAAAATGTCCCAAGATGCATAGCATGTTTCATAAATCAAATATTAAAGCAGTGAAAAGTACAAGGCAACACTTAAAAACTAGTTCACCCAAAAATGAAAATGTTCTCATCATTTACTCACCCTCATGCCATCCCAGATGTGTATGACTTTCTTTCCTCTGCTGAACATAAACGAAGACTTTAAGTAGAATATCTCATCTCTGTAGGTCCATACAATGCAAGTGAATGGTGACCAGAAATTTGAAGGTCCAAAAAGCAAATAAAGGCAGCATAAAAGTAATCCATACGCCTCCAGTGGTTTAATACATGTCTTCTGAAGAGATATGATAAATAATGAGAAACGATCAATATTTAAGTCCTTTCTTACTATAAATCTCCACTTTTACTCGCACATTCTTCTTTTGTTTCTGGCGATTCGCATTCTTTGCACATATCGCCACCTACTGGTCAGGGAGGAGAATTTATAATAAGAAAGGACTTAAATATTGATTGTTTCTCATCTATACCTAACATATCGCTTCTGCAGACATGGATTAAACCACTGGAGTCATTTGGATTACTTTTATGCTGCCTGTATATGCTTTTTGGACCTTCAAAGTTCTGGCCACCATTCACTTGCATTGTAAGGACCTACTGAGCAGAGATATTCTACTTCAAATCTTCGTTTGTGTTCAGCAGAAGAAAGAAAGTCATACACATTTGGGATGGCATGAGGGTAAGCGATGAGAGAATTTTCATTTTTGGGTGAACTATCCCTTTACTTTTGAGTCAATTAAACCAACATGACAGTTAGTTCCTGTTCAAAATAACACCTTTTGATGCTTTTTTTCCCACCAGTAAAGTAATTGCTGTCTTACTAAACTTTCGTTGTACATCTGTGTGTTTGTGTAAAGGTGAGAATCCAGGGTCTCACTGGGAATATCCAGTTTGATCATTATGGACGGAGAGTCAACTATACCATGGACGTCTTTGAGCTAAAGAGTAACGGCCCTCGCAAGGTCAGACACACACAAAAAAAACGTATAAACACACATACACACACACACACACAGAATGGATCACCCTTGTCTATTTGCAGATCGGTTACTGGAACGACTTGGATAAATTGGTTCTGGTCCAGAACGAGCTCTCCATGGGCAATGACTCGGCTATGGAAAACAGAACTGTTATCGTCACTACTATAATGGTAATGTGCTCACAAACCTCTAGGTCTACAGTCTTACACACATAGTGCCATAGAGGGCATGACGTATTTTGTCAGTCAGATGTAATTAAATTAAACTCACTTGCTTTGCTCTCAATGTCTTTTGTACTGGTGAGAGAGACAAAGAATTAAAGAGAGAGAGAAAAAGAGATGACTGTGTATTAGTTAACTTAGCTATAGGTAAAGGAGTATTTATTGGTGGAAAGTATGCTACAACAGTGGATTTTTTAAGGATTTATTTTTAGGGAAAAGAGCGATAGAAAAATATACCTTAGCAGGCTCCTCCTCTCTCTCTCTCTCTCTCTCTCTTTCTCCCTCTCTATCTTTTTTGTTCCTTTCTGCCGTACATTTTTTAAGGCGATGGAGAATTTTACCTCTGTAGGATCGTCATCGTTTCCGTCACTGCTAAAGAATGTGGAGAAGAGGATGAGACAACTGTGAGACATCGGAGAGAGACTAACCCCTCTCTCCCACGATTCAGCTGTTTTCACAAACTGGGACTGCGGTGTTAAACATTCACTAACATTCTTCCCAAGTACTTGAAGTGCAATGCAAAGGGTGTTAAGCAGCTTCATTGGTATTTTGTGTTGTCTTTTTGTGATTGCTTGTCCTTGCTTTTACAAATGATACCACTGGCATTTAAAAATATGAAATCAAAACGGACCCTAATTAAATTAATAAATGTTCCTGGTCTTATTGTGCATGATTTATCAGTTATTTTAAAAGGGGTCAAAAAAAAAATTCAACAACAGTCTTTCTCAATCTCTGAAAGCAACTTTTCTTTTCTGATGATGCAAACAAGACTGTGTGGGCGGGAAGTGATCATTTTAACCAATAATATCATAGCAAACCATCCACTAACCAATCAAACCCCAAAGGACATCACATTACGCAAATTAAACGTGTATAAATATTGGCGGCATGCTCAAAGGCACGATTCGCCATTCTAAAGAAAACAGTTTGTTTTCATTATCTTTCATCAAAATGTAATAACTCTGAAAATAAGTTTTTCTGCTGACTAAACATGTTAAACAAGGTTGCATGAGTGGGGAAAATACTATTAACCAATAATATCAAAGCAAACGATCCAATCAAATCCCACTGCACACTTTTGTGGAACAAATGTCAAATTGATTGCTGTTTTCTTTAATTCATCGTTTACATGCATACCAATATGCTGATTACAGGGTCAGTGACGTGATGCTCAATTTTTCTGTCCAGATCTTTTAAATTATTCAATAATACATAAATGCAATTCACAAAACAATTACTCGAAATGAACATGTTCAAAGTCATTTTTATATTTTTTCTGGGGTTTAAATTTAAAAATGTCATGTGGTGTAACCATCTAGAGACAGTAAAAGTAAAAATAAGGGCCCTATTTGAACCCTCTTAAGCTATTCAAAAATGCTCAACACCTTGACTGTTTACGGTCATTTTTGACCGGATACAATAAAGGTGTACCCCCCCCCCCCCCTTTTTTTTAATGAAATGTTATAACACACTTCCCTGAAGTAGTAACAATAAAATGACGCACATTTTTTGGTATTTTATGTTATTTAGATCTTATTTACATGTAAATTTATCAATTTCACCATAATTTGCATGTGCAAATAAGCAAATTTATGAAACTTCACTATAGTAAAAAATGACAGTTTTATAAGTTTAAACATGCAGAAAATATGTGAATGAGTCATGTACTGGGGACAGATTGTTCTGATCTGATGAAAAAAAGGAAAAATAACATGACTATATGGATGCAGTGTTTTCATGCATCCACCTGCTGTGTAGTAATTCTATTTTTGCATTTGGTGTTACAAAGAAAACACATAGAATAAGCATTTTGTTATCAATAATTTATTTGAAATAGAAAAATGTGTACCAAATGGTAATATTTGAACAGTATAAACAGCAAAAAGATGCAGTGTTTTGTCTGGAAGGCATCTAAGCATATACATTGGGGTCAGATTCATTCTGCATTCTGGCTGTAACATAGTCTCACCCATTCATCTCTCTCTCTTTCCCTCTCTCTCTCTCTCTCTCAGAGAGACTGTGTGTGTGTGTGTGTGTGTGTGTGTGTGTCTGTGTGTGTGTGTGTGTGTGTGTGTGTGTGTGTGTGTCTAAGACTGTGTGAGATTGTGTGTGACTGTGTGCGCGCATTCTACATTCTGCCTGTATCATAGTCTCACCCATTAATTTCTCTCTCTCTCTCTCTGTGTGTTTGTAAGTGTGTGTGTGTGTGTGTGTGTGTGTGTGTGTGTGTGTGTGTATGCTTTGCACTCAGCATACACTTGTTCAGCATCGTGGCTGATATATAGATTGTAATCAACACATATATTGAAAAAACTGCTCTGTGTTAGTATCTTTCCCATTCATTTCCTATGGTCGGTCAGTTTTGACCGCAAACAGACAAGGTATAATTTTGTATGACCACTCATCAAATGCACGTGATTTTTTGTTTGTTTGTTTAGATCACAAGTCTGAATAAAGTCACCAAGTCTTGAACCACTCAGATTGAGGAAATAATTGTTATTACAAAACAAAAATGAAAATCGTTCAAAAGTGACCGAACAGCCTAGGAGGGTTAAGAGCGCTAGCGATAAGTGAAGCGCAATGCCTCAAGTCATAAGCGTAAAGTCAATGGGCATGGCCATGAACTTTTGGTATTTTCGTGGAAGCATGCGCTAAGTCCAGGCACAAGTGGGTTTGGTGAAATCATGCAGCAACGCGCAAAAGGCTGGACCAAGTGCAGTTTAATTCTGAGGTTCTTTTCCGGTTATTACAGCATCTACGTCCTATTATATAGTCCATTTCCTCAAGCACCAACGATTTAAACAAAGACAGCACATTCATAAGAAGTTGGCAGTGTAAATGGACTGTATGCAATGAATTTGAAGAATAGAAATGTGGACTTAAGTTTTTCGTGCATTAACTGCATCCTTGATGAATGTCAGGCATATTTCTATGACAGTGACACGTTCCTTTTATACGCATGGAAAATGTGATTCTCGTCAGAATTTGGATGCATGCTCTATTACATTATAAAGAATGTCAGTATTAATAATCATTTTCATCTACTGACACACAATTAATGGCTAGTATTAACTGATTGTATCGGGACGCACTTCACTTCTACCGATTGATTTTGAAAAATTAAATTCATTTATTGAAACACGAACAAATTAAACATGTGCATGTAAACACGCTCACTAGTATCAAGGGGACGACAGAGAGTTTACTTCAAATGTCTGTGCCAAGTAGCTAGTGTAACGGGAGCCAGCTGGTAGGTAGCTTGTAAACCTCACTCTCCTGGCCTCAAGCAGGGCACTAGCAATTGACGCCAGAGGCTTTAGCCTCCTTGTTAGTACACCCGCCTCCCATGCCGGAGACGCCGGTTTGAGTCCCGTACAGAGCGGGTAGAACAGGAGCATCACAATGGTGCCGTGACCCAGATGGGAGTGAGGTTTAGGGGGGTGAGTGTACCGGGAGCCAGCTGATAGATAGCTGTGCAATGTGTGTAATCCTCACTCTCCTGACCTCAAGAGGTGCACTAGCAACTGACTCTAGAGAATGTAGCCTTTAGCCTCCTTGTTAGCGCACCCGCCTCCCATGCTGGAGACGTCGGTTCTAGTCCCATACAGAGCGGGTAGAACAGAAGCGTCACACTAGCTATAAACACGTCAACAGTTTATCTTTTACTAACTTTATTCTCTTCAAACTGTTAGTCTGCTATGACAGTTGATGACCTGAAAGAGAAAACTGACCGTAGAAGAAGACAATTTACACTAATGTCCGCTATAGCACCCCTTGCGGCAATGCTGAGAATGCACCTGCGTTGCGTTATGTAGTGCACTCTGAAACAATTTGGAACACACTATTGTGTAAAATTGAGCTTGTTTAGCTAGCGTTTTGCATTGAGTGTTTCGAGACTAACACTTGGCTCAAGCACACAAGATAAATGTTTGTGAGACACCTGGTATCTCCATACAAAATACAGTGAACAGGAAGTAGCTCGTGTAGGTTGTCACGGTGACAGGATACTGAAATTGTATTTTTAAGCCCATGCACATCAAGTCACGGCCCTACAAAGAATGTAAAAATCCTAGCCTCTTTTACTCACTTCTGATTTGGATTTCATCCTTGATCTCACAGAGTGGCTAAATATATGGTAGAGTGGCTGCTGAGGTGTGTGTAAGGAGCCGACAACATTTAAATGTCTTAAATGGTTTTCATTTATCAAGCTAGGGTCATAACAGTTTAATCATTAACCAATTGGCACACATAGATTTTTGCCCATTACACAGATTTTGCATTGCATTTAAACACCTTTACCAGCGTTCTTACCAGGTTAAATGTTGGGTGCATGACTGTTTACATTTCGACTTTAAAAGCAGAGAATAACCTGATGATTTCAAATCTCATGTAAACATGGTTTGCTCTCATTGTCAAATAAAAAAGAAATTATTAAAAAAAATGGATCACGGTTATCAGCGTATTGGTGTGCATATAAATGCACTCATTGATAGCGAGAAAAACGTGTGTATGTGCTGACTATCTTGACTTGAGTAATTACAGACAACAAAAAAGGTCGTCAACAAAATCAACATACGGTACATTGTTCTTGGACAAAAAGGCTTGATTCAGGTTTGACATGCTGTGTTACACTGATGTATTTGAGTCATAAAATCACAATTGACCCTAATTACTTTCTTAATACATGTACTTGGTCTTATTGTGCATTCTTAATCTATGCACATTATTTCAAAGAAATTGTCTTTTAGCAAAATCTAACAACACCTCCAAAACAACTTTCCTATTCGGCTGATTTTCAAACATTTATTTCCTTTTCTTTAAAAAAATAAAAATAAATAAAAAAGCAACAATCTGGGTTACAGTGAGGCACTTACAGTGAATGGGGCCAATCTGTAAACATTAAAATAATATATATATATATATATATATATATATATATATATATATATATATATATATATATATATATATAAATATATATAATTTAAAACAAATTCGCTATCGTATAAAATCGTTTATTAACCTTTTCTGTGTAAAATTATTTCCAATTTCGCAACTATGTGGCCATGAGCACTGTAAACCCTAAAAAGACCACAAAAACTAAGATTTAAAAACATTACAGCTTAAATAATGCACATGTTTTAACAGAAGAATGAATAAGTGCTTTTATAAAATAAGCTTCACATTTCAGCCTATAAACCCTCCAAAAATTGGCCCTCATTCACTTCCATTGTAAGTGCCTCACTCTAACCTCGATATTTGCTTTTTTTAAAGGACGGACGAATCGAAATTATTTTTGTGGTAATCAACATTATGCCACAAATGCTGTCCATTGAGCTTAACTTGTATTGAACCCGAATATTCCTTAAAAAAAAAAAATAGCTAAATAGTTGTGAAGCCATTGGGATTTGTGGCCCTTTCATGTCCCAATACCAACTTCATGTCAACTTAAGACGTTATAATTAAACAATGCGTGCAGAAACAAACGGGGCGATTCTTCCTATAAATAGACATGTTAATTAATCCAATGAGAGTTCCCAAATCGATCAAGCGTAAGTGTGACAGATGCACAACATCATATCACAACAGATAAGCAACACATCCAGATGTGTGTGTGTGTGTGTGTGTGTGTGTGTGTGTGTTGAAGACAGTAAGTGAATGTGTGTATATGTATGTGTTTGCGTGTGTAGTTTGATGGCTGTAGACATGTGGGCTCCAGGCAGAGAGAGAGAGAGAGAGAGAGAGAGAGAGAGAGAGAGAGAGAGAGAGAGAGAGACAGAAAGATGGCTGAGTATCTGAGAGCTGTAATTAGTGTAACTCCAGTCTGAGGGGACGAGAGACGCGTTCGTTCTATGTAATGTTCATTAACTCCACGCCTGCAGAAAGCAGCCTATTGATCTACACTGACTCCTGTGAGAACACAAACGATCAGCTTATCTATGGGAATACATGCCAGCCACACACACATTCAACACTTCACTCTTCTATCTATGTTTCCATCCATCCATACTTTCCAGCCTGATCTCATGAAAATTACGGGACTATCCCAACATTTTTTCAAAATTATATTACGTGGTTCCTAGGGCTGTGCGATATGGCTAAAAAAGTACAGTACTGTGCAAAAGTTATAGGCACTTGTGAAAAATGTTGCATAGTGAGGATGTCTTCAAAAATAATGCCATAAATAGTTTTCATTTATCACTTAATGTCATACAAAGTCCAGTAAACATAAAAAAGCTAAATCAATATTTGGTGTGACCACCTTTGCCTTTAAAACAGCCCCAATTCTCCTAGATACACCTGGACACAGTTTTTCTTGGTTGTTGGCAGATAGGATGTTTCAAGCTTCTTGGAGAATTCGCCACAGTTCTTCTATCTATTTCGGCTGTCTCAATTGCTTCTGTCTCTTTATGTAATCTCAGACTGACACGATGTTCAGTGGGGGACTCTGTGGGGACCATGACATCTGTTGCAGGGCTCCCTGTTCTATTTGCAAAAGTAATGTTTGGGAGTTTAACATTTATATTTCCTATTGACACACTAAAGCTGAAGATATAAATAACCATCTTAAGACAAATGCTTTTGTGAAACATCTTATGTGCCTTTGCACAGTACTGTATTTCTCGATATTTTTTAGCCAATTAATGATATTCGATATACTTTATATCTGGATGAATTTTGTATTTGCTCTGAAATGGCTTAAAAATTATTTGTTTTTATTTTCAGAGGAACTAATATTTCAACTGAACAGTCATTATAGTCAAGTAGGTTCAAAATGTTTAATGTATGATCCAAAAATCAAGTTAAAAATAACTTTTCACATTGTTTAAATAAATAAACACAGTGAAGAATTACATTTAATTGTTTTTATTTATTTGCACTCTTATAAAATGATACATTTAGCCTAATAAAAAGCATTATTTACCAAAATCTATTTTGACTAAAACATTTTTGTAAATTTACTTCCCTTACATATCTTTTGGAACCAAGTTGAATTTAACATAATACTAAATTATTACTGTGGGACACAGTCAAGTTTATTATTATAATATAATACTGAATAATTATTACTATTATTTTGAGGATAAGATTTGATTTAAACAATAGTCATTTATTTCTGTAATATTAAAGGATTAGTTTACCCAAAAATGAAAATTCAGTCATTGTTTACTCACACCTGTGTTGTTATAACCCTATATGACTTTCTTTTTCATAACACAAAGGGAGAAATTGTGAAAAAATGTTGTGCTCAGTGATGTCATACAATGTCAGTTTATGGAGACCAACTCTTCAAGCTTCAAAAGAACGCAAAAGTATAATTCAGAAAACAGGTCTGCACAAAAACCAGAGAACAGAACTTACTAAACATGTCTGAAGAGTTTCTAGTTGAAGAATTAATGCATTTCTATGCCCAGCCTTTTTTTTTTTTTTTTTTTTTTTAATGGAGTATTTGAAAATCATATCTGTTTGGAAACAGAAACATAGAGGAGGCTACAGGCAGCCACAGTCACACCGCGTCCTAACTTGACGGCAAAGGACATTTTATTTTCTATGTTAATCAGTGTTTTTGTCCTAACCAGCAGTGATGAGCGACGGTACATTCTATCAATTGCTTATTTTATATTTTCATCATCGTGTGAGTAACTCCGACCTCTGTGAACTGGCACCGCTCCAAAAACTTTCAAATAAAATAAGGCTGGGCATAGAAATGCATCAATTCTTCGACTTCAGACATGTAAGTTCTGTTCTCTGTTTTCTGTGCAACTGTATTGTGTTCTGTTGTCACTATTGCTGTCACCAAGACCTGTTTTTAGATAAACAAAATGAGTTTTCGCTTGAACGCCCCAATGTCGCCAGGGCGCTGCCTGAACTGTTGCTCTCATGCCCTATCAGGAACGAGCACAGGAGATCAACGGTCAGTGAACATTTTCACTAAATAATACATTACATTTCGGATTGTTTTGCACCAAACTTTATCGTATGCTTTCATAACAATCATGAGTCTCATGGAATAATTTATTAGACTTCTGAATTATACTTTTGCATTCTTTTGTAGCTTGAAGAGGTGGTCACCATGAACTGCCATTGTATGACATCACTGAGCACAATATTTTTACACAATTTCTCCCTTTGTGTTAAGAAAAAGAAAGAAAGTCATATAGGGTTATAACAACACAGGGGTGAGTAAACAATGACTGAATTTTCATTTTTGGATGAACTAATCCTTTAATTTCACCTGAAGTTTTTATTTTGGCACAACATTGAAAGTGCACTGCAGTAGTTTACAGTGTTTCTCATTACAATTTTGATGCTGTCATTTCCTTCTTTTCTGTGATACTGTGTTGTGTTTTTCATTTGTATATTAACTTGTTGCTTTTAAAAATGTTTGGAATTGCACGATTGTGTGAACCTGCAGCACTTTGCTTTCACAATACACATGAACTACTCTAAAACCTCTGAAAGCAGCATGTTATGCGAGCTCCTTGGTTTAATTAGCATGCTCACAGATCATCGCATCACCCATTTCCTCTATAGTGTGCACAAACCATGTATTCATGACACAAAGTCAGCCTTGACATATGACTACATTGTGATTCTGATGTTATTTTGATTAATTGTTAAGCCCAGAAGGATTGTGAAATGAGTCTAATGACGTGCTATTTAGAAAATGCAATTGCCTAATAAAAGTGCCATTAAAATGATCGCAATTTTACACAATATTGCTTAACTTTATATCGTCATCATAATTATTGCAATTATATTGTGAATATTTGATATACTGTCCATGTATTGTGGCAGTTCCGAGGTGAAATGTCCACTGTGTGACGCTAAAAGTGAGTTAAATGCTCTCCCAAACAAATGAGGTTTTTAAGGTTAAAGCTCTATCGACTTCTAAATCAACAAAACTGACCATCCTACCTTAAACCTTAAACCTAAACCTAACTGCATGTCATAAAAGCAAATGTGAGATAAAAAAAAAAACACGATCACGTCATTTTGTGATGCTTCTATGAGACTTTGGGCTCACGTGTGGACTTGCATGTTCTTCAGGACTTGTACCTGGTCCTTTTGCATCGCAAGTGAAACGTTCTTTCAGTCGAGCTACCGCGCAATTTGATCCCATTCGAACAAGCTTGTATATGTAGTTATGTAATGCAAACGTTAAAACAAATCATGCACTTTTATAAAAGTGTTTAGATGTCAAAAGATAGCATTGTGTGAGGAACAGGGTGAAAATAAGTGTTTATAAACTGATAATCTGTCATTTTACTCGTGATTTGTGTGAAACTGAATAAAACTTGTTGTTGTAGCGCCTTGTTCTTGTAGTGTTCATTTCACCAGGAAACTGCCGCTAAACGTACAATGAGCCACGTAAAAATTAATTTGATTCTATGAGACCAAGTTGCTTGAAGTCCTCATTCACCTAGATGAGAATTAGACAGCCCATCCACTCAGTATAGTTTTATTCAGATGTAAAGTCAGTCCATTTCACTACCCTGTCATTAACAAAATATTCCATGTTATTTTCAATTCAACATTCAAAGAATAGTTTTATATAGAAACCCATCTGTGTACTGGTGCTTTAAAGCAGTGTTTCCCAGCATTGTGTGCCGTAAGGCTGAAGTACCCCTTCTTCGACACAAAACCAAAGTGTAAAGACTATATCATTTAATATTTAACATATTGATTATTATTAATGATAATAATCGATTTTATTTTAGGTATATTTTAGTTAAAATGTCAATTTTGCTTGCATATGAAAGAAATTGTATCTTTGCTAATGCTGTTAATTATACAGGGGATCTTCTAACTTTGTACATTACGAAATATTAACTTTACAAATTTTATTTGTATTCATTTTTCATGATTTGTTAAGTTAGCTTTTTGAAAATGT
This sequence comes from Myxocyprinus asiaticus, assembly GCF_019703515.2. Lineage (NCBI taxonomy): Eukaryota > Metazoa > Chordata > Actinopteri > Cypriniformes > Catostomidae > Myxocyprinus > Myxocyprinus asiaticus. Next base: position 41,564,045 of record NC_059374.1, on the reverse strand, counting down.
AAAAATTCCATGTATTCATAATAAATATGTCTCGAAATTGCATATATTATATTGCATACATATGTTTATTGTTTACATGCATAGTTTGTACAATTTACAAATATTTACATTAATATGTAAAACCAGAGCTAAAATGGTACTGTCTCTTTAAGAATAGCGGCAGTTCAGCCACTGAGTGCATATTAATGATACAGAACATGCACGGTCTCTTTAGCGCATCCATGCTATGTTTGATTAGAATTAATGTTTCTTTTTTGTTGCTTGAGATCAAGCAAGGGTATTAAAAGAGACATTGTTCAGGGGCCTGGGTAGCTCAGCGAGTAAAGATGCTGACTACCACCCCTGGAGTTCGCGAGTTCGAATCCTAGGGTGTGCTGAGTGACTCCAGCCAGGTCTCCTAAGCAACCACATTGGCCCGGTTGCTAGGGAGGGTAGAGTCACATGGGGTAACCTCCTCGTGGTTCGCTCTTGGTGGGGCACGTGGTGAGTTGTGTGTGGATGCCGCGGTGGATGGCATGAAGCCTCCACACATGCTATATCTCTGCGGTAACGCGCTCAACAAGCCACATGATAAAATGCACGGGTTGATGGTCTCAGACTTGGAGGCAACTGAGATTCGTCCTTCGCCACCCGGATTGAGGTGAGTCACTATGCCACCACGAGGACTTAAAAAGCGCATTGGGAATTGGGCATTCCAAATAAAATTTTAAAAATTTAAAAAAGAGACATTGTTCATTGACAAATGAATTGCATGGATCTTGTCTTTGAACACACATTACACAAGTTAAGCCAAACTTTTACTCTCAACACGCAGTGAAGAGATCTATGTGCCATACTTGTGATTTTATTAGGTTTAACATAGCAAAATCCCATTCTTTTCACGTACAACACTCTACACGTACCCCCTGTTGGGAATCACTGCTTTAAAGAACCCGGGAACCCTCTCTGTCTATGTGTGTGCATATTTAGGAAGGACCGTACGTGATGTTGAAGAAGAACTGGGAGATGCATGAAGGTAATGACCAGTTTGAAGGCTACTGTGTGGATCTGGCGTCTGAGATCGCTAGACACATTGGAATTAATTACAAGATTGCCATCGTTCCGGATGGAAAGTACGGAGCAAGGGATCCAGAGACAAAGATCTGGAACGGCATGGTTGGGGAGCTGGTGTACGGGGTAAGAGGATTCTCCACCAAATAGAGCGCAAATCTAGAAATAATCCCTCTATTTTTTTCCATAGGATAATTGATTATTAACATTGACTTATAAACCTTTAAAGATTGATCTACCGTGAACTCTGTGGTTGTTAATCAATGGTATATGCTTCTGTTGAAGCCATCAGTCTTTGTTATTTCCACTTATTAAAAATAAAAAATCAAGTTTAATAGTGGAATTCCTGGTGAAGAACTACACTACCCATGATTCTGAAGAGAAATAGACCAATCAGAGAATCATGGCAAACAAAGTGCACCAAAAGAGCTCTGCAGCGACCGCCCACTGACATGACGCACTGTGAATAACGCAATCGAGTCGCTTTCCCTAAATTCTCAAACTACTTATATAGTATTTATATATATCTGAATATATAGTTTCTATACTTACTGTATAATCAGCAACTTTAAATCAATAGTTTAACATTTTTCCATTGTTTTTATTTTGATTATGTCATTCGCAATGCTTCATGGGATTGTAGTTCATCCCCTCATTAACCCTTCTGCGCTGTTCCTTACAGGTGCATTCTCATGGTCTTTGGGGTCAAATTGGACCCCAAACAATAACTGTGTAATTTACTTCACTAATTTAAAAACTCTGAAGTTGTGCAGTTTTGGGGGGATTGTGGCATTTATTTATTTTACATTATTTACCTCTAAATTACTAAACTACACCATTCATTTTCATATAAAATAAGAACATTTTATGTTACATTCACTTCAGTGAAGATCTACATTTCTCAATTTCATTCAGGGAGAAAATATGAAAAAGGTGTCATGTATTAGGGGCAGATTGCTGACATCTGCTGGAAAAAAAAACTTTTTAAATTAAAATGACCTGAAATTACAACTATAATTAGTAGGTGGCTGCAGAGGCCCACTAATTTACTTGGTTGTAGCAAACATATATATTTTTTAGATCTTATTACAAGTTATGTATATATATATAGACATGATCAAAGACATGAAACATTTTTGGGGGGTTTGAGGTGTTTTGAAGTGTTTTTGCAATGATGCCGCAATATCATGGTATTATAAAGAGAAGACTTCGAGTAAGATTTTTGTTACCTATCATTCATTTCAAACATCCCAATTCAATACTCAGAGTAAATTAATAAAGAAATTTAAATAAAACCAACAGCAATAAACAGAAATGCACAGGAATGAACAGTAAAGGTGCAGCTCCCACCCCTGAGCGTAAACGTTCTCAAAAAAGGTATCAAACTCAGCCTTTGATCTGTGTGTGTGTGTGCGTGCGCGTTTTGGTGTGTGTGTTCTCCATTGTGAATGTGTTATGGTCTCACCCCTTAATTTCTGTGTGTGTTCTGCATTGTGACTGATTTTATTTGATAAATAATAATAATAAAAAAATGCTCGGTTTGATCGATTTCCTATGTAGGGTCAAATTTGAGTTTTTTTTTTGTCACACAGCCACACCACCACAATCCAGCCCAATTTTTTTGGTGTGTGTATACAGTAAATAGCAAATGTAGGAAAAGTCACCAAACCTCATGCCACTGAGATGAAGGAAACCATGTTTTTTTAAAGAAGCAAATTCAAAAGGGGTCATTTTAAAGATTGTTAAGTACACACTTCCTGTACCTTTGTCTTTTTGTCCAGTTTTCAAATTCTTTTTTACTTCAAATCAAAGTTTTTAATGTTGTGATTCACCTCGGAGCTGGTAGGTTCATGGATAACAACCCTTTGTAAAAAATGAGTGGGAAAACCAAGATGGCTAAAAACGTTGGCAGGCACTGTTGCGCTCCATTGTTACATTTGTGCTCTAAATTTAAACATCAGCTTCAGAATTTACTCTGATAAATGTTTTTCTCTCAAGGGAATTTTTTACAGAGCATTTATTTAAAAAGATAAATGCTAAGCTTTGGTGAAATCATGCCGCATGTGTAACAGCACCACTGCAAAGCTGATTACTCGTGCTTGCTCAGATTGTTTGCGGACAACTATTGACTTGCTTCATTTGAATTTTTTTATTCAGTTTGCATCTTACTGTCCACCAATAACAAAAGGTTTAGGCAAAAAAAAATAAACAAGACAATTAGGGAGCTGAGAAATTAACTGCTTTCCATTAACCAATTGCACAGTCTCTTATTTATGCCTGAAGCAGGTATATCTGTTGTTTAGACAGAATTGAAGATTTGTTTAGTTCTTGTGGAGGAAGGTGCCGTTTGTTCTGTCAGTACGGTTGATATTGTCAGAGCTAAAGGCATTTCTTTTATAATAGCTGCCAGAAGTATGAACAGCATAATTCAGCAAGCGAGTACGTAAAATCAGTCACTTGTATGTCGCCTCTGCTATACCTCGCTGCGACTCCAGCAGTGAAAGGCAAATGCTCCCGCTGACGAGTGTTAATGTGCTCAGGGAGAGTACAGATGCACACCTTTCTGCCCCGTTAAACACTCACATCCACCAACCTGCTCTCCACCCATTCACAAACTAATCCTCTGATACAGTACATACACATGCACATCAGCTGATACACTCTATGAATAGAACTCAATGATAGGGTCCTGGAAGTAAAAGCGTCTCCATAATCTTGGTCATTAATCACAAAATAAGAGCAGGCTCATGACGAAGATGTCAACATTGCGACTTTTTTGCCAGCATCATGAAAACGTTATTGTAATTTCATTCTCACTTCAGTTCGGACGATTCCGTCATGGGCTTGGCAATCTTTGGATTTATAATGTGTTTATCTGCAATATGTTTTATTACACTTGTAAATAGATTAGTTACGTTATACAATCATATCGTAATTTTAGATACATATATACACTGATGATCCAAATCATTATGACCACTCGCAGGTGAAGTGAATAATGTTGATCATCTCCTAACAAGGCCACATGTCAAGGTCTGGGTAAAGACCTGAGCGACTTTGACAAGAGCTAAATTGTTATGGTCAGACAACTGGGTCAGAGCTTCTCTGAAATGGCAAGGCTTGTTGGGTGCTCCCAGTCAGCAGTGAGTACCTACTAACAGTAGTCCGAGGAGGGACAAGCCACAAACCGGCGACAGGGTGTTGGGCACCCAAGGCTCATTGAAGTGCGACGGCAATGAAGGCTATCCTATCTGGTCCGAACTGACAGAAGGTCTACTGTGGCACAAGTCACAGAAAATGTTAATGATGGTTATGGGAGGAATGTGTCACAACACACAGTGCATCACACCCTGCTGTGTATGGGTCAAAGTGCCCATGATGACCTCTGTCCACTATTGAAAGCGCCTACAATGGACACGCAAACTTCGGAAATGGACCTTGGAGCAGTGGAAGACAGTCACCTGGTCCAATGAGTTCTGTTTTCTTTTACAACATATGGATGTACGTGTGCGCCATTTACCTGGGGAAGTGATGGCACCAGAATGCACTATGGGAAGACGACAAGCCGGTGGAGGGATCGTGACGCTCTGGGCAATGTTCTGCTGTGAAACCCTGGACCTCAATTTGACACGTGCCACCTACCTAAACATCGTTGCAAACCAGGTACACCCTTTCATGGCAATGGTATTCCCTGATGGCAGTGGCCTCTTTCAGCAGGATAATGCGCCCTGCCACACTGCACACATTAATCAGGAATGGTTTGAGGATTATGATGAAGAGTTCAAGGGTTTGACCTGGCCTCCAAATTCCCCAGATCTCAATCCAATTGAGCATCTGTGGGATGTGCTGGACCAATAAGTCTGATCTATGGCACCTCCACCTTGCAACTTACAGGACTTGAAGGATCTGCTGCTAATGTCTTGTTGCCAGATACCACAGGACACCTTCAGGGGTCTTGTAGAGTCCATTGTTTTGGCAGCATGTGAAGGGCCAACAGCATATTAGGCAGGTGGTCATCATGTTTTGGCTCATCAGTGTATACTCTTAAAACACCTAACCCCACCCCTATGCCTAAATCTACGTCACCAGTTTTTCAAAAATATAAAAGTCCAATAATGGACAAAAATACTTATGGTACTAAAACCAAAGTGGGCATTTACTATTGAGCTCTACATGCACTCATCCACTGACTGGTCAAGCACAACGGACTAGTCCAGAGTCATGCTTTACTCAGTAATGACTCTGCTCCATGTTATAAAATTGTATAAAACGTTTGGGTAAAAAGTTAATTATGAGCCTTGAGTTCCTCATGGGTTTACAGGAGAAGAACAGTATAACATTTTGCGAATAAAAACCTATTCAGCTTCAGAACACTCTATTGAACGACCTGTGTCTTGGGGCACAAAGATGTGCTTCATAGATTTTGAATTCGACCTCTCTCTGGCAGTAGCACGGTATTACTTTCTCTGTTGCTAGAGGCCTCCAATTAAATCTAGATGCCAAATAACTTCATGTATTCCTATAGGCACTAGGAGGGCCAAAGATTGCCCTACTTCTACTGTGACCTTTCACTGGTATTAAACCACTGAGCCAGTGTAAATATTACTGTACACAAGTCCCTTGGATGCCCGAGAGCTTCTATTCATTGATAAAACCATCTCGATTCACAACTGCTTGAATTCTGTCTTATTATAAACATGCAACTACAGGATGGGCACAGTTCAGAATCTAAGAATTGGCTCACTTTCAACTCACTAGTAAGAATTTTTATTGAATTGGCCACGCCCCACAGGATGTTAAATTGGAATTGGAATGACAGGAAGAGGAATTTCCTAAATTATAATTCAAAGAAATGTAATATGGTCACACAACAGAGGGATTTCATTAGTCTAACACAACAATAAAGGCAAAGACCACCTTGTAAGCCTACTTCATTTTGAAGACTGTTGGGTAAATTAGTGTTATTAAAAATAAAACTGTTTTTCTATTGTGGTCCATAAAATGAACATTTATTAATTAAATATAATTAAATGAATATACATTTCTTTCTAATATCATCTAAGGTTTCTGAAATGCCCCATTTGTTGTATATGACAACATGTTTACGAAATCAGTTCACACTGAAAAATTACATTTATTATTAAAATTCTGCGTTTAATCCAAGTTAAGCTCAACTAACAGCATTTGTGGCATAATGTTAATTACCGCAACAATAAAATTTGACTCGCTTCTTATTTATTAAGAAAAAAAATAAATAAATCACAGTTACAGTAAAGCACTTACAATGGAAGTCAATGGGGCCAGTCCATAAACATTAAAATCCACACTGTTTCAAAAGTATAGCCACAAGAAGTAAATAGTATACATGTTAAAGTGATTTTAGTGTGATAAAACTGCTTACTAACTTTAAGTGTAAAGTTATATCCAATATTACAGTTTCGCCATGACGACGAAAGCCTGCAATCCCAATATACATAACTGTACACAGATACGTTTAGTAAGCAGTTTTATCATACTAAAATTGCTTTAACATGTATAATATTTAGTTCTTGTGGCTATACTTTTGAAACAGTGTGAATCTGAATGTTTATGGACTGGCCCCAATGACTTCCATTGTAAGTGATTTACTATAACTGCATTTTTTTGTGCTTTTTTTATTAAATGAGGGATGAGTTGGAATTATTTTTTGTGGTAATCAACATTACACCACAAATGCTGTCGATTGAGCTTAACTTGCATTGAACCTGGAACATTCCTTTAAATAACACTTATAATTACAATTTGAAGGACGTGAAACATGTAAACTGTAAACATCATAATCCAAGATGGCGGCCACTGTAATGGGCAGAGTTTTAATGTAAGGGGTCCATTTGAATCATCAAGAGGAGAGTAATGATCCAAAAAAAACAAAACAATGGCGTCTCTAGGACAAACAGTTTAAAAGATACATGCAAAAGAAAAGTAAATTTTGAACTGGTGGTGGCGCTATGGAGTTTGTCGTAGAGGTCCCACATTTGCTATGGGGACTATTCATGACCACCTCTATAAGTGTGCCAAATTTCATCATTTTCCTACGAATGCACATAACCACGCTTCACTGCTGTAAATTTCATTTGAAAGGGAAGTGCCTTACTGCTAATTTATTTGTACAATAAATATTTTGTCATCTTCTAGACCCTTTAACAAAGAGAAAAAGGAATTGTTGAATACAATGGGCTGTAATTGACGAGACATGCGAACACCACAGCACAGCGACTTTTTTTTGTCAAATTGCCCAATTGAAAGCACTTTACGTTTAATAGGCCATCTCTTTCGGCCACTTTATCTCAGTGGCTGTCACTGTACTGATTTTATAAAGACCTTCACCACAGTACAGGATTCATGAGGTTCTGATGACCTCAAAAATGAATGGGGCAGACAGATCCAGTGTTATACATTGTAGAAACATTTCCTTTTATACCACAGTTCAAGCAGTGTCTTTTCAATATAAATATATAAAAATGTAATCTTCCATGTCCCTCTCTGTCCTAGAAAGCGGAAATCGCTGTGGCCCCTTTAACGATTACTCTGGTCCGGGAGGAGGTGATTGATTTCTCCAAGCCCTTCATGAGTCTGGGCATCTCTATTATGATCAAGAAACCGCAGAAGTCCAAACCGGGCGTCTTCTCCTTCCTGGACCCACTGGCCTACGAGATCTGGATGTGCATCGTGTTCGCGTATATTGGCGTGAGCGTGGTGCTCTTCCTGGTCAGCCGCTTCAGCCCGTACGAGTGGCACACCGAGGAGCCCGAAGAGGGCTCCGATGGTCCGCCCAGCGACCAGCCCCCCAATGAGTTCGGCATCTTCAACAGTCTCTGGTTCTCCCTTGGCGCCTTCATGCAGCAGGGCTGCGACTTCACACCCAGGTAAGAAACCAGGATGGTCTGGCCCGTGAAGAGGGCTTTCCATCTCTCAGAGCATCAGCTGTGTCTCACCGCAGAATTATACTGCCATGCTAATCAAGCAGCTGCAAATGAACAGAGCCAGGTGTGTTTGTTAAGGGTGCAAAATAAATGAAAATTTGCCAAAAGGTTTTGTGGAAAGTTGCATCTGTGACATTATGGAAAACATGAAATGCAGTCGAAAAGTTTTAGAAATACATAGACGTGATTCATTTAGGGCCTTTTAAGGCTAGGGCCCTCTAAACAAGTTTTTGGGAACACTTGACAAAGTTCTATTCATTTATATTAGTTAATGCTTAAGTTGTCTGTAACAGTATAAGAATGGGCAAGGAGGAGGCGGGAACCGGCTGAATAGTAAACAAAGTTTTAATGTCAAACTCAACTTAAAACCAACATAAACAAACATGCAGTGCGGCCGTGTGTGTCTCTCTCTCTCGAACCGGCATCTCCAGCCACCCCTTATCTCGTTCACCCGCTGATCAGCTGATTCAGCACCGGTCATGCTCCATCACAGCCCGGCCACGCCCTCCTCCTCGTCACACTCCTCCCCCGCCCGATTCAGGCCGGGGTGCCACTGGTCTGACTGACTCCCTCCCCATCTCTGGGGGGAGACGCTGCCCTTCCGGCAGTTCTGTCAGCCAGTGGTCCACCCCGCCTCCTGTGAACCTGGGGGGAGAGACAAGGGGAGGCGTGGGGAGAGGGAAAGGGCGAGCGGAGACACACAGAGAGAGAGGAGAGAGAGAGAAGAACTTGCATGCCGGCTCCTAGACATGCTGTCGCCCGGTCCTCAACCACTCCTCCACCCTCTGGCAGACATCAGCTCGCTCCTCCCTCAGCGGACGGCAGCGAGTCCCCCAGCACCTGGCGGATGGAACCGCTCCTCACTTCTTGGCAGATGGCCACGGTTCCTCCAGCTCTCGGCAGCTGGCAGCGACCCCTCCGTCCCCAGGCAGACAGCTGCGGCTGCTCCTCTGGCGGATGGCAGTGGCGAGGACTCCGCGACAGTGCATCCTTCATCCCTCCCGGGTTTCGGCACCACTGTAACAGTATAAGGTTGGGCAAGGAGGAGGACAGTAAACATAAAGTTTTAATGCCAAACTCAACTTAAAACCAACATAAACAAACATGCAGCACGGCCGTGTGCATCTCTCCCTCTCGAACTGGCATCTCTGGACTCCCTTTAGCTCGCTCTCCCGCTGATCAGCTGATTCAGTGCCGGCCAAGCTCCATCACGGCCCGGCCACACTCTCCTCCTCGTCACAGTGTCACAGCATTAATTAATCTTGGTTAATTTTGCTAATTTATAAATATATTACTGTTCATAGTTGTTAGTTCAGACTGCATTAACTAATGGTAACATATGATATTTTTAATATTTAAAATGTATTAGTATATGTAGAAATTAACATTAATAAAGATTAATAAATGCTGTAATGGTATTGTTCGCTGTTAACTATTGCGTTCACTATTTTTAACATACATAATTTGTTATGTACTGTAGCATTACCACTGTTACCATTGTTACTTAATTTACTTAAACTAATGCCCAAAGATTTTTCTGTAACATTTTACAGTCAAGTTCATTTCTTAATTTTATCAATCTTGGTTAATGTTCATTTATAAATATATTACTGTACATTGTTGTTAGTACAAACTGTATTAAAGTTAGCTTTTACAACTTTTAATATTAAAAATGTATATGTCAAAATTAACATAAATCAAGATAAATAAATGCTGTAATGGTATTGTTCATTTTTAACTATTGCATTCACAAATTTGGACATAACTTATTGTAAAGTGTTACCATTTTTTCTTCATTTATTTAAGCTAAGGCCCTCTAAACGATTTGAAGTAACACTTTACAAGAAAATTATTTTCATTAGTTTTAGTTAATGCAATAAGTATCATGATCTAACAATGAACTTATTTATAAATACATTACTGTTCATTGCCTTAAGTTCAAACCGCATTAATATTAACTTTTTCAACTTTTGATATTAAAATTGTATATGTCAAAATGAACAATAATAAAGATTTTTAGCATAACATTATTGTAAAGGGTTAGGGTTAGGTTAGGGTAAAGGTTATACATTTTTTCTTCATTTACAAAAGCAAAATATATTTATATACTTAAATGAAGCAAAGCCAAGTCCACAACAAGTATGCCATTAGTAATGTTTGTGTTTGCCCGATGATCCTGTTCTTATTTTGTCAAGTTTCAGGTTGATTGATTGCCAAAATGAGGCTTTACGATAAGGCTTGGGATTGATGCCGTTTTCACGTAACGATAATCAGAATATATTCCCAATGATTATCTATATACTGTATATATATATATATATATATATATATATATATATATATATATATGGATTTTTTCAGATATAAACAGGACTGCTCATTGCACAAAAGTTTTCAAACATTTTTCAAACATATTTCCCAACACAACTTTGGTAAAGTGTGAGTGGCACGGTTAATTAAAGAGGGTCGCGCACCAGACACATCTGGCGGACGACATGCTACATTCTAAAATTCAAAATAATTATTTTCTACGAAGATATGTACAGACACATCGCAGGTTCACTGTCTCTGGAGGCTGTTAAAAATTCTGCAGCGCCACGGAGTCAACTCGCATAGTTTTCCATTAAATTCGACCCAAATCATTATCAAAGGACAAAGATAATTTACTTTAGCCATTACTGGATGATATACTTTGTATAAGTATCTTTCAAAAAGACAACACAATGTATTTTCAGTTACAAGTATGACTTTTTGTAGTTTGACAGCTTGAATGAAAGACCTATCCAATGCTACATACAGGGAAATTGTATAATAAACATCACTATTTCTAATTGTTCAGTTTGCACAGTTACACCAGTTTCATACACTAACCTGCAAACTCATCAACGTCACTTTTTTATTCTTGAAGTACAAAAATCTTTGTAATTTTCGACTGCCATCGGCTCGTAATGAGTGTGAGATATCTATGTCTTGTCCAAGCTGCAACGGCCCTCAGTAAATGTTATGTCGCCCCCTTGTGGTCTCCCAAAGCTATTACATCAGACTACAATGAATGGAATGCAACTGGCAGTGAATTGAAAGCACACAAATCTAATTAAAATGTTGGCTGATGTTAATATATCAATGCCTCAAAAATATATTGATACAATAACGTGCTGATCAATAATTGTTATATTGATATTTTATTAAATTCCTAGAGGCGACATGAGCGAATGAGAACAACTTTATGCAAATATGACAATGCAGTGATTACCAATAGGAATGCAAACAGGAAAGCTAACGTGATCTGCCACTTGAACAGCTGGATATTGCATTTCGAGTAGGAATGTCGACAATAACTTGGTGACATCCTGCAATGCAATTGTGGCCAGTGTGAACGGCCCTTAAGTGAGCAGTTTATCAATATCGAGCTATATCCCTCCAATAGGTCTGTTTTGTGCTCTCTGGTAATGCACGTCCCAGTGATGCATGACATTGTATCCTCTGTGAACTGTCAAAGGAAAAAAGAATCATTCCTTTTCCTTTATCTGCGCTGACCCAATGGTTCCCCAGAAACTAAATCACAAAATTGAAGTGCCACAGTGCTGTTTGTGGCCAGTAAGAAACCGCAGGCTCACCGTCTCTGCTGCCTTCAAGGCAAACATTAAACTTTCATCCTTGCAACGGCATGGCAGAAAATCTCACTTTATTTTTAGAATATTTATAAGAATATAGCATTTTATTATTGATAACTGGAGACAGCAACTCAATGAAAAATTAATATCCGGTGTCCAGGGAAAGGCAAAGCCACTGAACTGCACAAATTACCAGAGCTAGGCCAAAAAAACAAAAAACAAAAAACATTAAAATAATAAAATATAAAACAGAAAAAGAGGTAGAAACATTCTGAACAAAGTGAAATGCCAGTTGGTCTGCTATAACAACATGTTTTCACACCCTTTCTTATGAAACATTTGTGCTGCTCTATCATACGTGTTTGTGTGTGTGTATGTTGTTGCATAAACTGTTTGCAGCACCGTAGTTGTGCCCTTGGAGTCAACCGATGATTTTTGCTGATATCGATAATGAAGGCGCTGTAAAGGCTAATAACTGATTAATCAGACGATAGTTTTTTTTTTAATCGATTTATAGAATGATAAAACATTTCTTAGTCTTTCCTAACTATGACATACACAGATATTGAGGCTACAAGAGTCTAAAATCAATAAAATCCCAAAAGCATTTTATTGTGCAACCAAAATCCCAATAATAACCAGAAAAAGTACGATTTGGTGCATAATGCAAGACCTGAAATACACCGGTGACTTGGCTCCGTTACAATGCTCAAGTATATACCAAATGAAGCTTTTTATAGCCTCTATATTCACTGGATGAAGAGATTTGTATATATATATTTCACCAGATGAGGCGTATTGATGAGGAATTTAATTGGCAGAAATTTTTGCAGATAACTCATAGTTCCAAAAAGCAACTATCGGCACAGATTAATCGGTAAAACCGATATATCAGCCCACCTCTAATGGCAACCATAGTTCCCGCCAAAATACCATAATTACTATTACAATTGTACATTCTCTTTTTTACCCATTCATATGTGTGTGCGTGATCAGTGTCATAAATGTTCGAAAATCATTGCAAAAATGAAGTCTGATGTCTGCTTTGCTATTGCCAAACCTTGAGCGCTTGAACTTTCGTGGGGTGCTGTGGACATGTTTTCAGGGTTACGGCCCTTCTGCTGTGCGCTGTTCAGCAAGCGTTTTGGGTGAGTGCACAACTCAATCAATGGAGAGAGAGATCTGAACATTTTCCTGCCAGTGGCTAATAACAGACATTTTTAGTCGCATAGTGCAAAATTGGTTTCATATTCAAGTGATTTACTCACATTCTTGAGGGCTGTGCATAGAGTAAAATATGGATCTTGTGATTGCAGGAATCAGTAACGGGATTGTTTAAGTTTAGATCGCATTTAATCGGAAAATCTATATTTTTTACCAGTCCTAAAAATGTTTATGTCTTTCATGTGTGTGTGTGTGTGTGTATGTGTGTGTGTTGGGTGCATTTGCTCCATCTGTAAATCTCTTTTCACCTGCAGAGCATGCTCTCTCTCTCTCTCTCTCACACACACACACACACACACACACACACACACACTGATAAGAAGCCTGTCACTGAGTGTTTCTGCAAGGTTAATGGTGTCAGTACGAAAGCATAGAGATTTTCAGAAACACTGGAACTGGCATTAGCATTAGCCTGGTCAGCAGCTCTGTGCATTAAAGGACATTACAGATCCGCACTTTTACAGGGAAACTCTTTTAGTGTGCGCACACGCACACACACTTACACGCTTCTCATTCTCATACATTACCCAGGAAACATAAAAAATACTTTTTTTAAAATAAATGCTCTCTCGTGTCACATTAACTTTTTAAACTGTCATTAGAATGAACTCTGTTACATTGTGGCCCTTTTAAAGAAACATTTCAATTTCTTTGAATAGCATTAATGTTCCTGTACTTCTTTGGCATGATTAATCAGTGCACGTTACTGTAAAGAAAATGTTTTTATTTTAAAAGCATTCATCGAAATGTAGGAACTTTCTTCACCTCTGAAACTACTTTACTGTTGATGTAATCAAGGTCAAGGTAAGTGAGGATTAATAATATTAACCAACAATATCATAGCTCACTTTTCATGATTCAGTCAAATCCAGATGGCTGCGAGTTTCATTGTTTACAGAAAAATTATGATTTTTTGTTTTCGCACCTGGTTAGGACACAGTGTAACGGAAGTGTAATGCATTGCAAATGCCGTTAAATGTCATCTTAAATAAATTAAATACACACACCCTCTCATTCAACCACATCAATGCATTTTGTACCATATTGTAATTTTTATTCTACACAGATGAGTGAATGTGTGTAAATACCAGCTACAGCAAATTGATTTTCCATTATGAAGTCTAACACGGTATGAGAGAACATGCTAAGGAGGAACGAATAGTTGCTTTTCAATTTCTTATGCTCGCTCGGTTACTGCCTCTCTCTTTCATCTTTTCTTCACTGACATCAAGACAACCCATCAAAATCTCCTGCTGCAGTTTGAATTAGGCTGTCAATCAGACAGACAGAGAGAGAGACAGAGAGAGAGAGAGAGAGAGGGAATGAAAACTATTCTCGTAAAAATTTCTTAATCCCTTCAACAAACTGGAAGCCTGTATACAGGTTCCAAAATTAACATTTGCCCTGTTAATGGTGAATAAATTGAGAAACATTACTGACCATAAAGAAAAGAAAATTTCACTTTATTAAAAATAGGAAAAGGATTACTCAGCTGTATTTCCATTCCAGTGTTACTAACAGCATCTTATAGAAAAGGGAAAAAAATACATCTGGCCAATAACTCGCATCCATTTGGTGTTATATATTCCCATTTGGCAAATTTCGAACCGTTCTTGTATATATAATGTAAGAAAAAGCCATTATTTGTGTATTGTAATTAATTGATAATGCCTTGTAATCAGTGTTGGGCAGATTACTTCTTAAATGTAATCCAGTAATGATTACAAATTACACGACTAAAATTGTAATCAGTAACAATCTTTTATGTTGCACCTTTAGATAATCTAATCTGATTACTTTTGGATTATTTTGGATTATTCATTGCATGCTTTGATAAAAATTAGTGCTGTCAATTAATTCAAACATTTAATCGTGATTAATCGCATAATTTTTCGCAGTTAATCACGATTAATCTTGCTGAAATTTGACTCTAAATATACTTATTTTCCTGTCAAAATGCATTTACTTTCTTCTTAGGAAAGAAAACAAAACAATATGTAATGCTTTATTAACATTTTCCAAACAAAGCCTTCCATAGTATAAAGATAGAAATGCACTAAAATAGCAATAATTCGAGTAATATTAAATGTTTCCCAAAGTCTAAGTGGGAGTTTGACTAATTGAAAGAACTAGTCTCCGCATAAGCTGCATATGCATTGCAAAGGGCATTTAATATCTTAATAGACTGTGGCTATCTGCTTTCCTACAGCAATCGTGAAGCTGCGTTCATGATTCGCATCAGGGCGTCAATGCCCTGTTGCTATGAACTCCACATGAAAGCGCTTGCAGACAAAAACGTCTTATTCTGTGTTTTAGGGGATAGTTAAGACTTGACGTGCTTCTGTGGTAATTAAAATGTGCCTTACATAGGCTGAAAAATACTTGATTTCTATCACAAGCCCCATCTGGGCTTGTTTTGTACAACAAATACCATCAAGAGCTCCTTTCCTCATCACTTGATCACTGACACGGCCGGTGTTTGTGTTGTGTGTCTCCGGGTGAACACATCACAAAGGTTCCAACCTTCCATCAAGTGTTTATGCTGGTTTATGCTATTTTAATGGTAAATGCGTTAATGGCAACTAACAAAAATTTACACATTAAACATTTTAATTAATCGGATGTGTTAATGCGTAAATTTTGACAGCTCTAATAAAAATCCAATCATTAATTTTTAATGTATGAAGTATCAATTGCCGCTCTTTTCATTAAACATTAGCAAACATGAAATCAAAGAACAACTTTCTATTTGTACAAAAGGTACTTAAAGGGTCATGAAAAACATTATGTTACTCAAAATGGAAGACAATAAGCATATATTTTTAATTTTAAGAAAATTGTTGTTATTCAGGAAATTAGGAATAGGGATTGTACTATTGGTTATCAAAAATGTAATCATGTAATCCATTAAAAATTTCACACATTTTGAAAGTTCTGATTACGCACATTTTTAAATTTTTTTTCTTTTCTCCCGTTTTCTCCCCAATTTGGAATGCCCAATTCCCAATACGCTCCAAGTCCTCGTGGAGGTGTAGTGACTCGCCTCAATCTGGGTGGTGGAGGACGAATCTCAGTTGCCTCCGCGTCTAAGACCGTGCATCTTATCACGTGGCTTATTGAGCGCGTTACCGCGGAGACATAGCGCGTGTGGAGGCTTCATGCTATTCTCCACGGCATCCACACACAACTCACCATGCGCCTCACCGAGAGAAAGAACCACATTACTGTATATCGACCACGAGGAGGTTACCCCATGTGACTCTACCCTCCCTAGCAACCGGGCCAATTTGGTTGCTTAGGAAACCCGACTGGAGTCACTTGAACTTGCGACGCCAGGGGTGGTGGTTACGCACATTTTAAAGTGCAATGCAATCTACAAGTACTAGATTTTTGTAATCTGATTACACAATACAGATTGCATGTAATCTGTTACTACCCAACACTGCTTATAATACACCTTATAACCAGATAGTTGTTCTCATTAATAATTCTAAATACAATTATAATACATCATCATATTTTGAGTGTAATGCATTGAGCAAAACTGTATTTCAATCATGAATAGACAACTTTAAAAATGTATTAAGACTGAAGTTGCATATGATCATGTGTGTCATATAAAAAGATGCATTCCAATGTATATTATAAGGTACATCTAAAGACTAAAAGTAAAGTGTTACCAAACTTTTCCATTCCAAAAGTCAGCAGCTGGTTTGTTCTAATGATTTCAGTGTGTGTGTGTGTGTGTGTGTGTGTGTGTTTTTCTGTGAAGACGGTCTTATGAGGATACTGCAGTAGTGCTTTAGGAGACGGCTGTATGATTCATGCGGCTCACCCTGGGATAATTTCCTTTTAGAGGATTACTGCTCCTAATCCTGTGATGTACACATTTATAATAGACTCCCACACAGAAACTTCCTGTATCGTGACTCTGCACATCTGATTATGTGTTGTGCTATGCCTGATGGCTTGTGTTATAACAGTGTGTGTGTGTGTGTGTGTGTGTGTGTATGTATATATATGTCTTGAATCTGACAGTGAGTGTAATGGGTACGTGTGTGTGTGACAAGAATAATGTCGAGGAGCGCTGTGCTATTATTTTTCTAAGCGTTCAGACTTACAGACAAAAGTTGCAATTACTATTACCTGTACGTCACACCACAGGCAACCGCGCTTATGGGTTCTTCAGAGCAACAGCTTTTAATAGTGGATATGGTTAGCGTTGCAGTTTTAATCTAATAATGTTTGTTTATGATAATAAAAGTTATTATAGTTATGGTTTATAGAGACACAATATATGTTAGTTCTTTCTGAACTATCAACAAAACCAGTTTTAACTTGTTTCAATAGGCCTGTGTGATTTTGTCGTAAATGTAACAGGTTGATGAATACATATCCTCACACGTTTAACACACTTCTAAGCCTAAAAAATGCAATACGTGTCTTAACTGATTAATTAATTTGTCTACTTACAGTAAATAATAATATTTGACTTACTCAATTGGCTATTCAAACTTAATTACAAGCCAGTTTAGATTGAACAAGTTACTCACTGCATTCAAAATAAACAACAAGATATATTTTAGAAGTATTAAATTGTTTTATTTGCATATCCTTTCACAAACAGCAAGTACGCACTTGGTGGTGGCGATACGGGGTCCCATTAGATCTTACATTGTGGTCTTTTTCATCGTTAGTTCATATTTGACCTCATATCTGTCACAGCGATTACGTTTTGGAAATTAGAGCTGGGTATTGATACAGATTTCCCAATTCTATTTCATTCCGATTCACAAGCTCTCAATTCGATCCCAATTTCGATTCATATGGGTATATTTCAGTTATAGTCTCCGTTTTGCTTACTTGTGAAATAATTTCTCTCCCAGATAATGCTGTTAATTATACAGGGGACCTTCTAACTATGTGCATTACGAAGATATAAATTTTACTAATTATATTTATTCGTTTTTCATCATTTTGGTCACATTTTAGCTTTTCAAAAATTAACAAATCAATGTATGTAATCAATAAATATGATATTATATTGCATATATTATATTTTGTTACATGGTTATTGTTTAATTGCAATTTTATACTATTTACAGTTATTTACATTGATTTGTTGAACACGTGGTAAAAACCGGTACTGTCTCTTTAAGGAAACCAGCAGTTTTGTAAAGAGCTGCTTTAAATTAGCGCATGTTAACGAGAGAGTCTTGAATGGCTTTATCTCATCTGTGCTATGCCTGATTAGAATTAAAAGTTAGTTTTTTGTTGTTTTTGATTTGTTCATCTTTGGACACGCATTACACGGAACAACTTTTACTCTCAACATGCAGTGAAAGGATCTCGCTGCTGAATACTCCACCACTGTACTACACAATTAATTCAATGGTGAGTGAAATATAAACAATTTCCAGCCATTTGCCAAATATATACATTTTTAGTTGCATATTAGTAGTGCGATATTTGGTTGCAAATTCGATTGATTTCCTCTCACTGTAGTGGAGAGTTGCGCATAGAGTAAAAAAAAATCGGTCTTGGGATTAAAGAATCGATATCGAGAGCTTTCAAATGAAGATTGCGATGCATCGGTAAATCAATATTTTTACCCACCCCCATTGGACATTAAAAACAGTTGTTTGTGATTGAGGTTTGTGCGATTCCTTCATGAAAAGCTCAAATCTACCGACAGCAGCTGCGGGGAAAATGAGTGTTTTTAAAGCAGCTGCTATAACCTGATCTAAACAGTAACTTCTGTTTGCAGGTATTATTAGGTCAATTCAAAAAAGTATTTTTCCTGAGGTCAGTTTTTGATTGATTGTTGTTATTTGTAATTGTTTGCAATGGGAGCGCTGTGTATTTAAAAAAGCCAGCAGCGTAACGATGCGCTGAGCGTCTATTCCACGCTGAGCGATGCGTGCTTGCCGTTTTTTTCTGGTCGCCGAGAGTTGAAACATGTTCAGCTTTGGGTAAAACACAGCGCTCATCACTGTCACTTTTTACCCAGCCATCCAATCACACTGTAGGAGGGGCGGGACAATACCACACTGACCAACCGTCACATCCTACTTATATAACGACTGAACAACAATGGAGAAGTTTGCTGGTCTCTGAGTATTCGTGTCTGTACCAGATGACATTCCCGGACTACCTCAATATTAATATGAAAAATAATGCTTCAGCCTTCCCTTCATCCAGAGCAAGGGCCAGAGCAAGTATTCTTCCTTGTGCTGACGTTTTTACATTGAGTACTTGTTGATAACTTGTTGGTATTTGCAACACATTACTTCCGTGGATATTCCATATCATAGCAACCAAAGCGTCTCCGATGAAAAAACGCTGCGCCTCCAAAGCACTCTCAAGCGCTCCCAGCTGGGCATTTTCAGAAGAGTGCCTGGCATTTTCAGCTGGCAAAAAAACGCTTTGGTGGACACATGGCCTAACACTGCATGCGTGTGTTCAGTGCACTAAATTGCTATTCCACTCACATAGAGGCATGTGTTTCCTTCAGCTTCAATTAACCAGAGAAGGGCAAGTACACATTAGCACAAAGGTTACACACCTGTCAAAATGCTTCACAACCACACACAGATAGACTCTGACTCTTCTGTATGAGTGTTGCTGGCTCGCACTCTCTCTCTCTCTCTCTCTCTCTCTCTCTCTCTCTCTCTCTCTCTCTCTCTCTCTCTCTCTCTCTCTCTCACCTGATTCCATTTCTATTTTCTCTCTCTCATTTCTTTCATATTCTTTTGTTCCCATTCCCTTTGGTTATCAAACACTACATCTATTCCTTTCATATCTCTCAGTTACAACGAATTCTGTGTCTGTCACAGCAGGGTAGATTTTAGACTCAGATCTGCAGTGTTTCATACACCGCTACTAAATCTACAGCGCCATGGCAAAAGAAGTTGAATTTTATCTGAGTTTGCAGTCCGACTTGAATGTGATGAGATAAATAAGACTGGGTACTGCAAAATAATACAAAAGGGAATAAATAAACAACACGTTTCCGATTACGCTGTCTTTGCTGGCTGCACGCAAAATTAGGGGGTTACCTCCCCCCATCCCCCCAGGGAATCTACGCCTGTAGCAGATCAAGTAGTCCAATTCACTCTTGTGAAGCATGAATATATGTCTTAGGGGTGTAACGGTTCAAATTTCTCATGGTTCGGTTTGTATCACGGTTTTAGGGTCACAGTTTCGGTATGGTCCGGTATTTGCAATGTATATATATATATATATACATATATGTTACTGCCAAATCCAAAGTAAGAATACTTTATTTGGTAACAAACACTTCATCAGGGTTGCCCTTAATTAAAATCATTGTTTTACAGTAACCATAGTTCAACTGTGGTATTTGTAGTAAAAACATAGTAACCACAAAATCAACATGGTTACTGTCATGTTTACAATATAATATGTATAATCATGGTTACTATATGGAAACTACAGTATTACTGTTGTAAAACCATGGTTAATTGTATCAAAACCATGATTTTTGCAAAGAAAACCATGGTGACAGCAGTCATGGTTACAACAATATTACTATAGTAAAACCATGGTTAATTTTCATTGGGTCTTTAAATAAAAACCCTTTTCTCCAATTAATAAATCAACATTTTAACTTAATACCTGCACTATTATGCTACATGCATCGACATAAAATGCATTTCAAACTACTACACGTATATTCAATACTTGAAAACTGTACATCACTATAGAATGAACTTTGCTATTAAAATGGATACGAGAGATGTTGTGATGCGGCTCGAGTGTTTTAATCAAATGCAGAAATCACACATCTTCGTCAGCGGAGTAGGAAAACATATCGTTGGCAATGAACACCCCAGTCGCTTTAGTTATTGTTTTATGCCTGTCCGAATCAGCACTGCGTGCCTACTTAAAACGAAAGGTATTGTGTGCAGTTTCAGCTCATCTGCGGCTCTGTGTGCTTTCCCTGGTGATTTTGCCGTAAATGATCATATGTCGATGTATATTACCAGTATATGGCACTTGTGTCGAGTGATGTCTGCAAACAGTGCCTGTTTTGTAAACGTTTTTTGACCATCGCAGTTGTAATTGACTGCAAAAAGAAAATGTTTCCAGACAGGAGACCTGGATAACGCAGGGGGCTTCTCTATCAGCCGCTCGTTTTCTCCACTTGCCATTTTCAACTACACACAACCCTTGCAGAGCAGTGATGTCATCAAGTTGACCTATGAGAAACACAGGTGTAGCGTATCCATCTACAGATCCATTCAGGTGCATTAGCGGAGGTTGTAACTGTGTCCACACACACACACACACACACTGAAATCATTAGAACATACCAGCTGCTGACTTTTGGAATGGTAAAGTTTGGTAACACTTTACTTGAAGTCTGTAGATGTACCTTATAATATACTGTGTCAGTTAATCAAAGTTACATCAGAAGCATGATATGGTCATATGAAATGGTTGACCGATATATCGGCAAGGCCGATAAATCCGCCGATATTAGTTTCTTAAGCACCAAGAATCGCCCGCTTGTGTGTGAAGAAGCCATCTGAGACATCTAAATGACCAATAACAGTTTGTTTTGTTGTCACATTTCATCATATTACAACAATTAATCTCATTTAAACGTTGCCGCATATCAAAACCACGACAGACGCATACGAGCTCATGATGTTAAAGTGCTTGTGCGTTTTATTCTCTCTTTCAGTCTTCTCAACAGTTTCCTGTAACTGTTAACTGTCTTGTCTTATGATAAAAAGGCAAATATTAATAAATCCTCTATCATATACTGTCTGCAAATATGCGGATATCTCGTTTTAGCATATTTAATTCACAATCCTCACAGAATTTGCGCAAATCTAGCTTTTTCTTCCTGTGGAGCGCTCGAATATATTACTCTGAAGTAGACCAATATATCGGTTTTACCGATTAATCGGTGCGGATAGTTGCTTTTTGGTTATTATTTGAACAAATAACTGCACCTGGCATTTTATTCATTTTGTACTCTTTGTCTTTGCCCGCCATAGTAAAGAAAGAATACATTTTTTTTTTTTTTTTACATTCTAGAAATTGATTTTATAAACTATCGGCCGATTAATCAGTTATCAGCCTTTCCCACCACCTTAGTTATCATATCGGCAAAATCGACTATCGGTCAGCCTCTACTCTGAAGCGCGTATTATAATATCCTGTATCAAAACGGTGTCCCTCTGACTCACAAATGTTGCACGACGATCAGTCGAAGACACTCCAAGCAGGCGATCCGAGCCGTGTAAACTGGAAGCGGCCAGTAAATTGCTGCTCTCGCTGGATCCGCACAAGTTTTAATGCATAGTTTTAATGTGATTAACCATGGTATTAGTACAGTAATATGGTGTTAATATAGTTACCATGTTTAATTTTGTGGTTACTATGATTTTACTACAAAATACCATGGTGATACTGTGGTTACTGTAGAAAAACCATCGTTATTTTTTTGTAAGAGAAGGTTAGGGTTAGGGGTTGGTGCAGGGTTTCTGTTGGACTCTATATGCCACTATACTGTATGCTAGTATTTTAATAGAGGTGTAAATAGCATCTAACACTATTTGCAATTAGTACAAAGAAGATGCTTTTTTTTCCTATTTACACTTCTTTTTTATGTAAATGTAACAAAAATAGTGTTGTTTTGTTTTATTTTTTATCTATATGATGTTTTAATTTTATTGTTATGATGTGTTTATTTATTTATTTCAAATGTGCAGCACTTTGGATCAGCTTTTTTTGCTTTTAAATATATAAATAAACTTTGACTTGTTTAGCATGTAGTTAGGATTAATTATTCTCCCCTGCTGCAAAAACAGCATTCTATAGGACACACTGAGATCTGCATACACTTCAAGTTGAATGGTCTTTCAAGCTCCAGTTATTCACTGTGGAGAGCAGGATTATAGTGCTGCTTTATGACATCTGATGGGACAGCATCATCGCCATGGTGACCAGCATCAACAACACTAGAGACGCGATCTGATGCGCACCTCATAAACTCAGATACTGTAATAAAAGGACTACCTTATCACCTCATCTACAAGACTGTTGAACCAACAAGAGAGAGAGAGAGAGAGAGAGAGAGAGAGAGAGAGAGAGAGAGAGATGTCCTTTAAAGCAGTTATGCTCTCTCGTCAGTACAGGCATTCTCTGAGGACATGACCCTATAGATAGGGTCAATGCGTACATAAACTTGTCTCCATTTAAAATTTAGTTCTGGTGCAGTGGCAATACAGTACTACTGCTGCTTGCAAGGCAGCAAAAGAGTAGTTTTAGATTTCTTTGGTCAAATGACCCAGACAAGGAGAAGAAATCCAGAGGAATAGGAGACATACATCATCAGCTAAAGCAGACAAGCCAAATTAGTATCTTCAGGTATCCAAAAGCTGTTATGACATCATTATCCAAGGCCATTATAACATCATCGGTTATCAAAATGCCATTATAACATAATCAGGTATTCAAAAGCCACTATGATGTAATCAGAAGGATTTTGAATGCTGAACATTCCATTAGCAGAGGTCACAGGGAGATTTTCATACATTCATATATAATTTATTAAACAGTGTAAAGTGCACAAACACCAAAATACATACCTTTCTGCATTTGAGAGAAAAATAGGGTAGCACTGTCTTGCCAGCACTGTTATGGTTTAATTAAATAATTAAAACTAGAGCTGTCGGTTTAACATGTTAATTCAGTGCGATTAATTATATGAAAAATAATGCGTTAAAAAAACTCAATCATCTCCCCGGACCGTAATAAGGAAAATTCCTGAGCAGTTCAAGCTTGAAGTACCACCTGTTTTCTCCAGGGGGCAGTAAGCGAAACTTCAGCTGTACAGGCAACGAGCAGCTTATACAGAGAGCAAACCAACCTTTCAGCAGTCAGCAAAACACAAGGACACGTTCTCACTTTCAAAACACAGCTTGATGGAGCGCAAATCCGAACGGGATCTCAAGACATGTTTTTCTAAGTATTAAACTACGTTTAACATAACACAGCGACCTAAAAATGTTATTTTTATGACGCAACGCAACCAAAGTGAGATGCTCCAAAAGCGTCCGTCTGACGCAGGTGTACACTGACACATTCTTAAACAAGCCCTCATAATAAATCTCAGACTGATTGACCGATTGAAATTGCTAAATGCATTGCTGTGAACTGTAGGCCAATGATAGGCTCATGTTTAATAATATAGAAATAAACAATACATTGGATTCTAAAGTCACTTCTTGTATTGTCTTATTAATGCTTAACTCCTTTGCCACAATAATGTTATGCATTTGAATTATATGAATATAATTGTTTTATAATATTATATATATATATATATATATATATATATATATATATATATATATATATAATTATTTTAATATAAATATTTATAATTATTTCATCATTATATATTGATATATTGTTATTTGAGGGGCTTTCTCAGTAAATATTTATACATTGCTGGGTAGTAACGGATTACATGTAATCTGTATTACGTAATAAGTACTTGTAACTGGATTAAATTACATTTTTAAATACTCGTAATCGGACTACAGTTACTTTTTATAGATGACATGATTACATATAAACAAGGCAAAAGCAGTAAATTGTTAATAATTTATTGATCATTTTCATATCAATAGCATCATATTCTTACCCTACTGCTGCTGATGCAGTGGAGTCCACTGCAAGAAACTTGACACAATTGTTCCTTGTGTGACTCAGTGGAACTCTGCTGTTTTAAAATATTCTGCTCATTTAGAATATTCTTGCTGTTCAAAAGGTAATATCTTGCACCTCAGTTTTGGAATAGGCGATGGATGGATTATTTCATTCATGTAATGTTTAATGCACTTTTTAAAAATGTCATAAGGAGCTCTTTTTGTGAGGCTCTTTTTGTTAGTAATAAAGAATGAAATACATTTTCTTCCTCTGCACTTTTATGTTAAAGTGATTATCCTACTTTAATGCATGTGACATAAAATGAAATAGAATTAGATTGAAAGTAATCCAAAAGTAATCAGATTGGATTACCCCAAAAATGTAATCTTTGAGATTACATTACTGATTACATTTTTTGTCATGTAATTTGTAATCAGTAACTGATTACAATTCACAAGTAATCGGCCCAGCACTGTATTTATATATGTGATTAATTGCGATTAATTCGATTAATCGGCACACCGTGTAATTAATTAGATTAGAAATTGTAATCAATTGACAGCCCTTATTAAAATGTTAAATGCATTTTGCACAGTACTGTTTGCTGCACTAAAACTATACTCACATGAGTCCAGCAGCAGCGACGACAAGCTCCTCGAGACTGATGTTCAAATCCGCAGTTCTGACAAGTAATTTAACTGAACAACTGCAACTTTTTTGGGTTTTACTGGGTCTGTCCTCTTCAGTAGAGCCATCATACGCTGCTGGAAACAACTGTTGAGGAGTTTACCTCACTTATATATTCCAAGATACACATATAAACTTGCACCTCACACATCACATGCTTACTTGCCACTGGCTAAATAGTCTCTGGCTGTATCGCCCCGCACAAATGAATCTTGATTAATTTGACCATGATTGGTTAGAATGTAACCACCCATTCAAATAATGACATATATTGCGCAATTCATTACAATTCTTGAATTACAGGAATTCAATTTTCTATGAAGCTGCTCTGAAACTATACAGCATGTATTGTGTAAAGCTCTATACAAATAAAACTTGCTCGACTGTTAAATAATTTAAACAATCAGAATTTATAAATGCTCTAGTGCTTCTGATATAAAGTAACTCCTCACAAAAATACTAAGCTCATCAACTATGTACAGAACATTATCAATAATGGTGAAATTGTCTTATAATAAATATGATAATTTAGGGCTACATAAATATCACATTTGAATTTTTATCAGATTAATGTAAATCATTGAAACCAATTACATTCTTAAAATATTTAGTTTTCTTCTTAAATGTTAATGCATTTTCGAACTAATCTGCCCCTCTGTGGTTAAATTAAATAGCTTTGTATTGTACTTGACAATTTATCTTAAATCAGTGATATTGTGCTGCCGTATTGTAAGTATAGAGTGAGTCTGACCATTAAATAGACCAAAATAAACAAGTGAATAGATGGCTTTGTTTTCTACTGCAAAGTTTGGCTTAACTGGCACTTACTGTAATTGGACAGTTCTATAGACATAGTGTTTTATGTACAATCTTTGCTTTTGTCTGGTCTCAAAGATTTCTGGTGTTTGGGGGGTAGTTAAATTTTATTATAGCTGTTGAATAAATCTACATGCATCTACTCTGCTACCTCTGCAGAGTTTCAAAAACCATGAGCCAAGTTTAGTTATGATGCTGTCTGGATATATTTTTCTCAGGTTTAGGAATGATTGATACAGAAACTCTCTAAATAACTGTGTGCATTCCTCAAAATTTGTGCAATCAATCTCTCTACCAGTGTACCAACAGAATAGAAACAGCAGATTATAGAAGAGCTATTTCATGCTGAATAATGTGAACGCTGTCTTCGGTACAAACAAAGTAATCAGATGGGGGCATGTCAGCTTCACACGGTACAATAGAAAATAGAATTAAATACAGGGGTGTGGGAGCTATCTGAAAAGTGGGCAGGGACTCATTATAAAACGTATCAGCTTGACTCATGAATATTAATTACATGCCGTGGTGTCCGCCCATTACTATTTGTTTTGCTGTAAGGCAACCACTTGATTTTGCTTCTGCTTGGTCTGCTTTTACTTTTATAATCTTTATAAAATATATAATTAACATTAACATCTAATGATTATTTTCCAGAAAGGAGTGTTGCGATGGTCGCTACACCCTGGTCAAATGCACACCTTGTTGTGTAGTCTACAAATGAGAGTTTCGCTCTAATTTTTGCAGATATTTTTGCATGGCTGACATCACCATGTCTGTCTTTCAGGTCTCTGTCTGGGCGTATAGTTGGAGGTGTTTGGTGGTTCTTCACTCTGATCATCATTTCCTCCTACACGGCAAACCTGGCCGCCTTCCTCACCGTTGAGAGAATGGTGTCGCCCATTGAGAGTGCAGAAGATCTCGCCAAACAGACGGAAATCGCCTATGGAACTCTTGATGCCGGTTCCACCAAAGAGTTCTTCAGGGTAAGAGGCCAATATTAATAGCTATAACTAAACAGGACTTATTTAACCTACATCTGTGGTTCTCAAAAATGGGTTACAGGTCTGTTCTGCAGGGAAACGTTTAAATGCAAATAATTAAATGCCACTAACCACATAGTCATGCAAAGCAAAACAAATAGGCTCTTAAAAGGGAGGAGAAAATGCTTGCCATATCTTTTGTTGTTGACATTAAAGGTTCTGCATCCAAACAAATGCTACTGTATTTTAACACAAATTCATCTGTGACTTGGTAGAAGCTAGTCAAATTAGGCAGATGGATCATTGGCATATATCCGAGGTAATAAAAATTAGAAATCTTTAAAGCACATGTTTCAGGTACATTAAAATGTGATCTTTGAGGGCTTGATGGTTTAATTTATTTTTTTATTTTTTTTTTTTTTATAATTTTCTACAACAATAAAAAATTACATCAAGTAAAAGGTATTAAAATGCTTTGCTTGCACCTTGAATACATGTGAATGTATACAACTTAATCATTAATATAAATAAGTTTAAAACATATTTTTCAAGGTAAAATATTTTTTTACATACATTTTTAAGTCAAAAATATAGTGTTTTTTTGTCACATGACAACAAAATTGCTACCTACATAATTACACCACATAATTTGAAAAAGGTTTTTCAAATATTAATCTTTTTTTAATTGATTCACTACTATAAATATATATATATATATATATATATATATATATATATATATATATATATATATATATATATATATATATATATATTATATATATTCATGCCAACATTTTTTTCAATTTATTTCATTTTTAATTTTTTTTTACTGTCACCTGGATGGTTACACCACATGACATTTTTTACTTTAAGTCCCAGGAAAATATAAAAATTACAAATAATATATTTTTTTCTAATAACTTAAAGGTGCTGTAAGCAATTTTTGCCATTCTAGAATTTCGACAAGCTGAGCCGTTGGATTAGCCATGCCCCCTATTTCCAAAACCCTGCACATCAAAGATACCAAATGAGATTTATTGACACCGAAACAAGCAGAAACAGTTGTCAAAAACAACAGCAGCAAAATAGCGCCCTTAACTGGCAACTGCTATGAACCAAATGGCATAAAAATGGCATTATGCCTCAATATTTCGCTGAAACTACAATACTATGAGAACGTGCAAAATTATTGACAGGCAGAAAGTGTCATTGTGTCACACATTTTTATTTGCTGTTTACAGAGTCTAGAGCTGTCACAGAGACCGGTGAGATATCTCAGTACACTTATTTCATTAGTATCTTTCAGGGAGTATTTATATTTTTTGCATATCTTTCCATTAAAGAAATCGCTTACAGCACCTTTAATAGGTCTGGATAAAACAAATGAGAGTCACGTCATTGACCCAGATGCCAATATGGACAGGTTAAGTGACATCGAAATCCACGGAACAAACTACGCAAGGTTAAAGAAAATGTGGCTCAGACTACATTAAATATGGTTTCATAACAAGGACAAAACATGGTTTGTGTAAACCAAAATGTATTTAATTGCTGTGAATTATTGAATGAGATTATGAAACCAATGAAATTCAATGTTGTGTTAAAGGGATAGTTCACCCCAAAAAAAGTCAAATCTGTCATCATTTACTCACCCTTATGTTGTTCCAAACCTGTATGACTTTTTTTTTAGTGGAACAAAAGAGATTTAAACCAAGATGGATAGTACATTACAGTTCGTCGTCACAGTAATAGATCAGCTGCATGAAACTCATTTAACTTTATACTTTTTGCAGTCTGATTTCATTAAATCGGACTCCAAAGAGTATAGAGTTAAACCGACACATATCTATATAGAGAAACTGTCTGCAGTCTAGAGAGAGGATAAAAAAGCAATTTACTCAGAGAGCAATGGAGAGAAAGATAGGAGAAAGACAGATAGGTGGAGAAAGATGTGCAAGAGAAGCCGGGTGAGCTGAATGAATTGTCTATTCATTAATTAACTAGCTGCGCTGCGTGTATCTCATTTAGTATCTTGTAGTTATACAGAGATATGCTACTCTCTAACATGGGCAACCATTCATTTTCTCATTCACTCTTGCAGCCAGTAAAAACGCTGTTTATTTGCACATGCTGTTTGCACTGGTTTATTATTATTGGTTCACTATAGAAGTATTTCAGATCAAACAATGGCACAAATGCATCCAAATCTGTGCTGAATGCAATTTTCAGAGTGCAGTTCCGATCTTACGTGTCAGTTCTGAGCGCTATATAGTGGGGGATGCAGCAGATCTGGACTGTACAGTTTCACTCCTATACTGTGATCCAGACACCTGAATCTACTTTTTAACATCCTGAGACCTGAGCATGACTGCTGTGCATTTTCCATTCACCTTTTTGATTTGTAACTAGTAGCCCTTAAAAAATTTGCAAAAATGTTTTTTTAGACAGTGAGACTAAGTTGTGAAATTTTAAATAATACCAAGCTATAGAGTCAGTTTTTTTATATATATATATAAAATTGTTTATTTTGTTTCCAGGAATGTTGGTTATTCATGTTTTTGAGACGTTACAGACTTTACATCAGAAATTAGCATAACTAATTCTGATTCAAAGTAATGTCCAGCATCATCCAATCACTGTCAACCATGTTCAAATAAAATGATACTTTATAAATTCTGAATCTATGTACTGATTATCATTGTCACATGTCTGTCAAACATGTTGAGTGATCCAAACATCATCTGCAGCCTGAAACTGAACTTTTGATCGGATTTTAGGAGTGAATGCACTTAAAATCTAAATAAATGCGCTACAGGATGCTCCCT
This sequence comes from Myxocyprinus asiaticus, assembly GCF_019703515.2. Lineage (NCBI taxonomy): Eukaryota > Metazoa > Chordata > Actinopteri > Cypriniformes > Catostomidae > Myxocyprinus > Myxocyprinus asiaticus. The sequence continues at coordinate 41,534,193 of NC_059374.1, read as the reverse complement.
TGCTCACTATTTAGTGAATGACTTAACCTCCAGTGTACTGTCTGTCTGCGCTGGTCTCAGAACAGTTTGAAATGCACCTTATTTTCATCCTAACTCCATATAAAGCCTCTGAAAGCAACATTTTCTGCTTCTGGATGAACCCATTGATTCTCAGTGTGATAATGCACAGTAAATATAGGATAGTTTAAATGAAAATGAGCATACAGTCCACATGCATGGTCATTGTGTTTAACGGTGTGCCGTTTTACGATAAATTACTCAAATTTAAAAAATGGCATATCGGATGAAACTAGAGACTCTAATCTTTTGACTCAAACAGGTTTCAGTGTAAAAACTTAATTAGGTTTCTTACCAGATGCCGTTTTGTTGGCGTTTCTCCCAAAGACAAACTCCGCTGTGATCGGCACCATGTTGTTTGGTCACATGACTCTGTAAGTCAAAAGTTACTGACAGCACAGAGTCTCCTGAACTGAGATCAGTCAGTTTAAATTCAACTAAACTATGCGTTGCATAGAGCAAAGCCAAAATACAACGTCCACGAATGTGTTAAAGGGATAATTCACCCTAAATTGAAAATTCTCTCATAAAAATTCTCTCAAAGAAAGTTTAAACTAGTCTGATGATTACACAGAAATTACAGTAAGAAAAAAAACTACCAGCTAGACAGCTAGACTGACTGATTGATAAGTTTGATTAGTTACAAAAGGAATTGCATTGCAATTTTAGTGCTGATTGTGCCTGCTTAAACCCAGTTGCGGGTGGTTAGTGAATAAGATGCAGGTTTTTGCACTGAAATACCACGCATAAAAGTGCCATCACTGTTTATTGAATTCGCCCTAAAGTGTTTTTCATTTTTCAGGGAAATCAACCTATGAATGGTTTACTAATAGTCACCTCTGCCTATAAATCTAGAAGAGCAGAAAGTATTTTAACAGAAAAAAAGACACATTTCAGCTTTAAGAACATTCAGTAAAAACTGTGAATCTTTTTTCTCTATATTTTTGAAAATAATTATGAATTGTTCAAAAATAATCAAATCGTGAACAAATTTCAGGATGCATCGTAATCATTAGGTAAAGAATCATAACCGAATCAAATCGTTGTCAGAGCAAATATTTGCACCCTTATTCAGCCTGTCTCACTCTCTGCCATTCTGATTCACTCATGCTTCTATACAGTCTCTCTCTCTCTCTCTCTGGCAACATGTCTCACTCTCTGTGAGCCCATCACACTATCTCTGCTATCCTATCTCTTAACCTGTCTCATTCTCTCTGTCATGCTGTCTTACTGACTCTACAGAGCATCAGTGATATACTGGCAAGAAACATTTGATCAGTTACTCAGGGAATAAGTAAATGTCAGCTCCCCTGTTGTGTTTGGACTAAAGGTTTGTTTGTCATTTGTTGTCAGGAGTTTGTGCCTGACTCTAGGTTAATGTTTGTGTTTATGTGTCGGTGTGTTCGATGTTTTTTAGAGCTGCATTACAGCACTCAGCCCCAGACTGAACGTGACACACATTATAATGGGACGGCTGTCCGTCATGGTCCATTGCCTCTCTCACATACAGGCCTAGTGTAATGATGGCAGACTGGAGAAGGCAGGATCCAATTGCAGTTTTTAATAAAAAACTCAGAAAAACCACAAAACAGTAAAGACAATGCAAAACTAGAACACAAGGCACATTACAGACTGAATTAACAGAACAAGAACTGACAATGAACAGAAGAAAACACTAGGACTAAATACACAGAGAACTAATGATGAAACGAGGGACACCTGACACTAATGAACACAAGGACCAATGAACAAAGACCATGAAAAAGAACAAAACCCATAAACAAATGAAAGATGCGAAATGAACAATAAACACATAGCAACCCCTGGTGGTCGCCTGGGTAATCCTTATAGAGCCCCCCATCTAAGGAGTGGCTCCAGAAGCTCCTTAACACATAAAAACAAAAGTTCATTGGAGGAGCAGGATGCGGAAGCCCAGGGGCCGGAGCAGCAGGAGGCAGAGGCCCGGGGGGTGGAGGAGGAGGAGGCTCAGGGGGACAGAGATGCAGGAGGTGGAGCCGAAGGAGTCTCAGGGAATGGAGTCCCAGGAGGCGAGGCTCATGGGGTGGAGCTGCAGGAGGCAAGGGTTCAGGTGGCAGAGCCGCAGGAGGTGGAGACTCAGAGAATATGGCAGCTGTGGACCCAGAGGACTCAGAGAGCAAGGCACTAGGGGACTCAAGGGGCCGAGCCATAGAAGGCTCGAGGGGCAGAGCCATGGAAGATTCAGAAGGCGGAGCCACTGGACAGGGGTCAGCAGACAGGGGAACGACCTCCGTGGCGGTGAGCGCAGACAGGGGACTGACCTCCGTGGCCGTGAGCGCAGACAGGGGAATGACCTCCGTGGCCGTGAGCACTGTTGTGGGAACAGCCTCCATGGCCGAGGACGCTGGCACTGGGACGGACGAGGCCCCAGGCGCTGGCACTGGGACGGACGAGGCCCCAGGCGCTGGCTCGTTGACCGTGGCATGCATGGTCAGCTGGAACACAGAGTTGGGGACCTCCGATATGGGAATCTCTGAGGAGGAAGCCTTGAGAGCCTCATGGGGACTGGAGCAGTACCCCACTGTGTAGGGGGAGGAACTTAACAGTAGGGCATAATCTATGTAATGTTCCAAAGTACAGTTAAAGCTGCCTCCTGGCTTCCATGACTTGTTGAGCCCAAATCAAATTAGGTCCTTTAACACAAGCTCTCCCCAGTTTACACAATCTGTGAGGGCACAAAAAAGCTCAGTGAACTCTTCAATTGTGTCACCCTCCTGCTTTGGAGAAATCAGTTCCACTGCTGGATCCATTTCTTTGGTCGGTTCTTCCGTAATGATGGCAGACTGGAGAAGGCAGGATCCAATTGCAGTTTTTAATAAAAAACTCAGAAAAACCACAAAACACTAAAGACAATGCAAAATTAGAACACAAGGCACATTACAGACTGAATTAACAGAACAAGAACTGACAATGAACAGAGGAAAACACTGGAATTAAATACACAGAGAGCTAATGATGAAACGAGGGACAACTGACACTAATGAACACAAGGACCAATGAACAAAGACCATGAAAAAGAACTACAAGACCCATAATCAAACGAAAGACACGAAATGAACAATAGACATACATAGCGAGCCCTGGTGGTCGCCCGGGTAATCCTTACACTTAGACACACATACAGTAGACACACACATTAAAGTCATTATTTACTCTCCCCGAGTTGTTCTGGACCCATATGACTTCCTTTCTTCCTTGGAACACCAAATTATATGTTAGAATGATAGCCTCAGTCACCATGTCCTTTCATTGCATTGTTTTCCATACAATGAAAGTGAATTGTGACTGAGAATTATATTCTGCCTAATATCTTCTTTTGTGTTCCACGGGAAAAAGTCATACAGGTTTTGGAATAACATGAGGGTAAGTAAACGATTTTTGGGTGAACTATTTCTTTAATGCTTCCGCATCAGCATTATAGTTTAAGCTTGTGTCATTTCGGTGTAAATAAGAGCTACAAATGATCAAATACAAGGTGCACTCAGCACGCAATGATGTTAATGAATCTTGCAGGGCACACACACAAACCTCTTATTTCACCCAAATTAGATCCATCCATTTTCTGCCTCTCTGCCAGTAGTCCACACTTCAGAGCACACTTTAGAGCCGACTACATTCCCAGTTGTGCACACTTCACAGCACACTTCAGCGCTGAAGACGCTGTGCAAAAACAAGATGTGACACAAAGGAATTTGTCGATTATATTAGTACACAGAGTGTGAGTTATAGGTTAATGAATAAAGGACGTCAAAAGATACATTTACTAAAAAGGTTTAATGCTATATAAGGAACATTTTCAACAGCGTTTTAAAAGAATGTTTCAGTAAACACAATGGGCCATATTTGTAAATTGTTCCATAGAATCAAATGGTGCAGTTTACGTAAGAATTGTTATACTAACAATTAACACACAAATTTGTTCTACTGGAGTTTTATGAATAAGGTCATGAATAAAGTTAGTCAGATCGCATGCGTTAAATAAATAGACAAAATAGGTAAAAAATAGGCAAAATAGATGTACTCGCACAAAAGTTGAATTCCTATGAGGCATTAACCGTACTGTAGCAATACTACCATACTTGAAAACTTTTCATTGCAATTAGTATTTGACGGTACATCCGCAAAACACAAGTACTGTCAATTTTCTATCATTTTATTACTGATTTACATATAACAAATATATCACTGTAGGGTCATTCCATGTCAAATCAACCAAATTTCAGAAACTACCCTGGCAGAAATGTTTTACTTTTTCTGAAGAAAGATAAATTAAATGTCATGAAATCAATATTAACTGAGTAATCTGTTATTTTGTAGAGGAGGGTCAAAATGACAATTTTCACTTATGATTTTGGAGCAAACTACAGGTCAGAAATAACCTTAAAATGATGGACAGATAGATGGATGGATGTGTGTGCACGCGCCTTAGTGGTAGGGGGGATTTGGGACCATCACACCAAGTTTGGGTTCTCTTCGATTTACTGTCTTTGAAACCCAGACACTTTTAGCACAGAAAAAGATCTGTAAAAATACACTTTGGTTTCAGCACCTTTGGTGTTTGGATCCATAATGATGCATTCCAGAGCTCTGCAGATGCACATTTATGAAACTATACATTTACATATACATAGATATACATTTTGCACTAAATGAAGAGCCACATTCATAAAAACAGTGAATTTTTATATTTTAGATTTTTGCATTATTATTTTTATGTGAATAAATAAAGGTACATTTCTAGTGTCAACATTATATGTACTTCTGACCTTTTTTTGGACAAAAATAAACTAGCGTAAAATGTAAGAATTTACGCCACATTGAGAGCCCCATATCTCTGGGATGTAACCATAAAGGGCTTTAAAAATCAAGTTACCAAAAGGCAAGTTTGCTCTGACCTAGAATCTAGTGGTATTAAGGATATTAAGATATTTTTAATACATTTCGAGTTATAGGCACTCCAAATTTGGACTTACACCATTGGCATAAAATGCAACAAGCGGTGTTGAAGTCAACTGATTTTAGTAATATACCTACTTACCTCTGTGTAAAAATAAAATCATGACGCTGAAACCTTTCTACGGTTTTCTTTTTCTTTTTTTTACTTGTAGTTTTGCTCCAAGATCATAGGTGAAAATTGTCATTTTGACCCCCTTCTGCAAAATAACGGATTACTCAGTAAATATTCAATCATTGGAATTAATATTTTGGGCCCTATTTTAAGAGCACTAAGCGATAAGTCATATGTACAAAGTCAGTGGGCATGGCCATGAAGTTTCAGTATTTTCCTGCAAGCATGCGCTAAGTCTAGGCGCATGTGGGTTTGGCGAAATTGCACGTGCCAAGCGCTAATGGGCTGGGTCAAGTGCAATTTAATTCTGAGGTTCTTCACCGGTTATTGCATTATCTGCATCGTTAGTCGGCATTATAAATCATATTGATCAAGTGACACACAAATTATGGCTATCAACTGTGATTTTATTGGCCTTCCAGGTTTGGCTGTGGATTTTTGCACGCACTTCACTTCTACCGGTCAATTTTGCTTTAAAAAATAAATAAATTTATTGAAACACAAAAACACTGGCTGATTGGGGACCGGGTGTGTCTCATTCCAGCCCGGCCCCGCCCTCCTCGGCTCTACACTCCTCCCGGCGTTGCCTCAGGCCGGGGAGCCCCCGGCATGACGTACATCCCCCACCCTTCCTCTCCGGGGGGGGCGTGCCTTACGCCCCGACTGCCGGCGGGTCATCCCCGCCTTCCTAGACCTGGGAGGAGACAGGAGGGGAAAAACAACAAAACAAAATGGCGAGGGAAAGGCCAACACGGAGCGACAGAGAGAGAGAGAGGAGAGAGAGAAAAAAAGAAACTCACCAGTTCTCTGATGCGCCATCGCGTGGTCCTCGATCACTACTCCACCCTCTCAGGTGGACTGCAGCCGCTCCTCCCCGGGCGGACCGGAGTCAGACCTCCGACCCCCAGCGGACAGAACACCCCTTCGTGTTCCTGGCGTCCTGTGGGGACACTCCTCCGCCCCTGGCAGCGGCCCTACCACTCCAGGCGGTCGGGGAGTCGCTTCCCTCCTCCCCCCGCTGACGACGGTCTTCTCTCGACCCCTCCGCGTTCCCGGGGGACGGCAGGGCACTCCTCCGCCCCCGGCAGTGGCTCCCTCGCTCCAGGCGGTCGGGGAGTCCCGTCCCCACTCACCTCGCAGACGGCGGCCGTTCCCCGCGTCCGGGTGGTCGGGCTACTCCGTCCCCCGTCGGACGGCAGCGGCACTCCCCTGGGTGGACGGCAGTGTCGAGAACTCTGCGACGGGAATCCCTCCTCCTTCCCGGGTTTCGGCACCAGTGTAAGGGGGTTTAGTGGAAAGGAGGAGGCGAGAACCGGCTTGACAACTTAAATAATAATTTAATAAACAATTTAAACAAAACACACAACCAAAAACACACAGTACAGCTGCCTGTAATTCTCTCTCTCTCTCGAACTGTCGTCCCCGGCCGCCTTTATCCCTCGCGCGCCCCATCAGGCTGACTGGGGACCGGGTGTGTCTCATTCCAGCCCGGCCCCACCCTCCTCGGCTCTACATCACTTAAACCAAAAATATTTCTACATTTAAATACACTTCAAATGAAGCGAACATATAATTAAAATAAGGAAGTGGTCAAAAAAGTAATATATAACCACCTTCCTAAATCCAAACATTTTACCCTCTCCAACTTCTTTCACCGGCCCGTTTTGCAGTGACTTTAAAATCACTCTTCGACAACAGGTGAAAAAATATTAATACAAATTAAATCATAAATGCAATTGTAAATATAAATATAATACAAAATTAACCTTGACCTATAGATAGTTTAACACAAATCTCATACATTTTTGTTTCATAAAATGGCTACAACAGCGATTGGCAGGGAAATAATTTGATGTTCCACTATATTCTCAAAGTTTGGACATGAACTTTATTACCACCTGCTGGTGGAATCTCCAGAATGCATGAACTGATTTGAGACTCTGCACAGCAAACAGACGTGCTGTTGAAACGTCTCAGGAAATTAGCAAATTGCATTTTGCACCACTTCATTAACACACAATACACCCACAGTTTGCGCACATACACCCACAGATAGCGCAAACACTCCCATCCATGCCAACTTGCGCTTTGCACTGGCACAAAAATTAGATAAGGCTTTGCTCATGGTCATTTCGCATTGCCCTAGCGCGGTCACAAAAAATAGAGCCCTTTGTTTTTCATCATCATTTATGTTTATCTTGTCTGGGGACCTCAGGTTGAGTTGATACAACATGACTCTGTAGTGTTTTGTTTAAAAAAAGGTTTTAAGATAGTTGACGGTTGACTACCAAATGAAAAATCATCGTATAATTGCCACACTGCTTTTAACACACTAACAGAATCTAATTTCTGGAATTTTTCAACCAATATCTATATTTCGATAGTTGTCAATAATAGAAAAATGCTTCATGGATTTTCACCTTTATCGCAACGCTGCATTATGTGTGATTGATTTGTGAGATTTTAGTGGATTTGATGCAGAGACAAAAGCATCCAAATTGTTCTGTCGAGTTTCTGTAACATGTTTTTTGCTACTCCTGCACCCTCTAGAGGTCAAAGATCGCCGTGTACGAAAAAATGTGGAGTTATATGAAGTCTGCCGAGCCCACCGTCTTCACCAAGACGACAGCCGAGGGCGTGGCCCGTGTGCGCAAGTCAAAGGGGAAATACGCCTTCCTGCTAGAGTCGACAATGAACGAGTACACGGAGCAGCGCAAGCCCTGCGACACCATGAAGGTCGGAGGGAATCTGGACTCCAAGGGATACGGGGTGGCCACGCCCAAAGGATCGCAGCTAAGGTGGGTGGAGTATTATAACAACCAATCAATCCCAAAGCTGTTATAGTATTCCACCTACCCTGCTGTGCTTCTCTCTTTCTCTCAATCTCTTCTGTCTTGCTCTCTTTCTCTCAGTTTCTCTCGGTTTACTCAGTACTCTCTGTGGGACAGTGATATCTTTTTGGTCACATGGACAGTCACTGTTTGGACTCGTATGGAGGAGTTGATCTTTTCTGGCTCCATCTCTTTCAAATTCTGTGGGTCACATAAAACACAAACATATGAAAACATGGTGTGGGCGTTATAAGTGAAGTCACTATATTTTAATCATTTTGGTTGATAACGATACAACACAATAATAAAACATACTTCAAAAACTACAGAAAAAATTAGTCCATTTGACTTCAAATTACATTTTATTTCATGTTCTTTTATTTATTTTTTTGAAAGTCATGTAAATTGCCATTTTAGCAACAAATTTTGTAAAAGTAAATATGATCTGCTTTGAATTCATTTTCTAAAATAGTTTTGCGGTCTTTTGCAATTATTTGCAGTTCCCTTGGAATAGCATTATCCATCCCTTAGGGTATTTAAACCATGTTATTTTTGGTAAAAACATAGGAACAGTACAGGAAAACCAAAACTCTGGAAATAAAATTAATAATCATTCTGCCAAAAAAAACAATGTTCAATTGTGGGGCACGTGTCTTACATCATACCACAAATATGGTTATTACAGTCATGGTTATTGCAGGTTTACTATAGTGAAACCATGGTTAATTTTCATAAAGGCATGTTTTTGTTTTGTTTTGGGGGTTTTTTTGTTGGAAAACATGGTACTTTTACTACAAATTAACCATGGAGTTAAACCATTTTTATGTATGTATGTATTTATTTGAGGGGGGGTCATGTTGTTACTACAAATACTATGGTTACTATAGTAAAACATGGTAAATGTAGTGTTAATGGATCTAATATAAATACCATAGTTCAAAACCATGAAAATGTTTACTTTGGTATTACTATTAATGCTACTATTGTATTATTATAAATTCCATATAGATAAAAAATGGTAACTCTAGTAAAATCGAATTTTCATAAAGCGGCGGATAAAGCTATTGTGAGGGAACCCAAACAAATTTCAGAAAATAAATTCTCCCTGTCTTCCAAAAAATATTTTAGACTATTTTTAAGATTCACGCATTTCATTTTCATAACAAAATGCATAAAATTGAGTTGTGTAATGTTTAACAAAATTAAATTAATAATATGTATTTCAAATATTTAAATATTTAGTTTTTATTTTATTTTATTATAGATTATTCAATTTCAAATTCAAAATTTAGAATGGAATTTTGACATTTTTAATGGAATTTTGTTATGACACTAGAATGAGTAGATTGTCAATTAAAGGGGCTTTGAAGGGGATGAAGTGTGTTTTGAAGGGGTTTTGCATAACTCCGTTATCAGGGTTGGGGAGTAATGGAACACATGTAACAGGATTACATATTTAAATACAAAATATAAGTAACTGTATTCCACTACAGTTACAATTTAAATCATTGGTAATTAGAATACAGTTACATTCAAAAAGTATTTTGATTACTGAAGAGATTACTTTGCATTTTATTGTCATTTATTTCATTTAATATTTAGTCCTTTCAGATGGAAAACATTTATACATATAAATGATGCGATCCAAAGTGATATGATGTGTTACATTCATACGAGCAGACAGAGAAGTACGTTTGAAGTAAGTTTGGAGTAGAAGAAATTGAAATAATCCTTGTGTAAATTGTCAGCTTTACGCTAAGATAAAATGCTATTTCTAGCCATTTTACATGCACATGTTACCAGACACGATCATATTTTTTATCAAGAAAATTCACGTTGGATCATAATTTTGTTTTCTATTAAGACCTTTGATATTAGGGCAAAAATCATATTCTTGATGATAATTTTTGTATTGTTTTCCTGTAAAAAATATCTAAAAACCCTTAAAACAGGGGGCCTGGGTAGCTCAGTGGTAAAATACGCTGGCTACCACCTCTGGAGTTCGCTAGTTCGCTAGTTCGAATCCCAGGGCGTGCTGAGTGACTCCAGCCAGGTCTCCTAAGCAACCAAATTGGCCTGGTTGCTAGGGAGGGTAGAGTCACGTGGGGTAACCTCCTCATGGTCACTATAATGTGGTTTGTTCTCAGTGGGGCACGTGGTGAATTGAGCGTGGTTGCCATGGTGGATGGCATGAAGCCTCCACACGCACTATGTCTCCGTGGCAACGTGCTCAACAAGCCATGTGATAAGATGCGCGGGTTGACTGTCTCAGACGCAGAGGGGATTCGTCCTCCGCCACCCGGACTGAAGCGAATCACTATGCGACCACGAGGACTTAGAGCGCATTGGGAATTGGGCATTCCAAATTGGTAGAAAAAGGGGGAAAATCCCAAAAAAAATCCCACCCCCAAAAAAAAAAAAAAAAAAAAAAACAATCCTTAAAACAAGATCATTTTGATTTATCTTGTTTTAGAAACAACACTGCATAAGATATTTCGGTTTTTCAGAGAATGTATTTTTAACATGTGTATTTTGTCACTGTACTGGCAGAGTTTTTATAGTCAAAACAAGTGAAAAAATCTACCAGTGCTGAAGAAGTAATCCAAAGTATTTAGATTACATTACTGACCTTGAGTAATCTAACAGAATACGTAACAAATTACATTTTACAGCATGTAATCTGTAATCTGTAGTGGAATACATTTCAAAAGTAACCCTCCCAACCCTGTCCGTTAGATACAATACTTCATTCGGCAAATTTCCATCGAACTGACGTTTCAGCCATTATATTGGCCACACCTAGCACCACATAACATTTTAATAATTTGTGAAAGCAGTTTAAATGTAATGCCGACCCACAAAAAGTTGTATTTTTAAATTCCATGTTGCTCAAAACATACAGTGTTTTCACATAGTTAACAAGTAGACGTTTTATTTAGTTTATGGTACTTTCAGAGACAAAAGCTCATGTATTCCAAAGGATATTACTGTTTAAATTCGCACAGAGAGTGCTGTGTGTGTGTGTTCACTATGTCCTTCCTCCACAGAATCAGCGTTCAGGTAATCAATGCATCCTCCTAATATTTTTCCCAATACTTTTCAATACAATTCTTATCTTTTTTACTTTTTTGCATAAAGTATAATTCCTCCAGCATGTTTTACTCCATACCATCTTTTGGATGTGAAAGAATTCATCATCAACAAACCATTTTGTATTCTTAAAGACAACGTGAAATCAAAATTGACTAAATCAATGTTCCGTGTCTTACTGTGCACGATTTAGAAATGTACATTATTCTAAAGAAAAAAAAAAAAGCATAATCTTTAATCAAAATGTATTAACTTTCTCCACCTCTGAAACGACTTTTCTGTTCTGATGATGTCACCAAGGCCGTGTGGTTGGGGAAAATGAATATTAACCAGTAGTGTCATAGTTAACAATTCACGATCAAATCAAATCCCGATAAACTCAAGTATTTTCCATTGAATATTCTGTTTCACTAAGAAGTATGTTGTGAAATCTGTTTCATGTTGTCTTTAAGGATTTAATGTAATAATTAAAAAAAAAATCTATTATGAAGTAATACAGTTTAACTACTCTGAAATCAGTACGATGGATGTCAGTATCAAGATTTGACAGACTGATCTGTGGTCAATTTGTGATCCTGTGTGGAGATTCAGTTGTGCCTGAGCATCTTAGTATTCAAAGGAATTTACTGACAACCTGGAGCTGGATCAATTCAAAGGTTAAGATAGTGAGAGTTAGTATGTGTGTGGCATTTCAGATCTTGATGGTCCCCTTATGTCGTTATCAGCCAGTTCAGTAAACTAATCTCAGCACCGTGACCTCTCCCACGACCGTTTAACCTCTCCAGAACAGAGATAAATACACGGTTAACCTTTACAGACTTCCCCAAATCCGATCTTTCATATTCTCACATAGCCAGACCTTCGACTAAACAGCATAAAGTCTGGTCCACTTTGCAGCTTATTCCGGTCAAGAACTACCTACTTATATATTGAACACCCTGTTAGATATTGAACACACTTTATGTTATGTTTTTATGAGCCATTTAGCGTTTTAGTTGCCGGTTTATCTGAAATAGATTATACCACAATAAAAGACTGGCAAGGAAAAATAATAATAATTTAAACAACAGCTTAGTGGTCTCTACATATGAAAAAAAAAACATGGAAAAATAGCAGAAAATGTGTACAGACTCTCTGATCAGAATATCTGCGAGTCTGAAATAATACCGATTATTTCAAACTAATACTGAAAACTTCACACTGAATGAACTGTCAGTCGCTTTGGATAGTGTAAATGTAAATTTGACAGACAAAACTTAAAAAAACAAAAACGGAATATACAATTCTGTTTGTAGATAACTAGTTAACCTGCAACTGAGCGTCTTAAACAAAACTTACTCAGCCAATCAGATTGAGAGAGAGCTTTCCAGTTTTGTAGAAGTACAATTACCTGTAAATATTGTTGTGCGTAATAACTGAATATGTAGTAATCACCTTGTCTATGACGGACACAAGCGACGTGTCGCGTCAAAAGTAATTGAGCCCCATTATAATCAATGATACTGTCTACACTGAAAGTGTCTGTTGCAACACATCGTGCCATTCCAACAGTTAACAGGTGTCCCGTTCCATTTTGCGCTGCATGTGTTGGCGCTACTACTGCCAACAACACATATGAACAGTTTAGAACGTTTGTGTCGACGCGTCCAATGTATACAGCCTCAAGCCGCTGCACCGCGTCAATGGACGTGCCTGGTGTAGACAGGGTGTAAGCAAGCAAATATAGTAATTATACACGAAAATAGCATACATTTACGAAGTAAAACCTGTGATATGGCTAACAATAGTTCAATAAGACCCATAGGCTAATTATTTTTTATATTAAACATTTCAGCCTTAGCGGCTAATGTATACTTTGGTAAGGTTAAAATAGTTGACCTACACTACCTAACCTTAAAACTAAATTGGGGTGACAGGGATGCATTAAAAACAAGAATATTTGTAATTAAACATGAGAAAAATATGGAGTAATAACAACAGTTACAATAATATCATTTTTCCAAATTGTTATTTTATTTGTATTATTTTTAATAAAGTTTGTAGTAAAGACAGTGATACTGGAGAAACAGTTAACAGCTCAATAAACGTTAAAATGTGATTTGAAAAAAAAATAATTTGGCCCTTAATAAATTGCCTGTTAGCAAATTTTGCTCATTTTAATCGTTTTTTATTATACAAAAAAAAATAAAATAAAAAAATAAAAAAATTATGTATACTATGTTTTTAACAAACTATTTTCAATTATGTAGAATTAATTTGAAAAAACTGAGTTGTTTCAGCTGAGCTGTGCTTGGGGGAGTGGCCACAGGGTCTTGCATCTGAATATTTAATTAGGCAGGCCTGGGCAAGGTATGGGGGCTAATGTGGCGCATAAATAGTTGTTGTTATTGTCAATTAATAAGGGTTGTAGTTGTTTTAATAGTTAGGTTCAGTGTTAACATTGCTGTTTTGTGTTAAATTATTGTGTTTTATTGTAAGTCACCATCATTAGTGTTCCTTCTAACTAACTTATACCTAAGGTAAAGTCTTATATACATATTTTAATTAAGTAGAATGAACAAGGTTAGATCTTGTTGTATTCAACCACTGTATTCACTAAAATTTAATACAAATATATGAGTATTACCAACTCTTGATTTTAATGAGATCCAGTGAATATCTGTGCAAAAATGGCAGTGTGAGCTGATGCAACAGCTTATGCATTGCTGTGAATGATAAATTGCGATTGTTAAGCTTTATATTTGGGCTGTTTTTAAAGAAAGGAGAAAATGACAGCACACTCATCTATGCAACTTCGAAACTGCAGCAATGTTATACTAAAATAAAACAAATGAATCAGTATTGGTAAACCTGTCACAGTCACCTGTACCAGAGTGTTTGTTCTGCCGTTGTCAAACACTGAAAGAAGCAAACGGATAATCTCAGGTTCACTGTATCACAATGTCGCAAAATCCTGGAGGGACAGGCATAATGTATGTGTGCCGTCTGAGGCTGAGACTAGATCTTTCACCTCCAGACTTGCCATCTTTTGCCTGCCGCAAAAACTCTGCTGTAACTGAACCTGTCTCTCCAAAACTGACAGCAAGAGAATATCTCAGTCTCGCAGAACAGTTCAGAAATCTCATAAATGTTGCATTTCTCCTCACTGAGCTCAGAGTGCTCAGTGTCTTATCCACAGCTTCACCTCCTGATATCCACATTTACCATAGAACAGACTGAGACGGTGGAGAGATTTTAGATGAAAAGACGAAGCACAGTATGAGTCTCCACACAGGGCTTAAAAAACAAAGGCAATGGCTATGTTTGAAATGTAATACTCTCACACTGTGCAGTATATACTGAGTACTGCCAAGTGTTTTTCAAAAATAGTATGTGAGACATTATGTAGTATGCAACGATACATGTTTAAAACAGTAAAATGCTAACCCATTGTTCTCAACTTTGCATGCTTACCTCAGTGAGCTATCATCTCGCTGAATTTATTTAATTTATTTTGCATATTTAACTCAATTTTGTGTCGAAATGTTGTTACTTTTAGTGGTCAATCAAATAATGAGTCAAGAAGGAGATGTTAAAAATCTCTAATGATATTACTTTTGGTTTATTCGTCACACTGGAAATCAAGTCGAGCATGTTGCATAGTGGGTTGCAATATTTTGCACATTTTGGCAAATCTAGTAGGTCATTTGGGTATTCCATGCATACAGAAAATTCAGATGCAGAATGCAGACTGCAGAAATAATATGAGTAGTATGGCATTCCTAACATAGCTAAAATCTGAGACAGGAGCTATTCTTTCCTAAAACTCAACATATTTCATTTGCATCTCACGTTAATATCTATTTCATCATCAATGTATTTCATCCTCAAATAGCTAAATGGCTTGTGGTAACACTGAAGATGTCTCTCTTTTCCTCTCTCAGTTATTCTCTCTAATGTCAGTGAGACATTTCATTCACGGCTATCTCTTCTGTGCAGTAGGAATCAGTTCGATTAGTGGGTCCCAACCCAAAAAATGGACAGCAGGGAAAATACTATAAATGCAAATAATAAAACGCAACTCATATAATCGTGCAGAGTAAGGATAGCAAAATAAATAGGCTTATCAACTTTCAAAAGGGAGGAGAAAAACACTTCTCATACTGTTGTTCATGTCAAAGGTTGTGTTTCCAGTCAAACTCCACAGTATTTTGCCGCAAATTCATCTGTCAATTGGTAGAAGCTAGCCAAATTAGACAGATGTCAACATGGAGAGGAGTTGTGTGACCCTCATCCTCAAAAGCCATGAACAAAACTACACAAGGTGAATAAAATACAGCTTAGACAACTTTTAATGCAGGTTCCTCTTGCAGTGAGGATAAACATGGTTTTGTGCTGACCACAATGTGTTTTGCCAAATGAAAAATTCAAGCAACACTTAAAAAACCAAACACAAACTTTTATGTCAATGTAAAACAATTAAGTCATTTTTCCTATTCAGCCCATGTCATGTTAATAATTTTGCATATTGTTGGGCATATGCAGTTTGTGGATATATTAATACATTTCAGATGTGTGATTTTAAGGGCATTTCTGTTTACTTTACGATAAACAATTTTGGTACCGTTTTAAGTCGCCATTTGATGTCCGGTCCAGTTGAGAAAGATGGATTAAGACTGCAGAGAAAAACAGAGAGCCTTTAGAAAAAGAGCCCTTTGCCCTCAAACACACACACACACACACACCCTTGAGCCAGAGAGAAAGGCAGAGCTGCAGCTGATTGTGAGAGATCAGCTATCCTGATAACTGAGAGAGAGAGAGAAAGAGAGATTACAGATTGTGTCTGGGTTTCCCGAAGCACTAAATAGAATGTTAGTAGCACTTAAGTAGTACTTAATCTCTAAGGAACGTTTCCCAAAAGCATCGTTATCTAAGTAGTTCGGAAAAACGTTCGTCAATTAACGAGACCAGCTTTGAACCTAAGTCAATTAACTGCAACTTGAACGTATCTTTCTCTCATCTTTCACCATTTATCAAAGACAATGGGACTTTTAATAAATGTTATTAATATGTTTTGATTATTGGAAAGCCATTGGAAAGAAAAAGTGTTAAAAAAAATCGCTATGAAATATATAGGTAGTCTCCGCATTCTGCGCATGTGACGTGATAGGTCTAAATTTACATGATATATAATACAGATTAACATTATATTAGTCTTCTTTGATAATCATAATTGTATTGGCAATAGAAAGGATATGTTCTTATTAACAGATTATTTAAAAAGACATATGTGAGTTATGTGATCCTGCAGTTTAAAACTTAAATTAATTAATAAATTAATAGGCCTAAATAAATAATTAAAATAGGGTTAACAAACGAGATTAGAGTGAGAGTGTGTAATGAGAGATTCTCTCTCTCTCTCTCTCTCTCTCTCTCTCTCTCTCTCTCTCTCTCTCTCTCTCTCTCTCTTCCTCCTCCTTTTCTTCCTTCCTCCAATGGCTGGTTCAAATCGGCTCACCTATAGTCTTTTTACAAATTGCATGTTGCATAATTGCAGTTTAAAGGCTACCAGTACACAGTGCCTTGAACTCTAACCAGATGATCTATTAATATTAAGATAGGTCTATGAGTAGTTCAGTAATAATGATCGTAATTTTAATCCTGTTCTGTGTGCATTTGTTCAGTTTCCAGCCAAAGTAATAAAACTTTAGGCTACGTGAGAGCTCCTTATGCTTCACATAGCGTGCATTCACGTTACATGCATTTATTGCGTCACATTCACATTAATCTCTATAATTGAGCATCATTCCAACTGAAACTCCGTCTTACTCATTATTTCTTTAATTAAATTCTGTAATAGTTAATACATTTTGGCGCCTCTACAAGGTTCCAAACAACTTCCATGTTTGTTAATATTTCCATATTATTTTCATGTTGAGAAGACAAACTCCTGGACATACTGGCCAAAGTGATCAGCACCTTTGGACCGGACATCTCCCGTAACCAGGCACTTAATTTCTACTTTGTAACGAGCGATATACAGTATGTGCTGCTTTGGGAAGCAGGTGTTACTCCGTCGTAAAATAACGAATGACAGATGATCGTAAAGGCTTAAGTTGCAACGTTATTGGGAAACGCAGCCTGTATCTTGCGCATCCCTGGTCAACAGGGAAAGAATGAGAGAGAAATGCAAAGATCTGCATACACACACACAAACACAAACACACTCCACACTTTCTTGTGAGAGAGACTCAAGAACCTAGTGAGCTGCCTAGCTAGACAGCATTTTAAGGCATCAAAGCCAAACCCCGGACTCAAAGGCTGCAAAAAAATAAATAAAAAGAATAACAAATAATTTAAGGGTGAGTCGAGAGCAATGTCAATTATTAATACATTTCATTCAAAAACAAAAAGAGAGTTCAATCTAGTGTAATTCAAATTAATTATTTTATCAAATATTTGTGTGTAGCAATATGCTGAATTTAGTATATATTGGAATAAATTGTGCGCTGATTCTCTTGTTGTTGCCTATGTAGTCATGCTACCTTAGAAGTCAGCTGGCTATGTAGGTAGTAGACAGCTGATCTTAGACAACCTGCTGTCACTTCTTGAGCTGTTAAAACATGTACCGGAAGAAAGAGAATTAGAGTAGAGTAATTATTTGGCCTCTGTATTGCATGTAAAACAGTGTCAGTGATCTATTAAATAGTCCCACTGCTACTGCTGTTTAAAAGCCTTTTAATTAATTAAAGAGAACATCTGGCCTCCATTTATTAAAAAAAAAAATACTCTCATGTCTCAAACCAACACACAAATTATCAAACGATGGAAGAAAGCAATCAATCCAAACATCCCCCAACGACAAGTCAAGAATGGACAGAGACAGACAAACAGACAGATAGATAGTTAATCATAATTTTTTGATTTGAAATAACCTGAGAATGAAGACAGTATTACCTTAGTTCCACTAGTTGAATGTAGAACTTTAGAATTCTGCACTGTGACATCTCTGATTCCAGTAAGGGACTTTTACAGAATGCAGCATTATGACATCACAATAATGACAGATATTTCTGGAATGCAGGAGCATCCAATTTTTACTGTAAATCAGCCATGACAACTCTCTGAAAGATTTAGAATGTTAATGTGAGTATGACATATTAATCAGATATTGGTATTGGCGTACTAGATTTTCTAGGGTACTGCTGCTGCTGCAGAGCAAATGCAGAAATTTGCTGTTGCTAGAAAATAAATAGATATACTGAGTTAAGCTTGTGGACATGCTGCTGCTGCTGCTGCTGCTGCACATTTAGACAAAACACAAGACATGCTGCATCGAGCATGTAGAACATACAAACAATCCCCCAACCAAGCAGATCTATCGCCAAGACTTGTGTACTGCTGCTGCTCTGAAGAGGCATGTGCACCGAGTGTATGCTAGCTAGGTATGCCTTGGCCACCGGCCCAATGGCGTAACGCTAAAGAACTAAATTCCTATGTCTGCCTGGGACTGTTGGCCGAATGGCTAAAACAGCTAGTGACCTGACTCATAATGCGTACCTGGACCAGGAAGGCCCAGATCTTATTCAATTAGTGACTTATACTAGCTATGTGTGGATATATTTAATCTAATGACCTAAAATAGCGATGTGTGCCAGACAGATTTGGCTAAGGCTTACCTTGTTAAAGATGTGCTTCTATGTGTCATGGCCAAAGCAGATCTTACCGTGCAAGCTGATAGAAGAAATGCCCCAGCAACAACCTGAGCAAATAGCATTTTCAGAGAAAAACTCATGCAGCGTGTTGCAAACCAGCTTATCTGCAAAATTAACATTTAAATGTTAGACAAACAGAGAGACTTGATTGGCTATCACATTACATGTCAAAGGACCAATCAGCTTACACCATGCAAGCCGATTGGCTTAACATGTCATATGTGAGCGAGCCAATTGGCTAAAAGATAACACGTTCAAAGAGCCTTGCATGGCTGAACTTTGGTCATTAATATTTACACTCAGTGAGCTTCAAGATTAGATAGATAGAATAAGAGAATGATAGAATGAGAACAACAGATAGATAGATTGAACAACAAAATTAAAGATAGGTTGTACGATGAACAACACAAAGAAAGAATAAAAAATAGAATGAATGACAGAACAACAGGTGGAACAAATGACAGAACGAACATTAGAAAAAAAGACAGAACGAGCGACAGAACGGAAGATAGAATGAATGACAGAATGAACATTAGAACAAAACCAGAACTAACGACAGAACAAAAGATAGAACAAATGACAGAACGAACATTAGAACAAACAACAGAAAGAACGATAGAAAAAAGCGACAGAACAAATGATAGCACAAATACAGAATGAGAGAATGAGAGAACAATAGATAGAATGACAGATAGATAGAACAACAGAACGATAGATAGACCACACAACTAAAGATAGGACGTACAATGAATACACAACAAAGGACAGAAAAAAAGATTGAGCGAACAACAGAACAAAAGATAGAATGAATGACAGAACGAACATTAGAACAAAAAAGAGAATGAATTATAGAAATAACGACAGAGTGAATGACAGCACAAATGACAGAACGATAGAATGAAAGAATGATAGAACAAAATGATAGATAGAACAACAGTATGAACTATAGAATGAACGACAGATTGAAAGATAGAACAAACAGTATAAAGACAGAGCGAACGAGTCAGCGACAGAACAAGTGATTGATTGAACGACAAAATGAAAAACAGAACAAGCGATAGAAAGACAGAACTAACGACAGAATGAATGATCGAGCGAATGACAGAACGACAGAATAAACAACAGAACGAATGACAGAATGAACGATAGAACGAATGATAGAACGACAGAAAAATAGAACGAACAAACGATAGAACAACAGAATATATTAAAAAATGGTCGTTAGAACGAACAAACGGTAGAACGAACGATATAATGACAAAACTATAGAAAGAACGACAGAACAATAGAACAAACAATTGAACGAATAGTAGAATGGCAGACAGACAGACAGATAAATAGATAGATCTCTTGGCTTCATTCTCTTAATCCACAGATGTGCTGCTGTAATTATGAAATATAATGGATAATTTGCTCTCCCAACAGGAGGTTTGATAATGGGCTCTCCACGTTTTAAAAAATGATGAAAAACATGGACGTGCTCCAATCGTCCATTTGCTCATGATGAATATTAGAAGCAGAGCAGGTGTGAAGAATATAAATAGAGAGAGAGAGAGAGAGAGAGAGACATCCCACAAAGGTGTTAATTAACAAACGCTGCCTTCCACAATCCTCTCTTATTTTCACTTGTGTTCTGTTTGTTTTGTTTTGTGTTCGTCTAATCCGGGCTGCCGCGCGGCCCGCTCTTATGTGATGTTTATGGTTTGTTGAAGAAATGCCGTAAACCTGGCCGTGTTAAAGCTGAATGAACAGGGGCTGTTGGACAAATTGAAAAATAAATGGTGGTACGACAAGGGCGAATGTGGCAGCGGGGGCGGGGACTCGAAGGTTAGCCACCAATGACACGCCGAGGAGTGGTAAAAAAATGAAAAACTGTGACGCAACAGAGACATCTGCCCTGACACGCCCCTAACTGATGGCCGAGCCAATCAAGAGCAGCAAATGTGTCAAAGGACAAACTGTAAAAGAAAGCAATCACTGTCAAAACAGAAATATTTGCTGAAAGGTTTGAGCACCTCAGGATATGTGAAAAAAAAACACTCTCACTTAAAAGTCATTTATCATCATCATTTATTTCATATGCAGTGGGGTTCAAAAGAGCACTAGTGAAAATGCTTCTATTTTGATTTTCTTCTCTAAATTAATCTTTTTTTTAATTTTATTTTCAGCACACATGCTGCATGAACAAAGAGCAAAGAGCATTTTGTGTGCTTTAATAAAAGGAACGTCATTTTAAAAAAATGATCAGTATTTTATAACAGTATCTTTTTATCCGTCCATTTAATTAGTCACAACAATTTCTCTAATTCCAACAGAATTTGAAGAGTTTTTAGAGTTTTAACTCAATTTTCTTCAGTAATTGAATTCAGAGTGATTAAAAAAGTATACTGTGGGTCGTAACCTTAGCACAACTTTGATTGTACGTTAAAAAAAGTAATAAGGCAGCAATTAAACTTAAGTGTTATAGTGGGCTAAACATTTTTTACAGTGTAAAAATTAGTTAACATAGTGTCATAATTTGCTTATTTAATCAGTGATCTAGAAATAGTGTCAAATCTAAAGCATTTCTTATTCGGTACGTAAAAATACTTTGAAGCTGTAGTTTGACAAGATGCAAGTTCATAACTTAAAGTAAACTACAGTCAAACTACTCTCTTAAAAAAGTAGACAGACAGAAAGAGATAGATAGA